>NC_072389.2:94143984-94471030 GCF_028885625.2 Pongo pygmaeus | reverse complement strand
GGCTCTTCCCTTTGCTGATTTTCACCTGTATCCTTTTGCTGTAATAAACCATAACTGTGAGTGTAACAGTTTTGCTGAGTTCTGTGAGCCCTTCTAGCAAATTACTGAACCAGAGGGTGGTCTTGGACACCTCCCACCCTGATCCATGAGGTCAGTACATCCTGGCCAGGATGGTTCAGTGTTGGCTGAGTGGACAGTGAACAAGACCTCTTCATCCCATGGGCATCCTTCAATGCCACTGCTTTCCCTCCTTGGGATAGCCTTCTTTCTGGCCCTCACATGGCAGGAATAATTGCCTTTCATCCAGAAAAGCTCCAAGCACTTCTTCGCTTTCCTCCTCTTTCCTTTCCTCTGTCAAACACTCACCATATGGAAGACTCTGTAGCAGGTGCTGACAGGGATGGACCAGCTGTGAATCTACCCCCAGGGGCTCACTGTGTGAGGCAGGGATGCAATGTGGGAATAAATCCTGCAATATTGGGAGGCCAAAGCCAGAGGATTGCTTGAGCTCACGAGTTAGAGACCAGCCTGGACAACATAGGGAGACCACCTCCCATACCCCCAACCCTTCCCCCTGTCTCTACAACATTAGCCAGCCATGGTGGTATGCAACTGTGGTTCCGGCTACTGGGGAGGCTGAGGTAGGAGGATCACATGAGCCTGGGAGGTCAAGGCTGCAGTGAACTCTGGTTGTGCCACTGATATAGTTTGGCTGTGTCTCCACCCAAATCGCATTTTCAATTGTAGTTCCCATAATTCCCATATATCATGGGAAGGACCCAGTGGGAGGTAATCGAATCATGGGGGTGATTACCCTCATGTTGTTCTCTTGATAGTGATGAGTTCTCATGAAACCTGATAGTTTTATAAGGGGCTTTTCCCCCTTTGCTCGGCATTTCTCCTTCCTGCCGTCATGTGAAGAAGGATGTGTTTGCTTCCCCTTCCACCATGATTGTACGCTTCCTGAGGCCTTCCCAGCCATGCCAAACTGTGAGTCAATTAAACCTCTTTCCTTTATAAATTACCCAGTCTCGGGTGTGTCTTTATTAGCAGCATGAGAATGGACTAATGCAACCACTTCACCCCAGCCTGAGCAATGGAGAAAGACCTTATCTCAAAAAAAAATCCTACAATACAAGGACAGCCCCTCTCAATGAGAGGCAGAGAGAGCGGGCTCTGGGAGTTGAGAGGATGCAGAATCTGCATCATCTGATTTGGGAGATCTGGGAGAGCTTCGAAGAAGAGGTAGGATTTGAGTTGAGCCTTGATGGACAGGTACAATATGGACATGTAGAGGTGGAGAAAGGGCCTTCTAAGATTAAGAGACTGAGGACACAAGGCAGGGAGAAAGGAGCAGGTGCAAGTGGTGTAGCATCAAATAAAGTTAGAAATAAAGTGGGGCCAGATTCTGAAGAGGCCTCCATGATTGGGCTGTAGAAATTGACTTTATTCTGTAGGTGATGGAGAGGCTCTCAGGGTTTCAAGGAATGACTCAGGTATGTATCAGGGAGAAACTCCAGTCCTCGCAATCTTTGGTGGTGGGCCCCTCCTCCACGAAGTCCCCCATCATGTTCCCATTATGATCCAGTTTGCCCTCCTCGATCACAGCAGGAGCACATGCTGCCTGTAGCACCTGTCTGCCTCTGCAAGGAGACTGACTTGGAGGAGCATGCACTGGGTTTTATTCATCCTTGGGTCTATACCTCATCTGTGAGCACCTATCACAACTACGTCCTCTAAAAGTTGTATGTATCCAGGCTTGAGTCCATGCCAGGCATGGTGCCCAGCAGCATTTTGAACATAAGCCTCATCTCGTTTAATGCTCACAATAGTCCTGGGAGGGGCACACTATGATTAGTCCTATTTTAGAACCAAGGGGGACAGAGGCTCAGAGGGGGTAAATAACTTATCTCATCTCCCTCAGCCAGTGAGTGGTAGAGCCAGAATTCAAACCCAGATTGGTCTGACTCCAAAAGCTGGGCTCTCAACTAGTTCCCTGCTTCCCATGTGTGTGCCAGGAATGATGCTAGGGGCTGAAGATAGTACCCCTTGGAGGTTTGTCCTAGTCCTCAAAGGGCCTTTGACAATTGTGCCCCAAGATTAATTTTTTTAATTAAAAAAAATATTTTTTAGAGACAGGGTCTTGCTCTGTCACCCAGGCTGGAGTGCAGTGGCGAGATCATAGCTCACTGCAGCCTCCAATTCCTGGGTTCAAGTGATCCTCCTGTCTCAGCCTCCTGAGTAGCTGGAACTACAGGTGTGAGCCACCACGCCAAGCTATTTTTTTTTTTTTTTTTTTGTAGAGACGAGAGTCTCATTGTGTTGCCCAGGCTGTTCTCAAACTTCTGGCTTCAAGCAATCCCCCCACCTCAACCTTCCAAAGTGTTGGGATTACAGGCATGAGTCAATGAACCCAGCCAACCCCAGATTTATTTAAATAATGGATTCAGTTAACAGACATTTGCTCAGTGCCTGCTGCAGAAGGGTTCCCCACATGGAGTGAGTTCAGCATCAAATTTGACACAAAGAACCAAGGTACCTCAGGGCTGCAGAATAAGGCCTCCAACCCCAGAAGAGGAGAGACTTGCTCTCTGAGCCCCTCACAGACCTCCCTCTAACAGCCTACCTGTCCCAGAGCAGTCACCGAAGAGCTACAAAACCTTGACATGATGTTGCCCCCCGACCCTTTGTTTCCTTCCTTTCCAGCTGTCTCCGGCATGTCCACAGTAGTCTGCCAGCCTGTACTGGCTGTGTGACTGTCCCCTGCAAGGCTGTCAGGATTATAGTGCTTAATAGCCTCCCAACAGGATGCCAGAGCAGCTGCCCTCACAAAAGTGCCTTCTAGGGACTCATGCTGTCTGCTGCCTCTCAGTTCCTTCCAATCAGGGTTTCTCCAATGACATTATCCTCACTAGGAAGCTACCTTTCCTTACTTTAAAAAAATTGATTATGTTTTCTCCTAAATTGTGGTAAAATATACATAACATAAAATTTATCATCTTAATCTTCTAAAAATGTACAGTTTAGTGGCATCACGTATTCACATTGTTATGCAACCATTATCACCATCCATCTCCAGAATGCTTTTCACCATGCCAAACTGAATCTCTTCATGGGTTGGCCCCTAAAGCTCCACACAAGTCAGAAACCAGGTACGATCAAAATTCCCCTTGAAAATCTCAGAGGAAGGCACCATATTGGAGACCCCCATGTTATCTTCCAATGAGTCCAACACAACCATCTGCCTTCCATTGCTGAGTCAGACTATTGTGTATTTGAGTGGCAAATAAATTAATTGGCTTGCTATGAGGGCCATATTGTATGAGAAATAAATATCATCAAACACCAGACACATACTTGGTGCCTCAAGATGCTCACACCATAAGAGAAACAAGGGAACTGGGGCCAACTCTGAGAATGGCAAATTTGGGTCTCTTGTCTCTGGCTCACTGAGGACACATACCTACCAGGAGGAGAACCTGCGGAATTTCTCACTAAAGTATTCTTTCTCCCAATGGCACACCACTGCATTGCAGCTGAACCTCGAATCCATTCAGACTTGGTGGGAGCAACTGTGCAGATTTTCCCTGATGGAAGAATGCACTCACAGTTGTGTTATCAGATGCAGTGCTGGGGCAAAGAACTAGGGCTCTTTGCATTCTACTGACAAGTACTTTTCATTGCAGACTTGCCTCTCTCCTACCTAGACTGTGGATTCCCTGAGAGCAGAGAAAACTTCTATCCCTTCTTTTCTATCCCTTCCTGTGTCTGGTAGAGAGCCTGGCACACAGAATAGTCAAGTAAGGAAAACTGTTTACTGACTTGGAAACATGTTCATGCTATATCATTAAGCACAAAAAGTAAACTGCAAAATAACACATAGAATATAATTGCATTCTATTTTTCTGTATATCTATTCAATGGGAAAAAGACAGGAAAGACAGAAATTTAACTCTGGTTATCTTTGGGTGGTAAGTCTATAGTATATATTTTTTTCTTTTTTTTCTTTTCCTTTTCTTTCTTTTTCTTTTTTTTTTTTTTTTCAGAGTCTCACTCTGTTACGCAGTCTGGAGTGCAGTGGCGTGATCTGGGCTCACTACAACCTCCGCCTCCCAGGCTCAAGCAATCCTCCCACCTCAGCCTCCTGAATAGCTGGGACTACAGGCGTGCACCACTATGCCTGGCTAATTTTTGTATTTTTTATAGAGACAGGGTTTCACTATATTTCTCAGGCTGGTCTTGAACTCCTGAGCTCAAGTGATCTGCCTGCTTTGGCTTCCCAAAGTCCTGGGATTACAGGCGTGAGCCACTGTGCCTGGCCAATTTTTTTTTTCTATCTTGAACCTTAATATTTCCTAAATTTTCTATGATGTCCGTTATTATTTTTAAAGGAAAACTATCTCTAAAAATAAAGTGAATTTTATATCCTTAAAAAAAAAATCTACATTTGGCCGGGCACAGTGGCTATGGCTGGGCACAGTGGCTCACGCCTATAATCCCAGCACTTTGGGAGGCCAAGGTGGGCGGATCATGAGGTCAGGAGAGCGAGATCATCCTGGCTAACACAATGAAACCCTATCTCTACTAAAAATACAAAAAAATTAGCTGGGTGTGGTGGCACACGCCTGTAGTCACAGCTACTTGGGAGGCTGAGGCAGAAGAATTGCTTGAACCCTGGAGGCGGAGGTTGCAGCGAGCCAAGATCGCACCACTGCACTCCAGCCTGGGCGACAAATCAAGGCTCTGTCTCAAAGACAAAAACAAAAACAAAAACAAAAACAAAACTACATTCAAGACAATCACAGGAGAAAATAGACTCCAGCCCTGGAAGGTCATCAGGACAGCAGAAGTTTTATGTAAAGCCAAAGGGCTCCCCAGTGACCAAGATGGCAGCCAACTGGGGATATAAGGGGAAGGAAAGTCTCAGTAGGGGAGGGAGTAGGCTCCTGGTGTGTTAAAACTCTTGAGAATCAGACGGTGGGAAACAGAATTTTCTTCTGTTATTGTGTTCAACAGAGTTGGGGCTCAAAGTTTTTCTAGCTCACGGACTCTGTCTCCTGAAGGTGGCTCTGACTCTGAGCTGAAGGAATCATATGAAGTTCTTGGGCATGGTGCGTTGAAATAAACAGGACCTTACACACATACCTTGATCCATGGGGCCCATTCTGGGTAACAGGCCTCTTTGCTTCTTTTTCTTACGGTAGATATCAGGGTATGTGAGTAAAGAATGAGAAATTTGCCTTTTCTCTAAGCATAGTGCATGGAACAGCCAGGCAACCATGAACTTTGGAATCAGATAGTCATGAGTTCAAGTCCTGGTCCTACCAGTTACCAGCTATGTCTCAGTGTTGTTATCTATAAAATGGGAATAATTAGACCTACTTCATAGAGCTTTCTGCTGCTTCAGTGTGAAGTATGTGCACACCAGATTTCAGCTCAGATCATACAATGGCATTTATACCCTTTCTACTCAACCTGCCCAGTCTCTAGTTAGCATAAAAGCACTGACCAATGGGAGAGTACATCATTTGTTTAATCCATCTCCCCCAAAAGAATTACTTCCCTTAAATCCTTTTGATGAAGCACAGGTCTAAATATGTTAACAGCAAGTTAATAAAGGGTGTTATATGTTGAACTGAGTCCCTCCCACCAAAAAAAAGATATGTTATGTCTAAGCCTGAACCCCCAGTGCCTGTGAATGTGACGTTATTTGGAAACAGGGTCTTTGCAGGTGTAATCAAGTTAAGATGAGGTTGTTAGGATGGGCCCTTAGTCCAATATAGCTGGTGTCCTTATTGGAGGGGAAGATGTCCTTGTGGAAACACAGACACACAGGGAGATCACCAAGTGACAGCAGAGGCAGAGATGGGAGTGATGCAGCTGCAAGCCAACACCAAAGATTGACGGCCGCCACCAGAAGCTAGGAAAGGGCAAGGAAAGATTTCCCATAGGTTTCAGAGGGAGCATGGCCCTGCCAACAGCTTGATTTCAGACTTCTGGCCTCCAAGACTGTGAGACTATAAATGTCTATTGTTTTAAGCCACTCAGTTTGTGGCACTTTGTTATGGCAGGCCTAGGAAATGAATACAAAGGGTAACTTTTTATTATAACACTACTACTAATCTAAAAACTTCTTTATAAACAAGAGTCCTCAATCTTACTTGGTAGTCAACCTCAGGGTCACTTAGATTTCTCAGGAAAACTATTTCCTATGTCGGATCTCAATCACTCCGTCTTTTTTTTTTTTTTTTAAATCAGTGGAGACAGAACATTTCATGTCTTACGTCTTGATGATTTTTTTTTTAGATCTTTCTCTTCTGCACTTCTACTTTTTTTTTTTTTTTGAGATGGAGTCTCGCTCTGTTGCCCAGGCTGGAGTGCAGTGGCATGATCTCAGTTCACTGCAACCTCTGCCTCCTGGGTTCAAGCGATTCTCATACCTCAGTCTCCCAAGTAGCTGGGATTACAGGCGCCTGCTGCCTCACCCGTTGAATTTTTATATTTTTAGTAGAGACAGGGTTTCACCATGTTGCCCAAGCTGGTCTCGAACTCCTGACCTCAAGCGATCCTCCCGCCTCGGCCTCCCAAAGTGCTGGGATTACAGGCATGAGCCACTGCGCCTAGTCTTGCCCTTCTACTTGGAATCCAATCTTTGTGGCTTTCTTGGCCTGGCTTCCTGACCCTCAAGCTACCTCATGACCTCCCCTTCCATTCCCACTGATACACAATGTGGGCTCTCTATTTCTAGCGGAACCAATAGAGGGGAGAACCATATTCCAGATCCTCCCTTTTATTAAGGAAAAACCAAGAAGTGAATGTTTCTTCCGGATTTCTGTCCTGCCTGGACTCAGAGCATCTTTTTTTTTTTTTTTTTTTTTTTTCTGGGGTTCACACAGGACAAGAAAAACCAAAGTTTCAGCTGGAGGTAGAACTGAGTCTGTTCAGTCACATTAACTGGCTCAGAACCACTAAAGGTTCTTCTGGTACATTTAGGATTCCCCACTCCCTAGTCCCAGGAGAGGAGGACAGGGGATGGAGGCAGAGTTCGGTAGGGCCAGAGGCAGCCCCCAGCCCCGCACCAGCACCTCCTGCCCCACAAGCCTCCTGATAGCATGGACATGCTGGCTAGCAGCTATGACACCTGAAGAGGAATTCTTGTTGATCCAGCCTTTGTAGTACAACATCTGTAGCGCAGTCCCAGAGAATGGTTGAAGGAGTCGGGTACAATCAATTGCAAAGGCTGCACACTGGCACAACTCGAGGAGTCGCTATTCCCATGGACCACGATGGAATGGCGCCCTCTGGAGTGATGCACTGTGGGAGCCCTGTGTACAACAGAACCTGCCGCACTTTCCAGGCCTATCAGGAGCCAGCCCTGGCTTTCGTCATCTGCCCTGTCCCTCAGCTAGCTTCAGGGTGGCAGACAGCATATGGCTCTCCTTGCATTCCTGAGGCCCCTTTCTGCTCCAGGATGGTAAGACTATCTTAAGAGCATAAGTGGGCAGAAAAGCAGCTGAAAAACTTCAGTTTAGGCAAGAGGAGGCAGTCACAACTAAGACATGATCATCCAAAAATTCAGGTTCAGAGATACCAGGAATGGATCTGGGAATATTCATGATTTACAGCAGTTACTGTTTTGAGAGCCCTTGCTCTGTGGGAGGTACTGTGGTTTAGCTATATTATCTTATTTTACCCTCCCAACAAATCTATCGGGAGGGAGTCATTATACCCAGTACACAGATGAGGAAAACGAGGCACAGCAAGACTAATCAACTCTGTCAAGGTCACACTGCTGATGAGGTGGCTGCTGATGAAATCACTTTGGTGAGCTTGGAGCCCTTCTATCCCATCCACTCCTGGAAGACAATGGCTGAGTGTATTCTTTTGTGAGTCTAAGCACTAGATGTCATCAGGAAGGGAACTGGGAATAAAAATGTAGGTACCTTTGTGCCAGAGTCACCCTCACAACTGAGGAAAGACCAGAGGGAGCTGGAGGGTCAGGGGAGGTCCCCAGGGCATGGAGCTGGAGAGGACAGAAGCAGATGAGTCTGGAGGTGAGGTGACAGATATTCAGTGTGGACCCCAATGGCTGAGAAGAGGTGCTCACTGAGATCTACAAAGTCATGAAGCCTGAGTAGCCAGGGAGACCACATCTTATCCTCCATTCTAGCCCCAGTGCCTGACCTGCTTCCTACTGTAGCACAGAGGTGCTAGGACCCTGCGGCTCAAAAGATGTAAAGGAAATGAGGTGAAAGATGGCCCTGGCACGTGCTGGGTAGCCCAGTAGTGATAAGGCCCCAAAGGTGGTGGCACCTAAAAATATACATTTATTCCTAAAAGCAGCTCCTCCCTGACGATGTTTGAGTCATCATGAACTACTGAGAGAAGCTGCGGAGATGTGGGGTTGGCATATGGAAGTGGCCATCCCTCTCCTCAGTTGGGTCACCGGTGGCAGAACATGAGCTGGCCCAGGTGGTGGCCATTCTGACTGTGAAGGGTCCCTGAGCCACGGCCAGAGTAAAGACATATTCTTTTCTGAGTCCCAGATTTCCTATATATGACAAGAGCAGAGTGCAACATATCAGTGGCTTTCAAAAGACAGAAAACTGGAGATGTTCTAATAGAATCTGGCTGTGCCCTTCTTGACCCACCTCTCTAGCCCCCATGGGGTATCATGGACTGACCCCTGCGGACTCTGAAGCATGATTTGAAAAGCTCTGAAGTTATTTGTCCAGCCAACAAACTTTTCCTGAGCACCTACTGTGTGCCAAGCGTTTCCTAGGTGCTGGAGACACAGAGTGACCAAGACAGATGGGGCTCATGTCCCATGCAGCTTTTGCTGCATGGAGATTTCCAAGGCCCATCAGCATATTGAGAAGGGATCCAAAATTAACTAGGGTTAATTTTGTTCAACCTTGATGTTCTCTGAGGGATGAGATCCTTTTCACCTACAAAGCCTGTTGCTGGCCTTGGAAGGCGTGTTCTGTAGAAACCACCTTGGAGAACCAAGGGAGGAAGGGCCCCTGTCTCAGGAAGGGAAGTGGAGACAGGAGAAACTGGCCATGACCTTCTCACTCCCCTTGGTGGAGTGAGAAGGAGTGCTCTTTGTGGAGCTCAGGAGGCCAGAGAATCACCAAGGAAACTGACCAGCCAGAATTTCTAGACAATGATAAGTGAAAGAAAAATGCAGGGGATGGGAGTGGGGGTGTTTGTTTTCTTTAAATCAGACGGGCACACACACAAAAAAAGCTTCCCAAGAGGAGGTGACATTTGAACTTGCATGACCGGAATGAACCAGCCATGCAAAGCCCTGTGGGAAGAGCACCTGGGCAGGGGGACCGAGAGGGCAAAAGTCCTGAAGGAAGTGAGATGCCAGGGGCTGCAGGGTGGTGGGGGAGGGAGAGTGATGTGAGGAGGAGGGGATACCAGCCAGCTTGGGGGCCTGTGGGCCAAGGCCAGGGATTGGGCTTGATTTTAAGTGAGACAGGACCATCTCTAAGGTCTTCTAAATGCCTCTGCAATCCCCAGGGGGCTGAGAAGAAATATGCAAATAACCTTGATCAATTGCTGTGTGCATCTAAGGGCGAGTCATTCCACACAGTACTTGCAGTGACTTAGGAGGGGGTGGGAGTCCTGTTTTCCAACCACTGAAGCATCAGAGCCTTATCTGGTGTATATAAGTCTTGCTGACCCTGCTGTGCACAAACCTGGGAGTCCCTGGGTCACTGAGAAGGCAGATCCAGAGAGGAGGGCAGATGGGGAGGGCCTAGATGGGGCTGCAGGAGGCCGAGGCGCTAACCCCAGTGCTAGGCTCCTCCTTCGCTAACGAAGCCATCCCCACTCCTAACCCTCCTCCCGCTCAGGAGTGGGTGTGAAGGCAATCTAAGCAATCAGGTCTCCCACACCAGGTGACCCTCTGTCAAAATATTAACAAGTCACAACAGAGACCCACATGGGTTGCGTTTAGGAAACAAGTGGGAATCTCAGAACAAGGCTGCTTTAGGGGGGATAGATAGCCTGGGGATGGGGAAGAACAAAGTACCTGGCTGGGTCACGTGAGTCTGGGGTGGGGGTGATGCCCATGAATGGGGCAGTGAAGTCAGGCGACAGAGACAAGCATGCAAGCAGGGCACCTCTTTACTCAGCTCCAGGGGCTGCTGTTCACCCCCACTGGTGCTGGTCCAAGTCTTCCAGGGGACTGGCACCCACTGGAGTCACCCAACAGGCCAGGGAACAACAGAGGGTTAGGCCCTCAGCTCACATGGGGGAGGCAGGTGGCCAGGTTTGGATAGAGAACAAGTGGAGAGGCAGGAATCCACTGAGGGGTCAGAGCCCCACCCCACCCCACAGTGAACTCCACTGAATGTTCTACCTCATTGTTTTCTTCTAATCCAGAGAAAAAGGAAGAAAATGAGTACCCAGCATGGCCAGCCTTTAGAGGGAAGGTTACAGATGTGACATGTGGGGCTTAGAGAGCGCTTGCTGGGTCAGTGACTTCATTTGAGATTTAGGATTTTAAGCCCTACCTGGTGGGGTCTCCCCTTGCCCCTTGGCCTGGGTGCAGCTGCTGTATTCCTGCTGCAGACTCGACCTGGGCCAGTGCCTAGATTAGCATCTTTTTAGGCTCAAGTCCCTCCATCTGCTGTAGGAAAAAAAAGCTTCATGGTCAAATTCAGTTTGAAAAACTTGGTGATTTCCAAGGTCCATCAGCATATTGAGAAGCCCTGCAGGGAAGAGACCCAAAATTAACTAGGGTTAATTTTGTTCATCCTTGACTTTCTCTGAGGGATGAGATCCTTTTCACCTACAAAGCCTGTTGCTGGCCTTGGAAGGCGTGTTCTATAGAAATCACCTTGGAGAACCAAGGGAGGAAGGGCCCCTGTCTCAGGCAGGGAAGTGGAGGCAGGAGAAGCTGGCCATGACCTTCTCACTCCCCTAAAGGACAAACTGGGGGCAGTGGCTGTAGTTCTGCCCTTGGGGAAGGAAGAGAGCAAGTGGCCCAAGAGGCAGGGCTAGAGAGAAGAGCTTAGAACCCAATACACTCTGAGGAACTGTTTTGGGCTTTAAACTAGGAGTTGACAAACTAGACCACAATGGAATCACCTGGGGGAATTTTGAAACCCACAGATTCCCCGCCCCCAAGCCCCCATCTCACTGAAGCAGAATCTCTTGGAGCACATTAGGGCTTCAGCCACCCGTATTTTTGAAAAGCTCCTCAGATGCAGCTAATTTTAGGGACTGAAGGCTAACTCTAATGATACCTCCAGGCCTCCTTTTCAGTGTCTTGTGACGTTGAAAAACATTTACTACATTCCTGCCTGAGTCATCCTAGAATCCAGGCTTCCCCTGATCCATCTGGATATGCAGGTCAAAGTGAGATGGGCTGGAAGGGAGACAGAGAGCATCTGCTTGGGGAGGGAAGGAGTGAGGGGAGGGTCAGGCCAAGGGTCCAGACTTTGCTGGGAAAAATCCCCTACACAGGACCCGAGACAGCGGCTGAGGCGAGGAGGCCAGGTTTTCTGAGGGAGATGGGAGGCTGAGCTCTGACTTGCCTTATACATTTCTCTTCTAGAGGTTTTTTTTTTTTTTCCCCCAAAATTAGCCCTGGAAACAGCGAGGACATGGAGGGACAGAGCCAGAAGGTGTCCCAAGGGTGGACAATGGGTAACCCAAGGACCAAATCTGTTTAGAGTTGGGTTCTGATTGGATGTCACAGCGTTGCTGTGATCTGACGCTTCCCTTTACTGGCTGGAGTGGGACTTGCGTGGTGTGAAGGGAGGAGCCTTAGAAGCCTGGGTGGAAGAGCAGCCTGTGAACCCCTATCCAAGTGTCCTCCGCTCTCTGGGACTCAGCCTCCCCCTCTGCATAATGAAGAAGATGGTATGGTGACCCATAAATCCCTTTCTGCTCCAGTGTTTTATGACTCTGTAAAATAGAAGCTCAGGAAAGCTTGACAGTTTACCCAAATCCACCCCTTTGGCTAGTGGCTTTTAGTTAGGCCTTACTTTATCATGACTTCAGCTCCATTTTACAGATAGGAAAGTGGAGGTATTCAATGACATGCCTGCATTGAGATAAATCTCTGGGGTCCTGATCCTCATTTGGTCCTCTTTTCAGTAGCTGAGCTCACCTCAGCTCTGGAGAACCCCCACCACTCTACCTCCCACTCCCCATGGGGATGCCCCTTTGGGGCTGTCACAGTGCAGCTGCTATATCTGCAGTGCTCTCTGGAGGATGCAGCTGCCCTGTGCTGCAACCTGATGCAGCACGTTCCGGGAACCAGAGGTCCCTGCATCTTGCAAAGGATGGAGGAGTGACAAAGTGAAGGATTGCCCATCTGGGTATTGTTGGTGCTCGCTTTGTCAAGAACTGAAAGGAATTTATAGTACTGTGGTTCATTCAACTAGTCTGTTGTATGTGCCTGGCCCTTGGTTAGGGACAGGGCACACCAGACACCAAAGGTGCCTGCATCGGCTTCAAGGCACCCCCACAAGCCTCCTTCACAGATAGGAGGTCCTCACTGGATCTTGGCCCATGAGGGCAGGCTTAGCATCTCCGTGTTATAGATAAAGAACCTGAGGCTGAGAGGTGAAGCAGTTTCCCCTTGGACATATGGCCATCAGCGCCCAGTCCACGTGACTCCAAGTGCAGTGCTCCTCCCACCACACACACTGGAGGGAGATGCTCACACCACCCACCGCCCCTCCCCCAAGTAGAGGGAATACTATGGCAACCCTGCCCCAAACAGCAACCCTCTTTGACTTCCTGATCACATGTGTGGATGCTGTAATTTTCCATAGTGGGGACTTTAAAAGCCTCAAATATACTAATAACAGTTGCCATTTTATTGTATGTCTAATTTGTGCCAGGTTCTTTATTTGCTTTCAAACCTTCACAACCGTACCATGAGTCCATCTCACAGAAACAGAAACGCAGTGAGGCTTAGAGAGGATAACTGACTTACCCAAGGGGATACAGCTGGATTTCAACCTCAGTCTGGGCCACCAAAGCCCACATTTTTTCTAATTTACCACGGGGGCTCGGACTTTTCTTTTCCTTTTCATTTATTGTCTCCTCTGCACTGCCTACCTAACTCTCCTTGTCCTATCCCCTCTTTTCCAGTTGCCGTGCACAGTTGGGCATGGCCTGGCCCATGAACTAAATGAAGGTTTGCAGCAGGGTGTCTCAGCCTTGGGACTATTGACATTTTGGGCCAGATAATTCTCTATTGTGCCTGTATCTGGGCGGGGGCTGCGCTGTACACTGCAAGATGTTTCACAGCACCCCTGGCTCTATCCAAGAGACACTAGCAGCAAGCACCTCACTCTCCAGTGGTGACGATAAAAAATGTCTCCAGACATGGCCAGATGTTCCCCGGGGAAGGGGGGCAAAATAGCCCCCAGGTGACAGTCACTGCTGTATAGAAATGAGGGGTCAGGTTCAGGTTGGTTACAGCCCGTCTTCCCCATTAGACTGTAAGTAGGTGGAGGGCAGAAAGAGTGAGTTGATCTATTCACTGCTGTGTTATCCATGCCTAGCACAGTGCCTGGCATGTAGCAAGTGCTGCTGAAAGAAGAATGAATGAATGAATGAATGATCTCTGGGAACACGACATATTCTGTGATGAGAGCCTGAAGGTCTAGATCCCGTCCAGATTCTCACCAACCTGCTCTGGGGCAGTAGCCTGGGGCATATCCTTCCCCTCTTTGGGCCTGGGTCCCTTTTGCAATCTCTTAAATGAGGACCATCACAGGCCTGGAAGGCCCTGGGCATCTGTGATCTGGGGACTGCCAGAGACCAGGGAGCTGAGGGAGGCTGTCTCCCAGGTCAGGCATTGCAGATCTGCCATGTCCTGTGTTTCTCCTTCTTACCCTCACTCTTCAAGTCAAATCAATTACAGAGGGACAGGCACCCCCTCCCCCACATACACCAAAATAGTGACCTACACAGAAGAGGTGGCTCCTTTTTTGAGTGTGTATCTTAAAAGGAAAAACATGTAACCTCAAAGGTAACCAAATACCCAAATCGTGATGCCCAGCATCACACACCCCAAATCCACCTATTCATGAGTTTAACAAAAAGCTTCTTTAGGATACACTGTAAGGCCATTGAGAGGGAGAGAAGTCACCTCTTACAGGCCTGGCCAGCCCGCAGGGCCCGCCCTCCCAGCGTGCACGCACACACACACACACACACACACACACACACTCCACAACTTACAAGGAGGCTCTGAGTTTTTAAAAGTAAACTCCACCATTTCCGTTCTTGCCCTGGATTCAACTTTTGAAAAAAGAAACCGTTTTACCGTTTTCCCTACAAATTCCCCCTCTCTGGTCCTCCTCTTGCCTGCACTCCCGCTCCTTCTCCAGCCCTCCCCTTGTTCTGCCAGCCTCCCAGTGGCCCTTCTTCAACTATGCCCCGGGGCCCAGACTCCCTCGCAGGGATGGCTGTGTCCTGTTGGATCTGGGGGAAGGGGAGCAGCCACTCCCAAAGTAGCTGTCACAGAAACGGGCCCTTCATCCCATTGAAGGGGCTTCCTTTAAGTTATCAGGGCGGCAGCACAGCTACCATCAGGACACGAAGCATGGCCACAAGGCCAGGCCGTGACAGCAGGAGAGGAAGGCTCCTGTTCCCAAGATGTGCTCCCGATCCCCTTTCCCAGGGCAGCTGCTGGCCTGTCCCATCCCTGCTCTACTTATAAGCAGACCTGTCCTCCATGCCCTGCTTCCTCTCTGACTCTGGGTCCTCTTCCTTGAACTTGCCTTTCCCCAACTCCAGCTTCCACCTCAGCTGCCTTGACTCCCCAGCACTTGGTGCAGTGGCAGCAAGGGTGCCCCAGCACCTGCCACCTAGGGCCACAATGCTGGAATTTCTGAGACAGAAACATCATTGGGACCAATATAGTAAAAAAAAATTAAATAAAAATATATGCAAATATCAAATTTGTATATATTTGCATATATACATTTATATTATAAACACACATACCCTTATAGAGGGCTTCAAAATATATAACAGAAACAAAAGTTTCCAGAAACAATACTTACTTTGCTACATAGAAGGCACTACAAAGAGGAGATTATCTAGTATTTCCTATTTTATTAAGAACCCCACTAAATTGATTTTACAACCTGCAGTTGGACAAATCTGGTGCTAGACATCCCTGTAGCAGCAGAGACAGACTCAAAATGGGACTCTAGGCAGGGTCTCATGGGCTTCCTTTGGCTCAGCTGAGGTCCTCCTAAGGGCCCAATAAGAAGGGCCTTGGGAGGAACCCAGTTCTAGAAAGCATCATTAAAAAGAAATTCACTGGCTGGGCATGGTGGCTCACGCCTGTAATCCCAGCATTTTGGGAGGCTGAGGCAGGCGATCACCTGAGGTCAGAAGTTTTGAGACCAGCCTGGCCAACATGGTGAAATCCCGTCTGTACTAAAAATACAAAAATTAGCCGGGCGTGGTGGTACACAAGTAACCCCAGCTACTCTGGAGGCTGAAGCACAAGAATTACTTGAACCTGGGAGGCGGAGGATGCAGTGAGCCGAGATTGGGCCTCTAGCCTGGATGACAGAGCAAGACTCCCATCTCAAAAAAAAAAAAATTTCACACCGAAAGTTAGGACACACAGTCTCTTACCAAGAGAAAATATTTGAAATTTTTGCTATCCATAACTTGGGGTTTGTGACCCACAAGGGGGCTTAGGAGCTGTTAGAGGAGAGGAATTAGTTTGTGGTACTTGCTGAGAGCTGGACAAGGCACCCACTTTATGTCTTTTAATCTTCACAAAAATCTCTTATTGGAGGATTTTCTCCCCTTTTTAGGGAAGAGGAAATGAAGCCTCTGGGAGGCTCAGTACCCTTATCAAAGCCATGTAGCCAGTGCGTGGCTGAGCTGGAATTTGAATCCCAGTCTTCCTTGCATGCAGGCTGTCCACTCTCCTGGCTCTTGCCCACCGTCTCAGGAGGTGAGCTCTCTCTTGGAGCTCCCTCTCTAATTGGGGAGGGGTCATAAGAGGAGAAGAGTGCTCTGCCTGGGCAAGCAGGAGTGAGTGGCTGCCTGGGATTGGGCGTGTGTGTGTGTGAGAGAGATGGGCAACAGGGGCAAGAGGTGTGCCTGGGTGTGAGGAGGGCTTCCAAACATTAAACAAAATATTCCCATGTAAGTATGACTCTCAGTGAATATTCTAGAAAAAGAAAAACATTCATTTACTACCAGAATTAAGAATGATAATAGTAATATTAATAATATCCAACAGTTACTGAGTACTTGCCCAGTACCAGGCACTATGCTAAGCCCTTTGCTTGGGTCATCTCATATCTGCTGTTTATTGAGTACCCGCTGTGGGCCAGCATTGAGCACAGAGCCTGGCACCTAGGTGGTGCTCAGCAGATATTGGAGAATGAATGAAAACACCAGGCACAGCACTAGAAACTACACGTAAGTATATCTAAATTAAACACAGCTCAAGGTAACCTGTGGAATTCCAGCATCTCTCTAAGAGATATTTTCTTCCTTTGGACAATTCCTTCTTCTGAAACTTTTTAAACTGGGGAGATCTACTCTTCCGCAATCTTTCTTTCAGGTTAGAACCTCCCCTCCCCACTGCTGCTCAATGCTTTCTCCCTCAACAAGCTTCGGGGTTTTCTTCCCCATTGCCTTTCCATTTCCTGCAGTTTCTCCCTGAAGCCTGTGATTGACAAGCCAACACTCCTACACGGTATCTTCATAGTGCCTCCAAACCCACCTTGCCCAGGGTGCATGAGCAACCTGATTGCTCCTTGTCCATGGCAACCCAGGACAAGAAAGAGAGATAAGGATTAGAACCCAAGACTTCTGGACTCTTAAATCAGGACGAGGGACCGACTATGGCCTCAGAAAACCTGGATTCTAGTTCTGCCCTTGCGCCTAAGTCACAGTTCAACCTTCAGAAATCTATTTCACCTTTCTGGGTCCACCTGCCCTCCTTTTCAGATGAGGTGGGGGAATTTTCAAGGTCCAGAGTCCCCTCTAAACTGTCAGACACCCACCCACTGCAGCACCCAGGACCCCAAAACACCATGCTAACCCAATTCAGCTTTGTCTTTTCCACCTGGCAGCCACCCCCACAGAACCGGAATTTACACATCAGTCAACATGCTGGAACTCCAGCTTCTTCATGGTGAAACCCTAGTAGGATCCTGTCAGAACCCAGCTCATGACTGAAAGGAGGATAATGATGGAAAAGTTTGGGTTGGATCCTGTCTCACAACCAGAGACAAGCCCCCACCCCCGCAGCTTGCTCTGCCTAGACTGTGGTTCAGTTGACATACTGACAGCCTCCAACCCAGCCCCAGGGTTGGAAAGGGCTCCTGCTCCACCAGCATTGGCTTGGTTTGAAGACGAACCCACAGACGGAAAAACCGCTCGTGGTCGTGTGTCCTCAACTCCCCTCCCCTTTCTTCCTTGAGAAATGCCCCTTCTTGGTTGGGCACCCCTGTGTTCAGGGCACTGCTCTCCTCTCCCCTGCTGGCAGTTCAGTAGCTCTGTCCCAGGTTCTGCCACTCTCCCCTGGGCAGACTCTTCAGGCACTCTGGTCCCTGGAGTAAGCCAAGTGGCCAAGGACGGACTATCTAGCCTCAGCTTAGTACCCGCTGTGTCCCTGACATACTGTCCATATGATTTCATTTATTCTTCCAGACCCCGCGAAGGCCTTTTCCTTCTCAGCTGACAGAGGGCAGGCCAAGGCTCAGGAAGGTGAAGCACATCTTCCAGCTCAAAAGTAGCACCTCGGGGATTTGAACCCACATTCCCTTGACTCTGAAGCTGCTACTCTGTCAACCACGGGTCTTTCCAGACCCTAGGATTTAAAATCACATGGGGGTTTGGAGTAAAGGCTCCCTTGTTCCTTCATCCTGGCGGACTAGGAGACAAGTGCCCCTCCTCACGTGTTCCTTTGCCCCATTCACTGAGTCTGCAACAGCCAAAAAAGTTTGCTCAACTCCACCGCGGACGCAGCGGGTGGATGTCCGGGGGCCCCCGGCACACATAGCTCCAGGGCGGACACCAAGGCAGTGCAGCCCCCAGCCCCGGGGCGTGCAGCCTCAGCCCCGTTCCTGGCTCGCCGGGTGTCCTGGGAGAGCCTCGCTCTGGAGGGAAGGAGACAGTTACCTTGAAGAGTTGGACTCCCTTCTCCAAGAACTTCAGTCCCACACACCTGGCGAGGCAGCTGGGGGCTCCTGGGGCCGGGAGGCCCGGGTCTCGCTGCGCAGCGAGGGAGACGCTCTGCGCGGGCGCTGCGCACCCCTCCTCCTGCCGGCGTCCTGTCCGCAGGTCCCCTCGGGCTGTGGCCGCAGCGGCAACTGCTGGGTTGCGGAGTCCTGGCTGGCTGAGGGAATGGACACTGAAAGGTGCCCGGAGACCCTGGCACCCGCGTCAGATGCCGGCCGGCGAGGGTGCTGAGGGAGAGAGACCTTGAGCAGCGCTGCGCGCGTCCTCAGCTCTGCGAGCCCCCTCTGGAGCTGCGGGGAGGTAGGTGGGCGGGCGGGCGGGCATGGCGCGCTGTGACACATACATAGGGACGGGCGGGGGAGGGGAGGGCCCGCGAGGGGTTGGGGGCGGGAGGGGGCGAGCGCAAAGGGAAACCCCACCCCCGGGGACCGAGGGGCGGCCGACAGGGGGAGGGGAAGGCAGAGGCGTCTGGAGCGCGCTGGACCCTGGCTCCGGACCGGCGCGCCGATGGGGAAGCCGCCCTGCGCTCAGGGCGCGAGAGGAGCGCTCCCCGCGGCGGCGCGGACCCGGCAGCTCCGAGGCCGGCGGGAGGAAAGCGGCGCGAGAAGGGCTGGAGGGCCCGCGTCTGCATTGCGGTCGGCAGCTCCGCAGTCGGAGGGGCCCGGGAGGGCTGCACCCTCAGAGTATCCCCGAGTGCCCGGACTCTGAGGCCGCCGCGGCCTGACAGGGCTCCCGGGCGCCCGGCGGGGGTCTGCAGCTGAAGCTGGGCACGACGCGATCTAAGGAGGGTGCAGCCCCCTACTGTCGGCCACGATTTGGAACGACCCTCACCGAGGAGCTGGCTGAAAGTTTTTTTGGGGGTGGCGTACACCGAGATGGCAGGTGATGGTGGAGAGGGGGAGGTAAGGCGGCAGCGGGGAGGCGCACGGGGAGCTGCGAGTCTCTGGGTCTTCTAATTCCCCGGGAGAGACCAAGGACATCTCATATGGAGCAGGAATTCTCCAGTGTGTCTACAGTACTCTTTAATACTGTTTCCGGGAAAAGGAGTAAAAGAACTAGCAGCTTTTGAATCCCTCCTATGAGCCCGTTGTGTAACATACATTAGCATTTCATTTAATTTTTCCAAAGAGCCCAACAAGGTAAATATGGCAACTTCCCACCTGCCCCTAAGCAAAGATGTGAAAACTGAGGCTCAGAAAGTGGTGGAGTTCCCTCTTTAAGGTGGGTCTGAGTTCAAGTCCGAGGTCTTGTGCGCTCTGCTACACAGGCTGCTGATTGAGCCACAGCACCTTCGGAGGACTCAAGCTGGCTGGTGACCTTCAGAGTTCTTACGGAGGAAGCTGGTGGTGCTTCACACCAGGATGTGGTGGCTACAGTCAGGATGGTGGTGGAAGCTTCCTGACCCTCTCATTGGACAAGAAGAGGAAGAAGTAGAATCTTTCGGGGCTCCCCACTGCAGAGATAATAGACCACACTTTAATCAGTTCCTTGATGAAAAGGAACTGAAGTGCCTCGGTTTCCCCAGGGCGACTCCACTGGAATTATGTGGTTATTTTACTGGCCATCTCTGCCTGGGGGCGGGACTGGCCCTGGCCCAGCACACGTTCTGTGAGCCCCCGTCTCTCCCCTGTCCAGGGCAGTGAAGCCCCGTCGGAGGGAGCATAGTGCCCACTCTACCCACCCACCTCTCAGAGCAATGGCTAAAGTGTTCCGGTGGTTGGCCATTCTTGATTTCACCCTTTTTCTACCTGAGCGTATTGAGTCAGGTCTGTACGTCTTGAAGCATTTAGGACACAGACAAAATGCTGGTGACCGAAGCCCCTCAGGGGGTGATAGTGGCTTCTCTCACAGATAAAGAAATGAGATGAGGCTGGGCGCAGTGGCTCACGCCTGTAATCCCAGCACTTTAGGAGGCCGAGGCGGGCGGATCACGAGGTCAGGAGATCGAAACCATCCTGGCTAACACGGTGAAACCCCCGTCTCTACTAAAAAATACAAAAAAATTAGCCGGTCGTGGGGGCGGGCGCCTGTAGTCCCAGCTACTCGGGAGGCTGAGGCAGGAGAATGGCGTGAACCCAGGAGGCGGAGCTTGCAGTGAGCTGAGATGGCGCCGCTGCATTCCAGCCTGGGCGACAGAGCAAGACTCCGTCTAAAAAAAAAAAAAAAGAAATGAGATGAAATCTTAATAGTTACTGGCCTCAATGCCTGGACCAGGCAGAAATGACCCTCTGGGAAAAAAACAGTCCCTGAAATTCCAGCGAGGTCATGGATTCTCATGCCTGTGTTTACCTGATGCCTTGTGGGAGAACAAATTGCTCTCATTTGTAAAATGGGGTCATGTCAACATTCATCCTAGGGCACGTGGGGTTAATGAAGAACAAGTCAAGGGCAAATATTAATTAGGCGATTTATCTTTGTATTGAAGAGAACAAATGTTTATTGGTCATCTGGTTTTGTAATGAGTCTAAGAAACATATATTGGGCACCTATTATGTGTCAGATGCTGCTTGGTACAGCAGCCTCTCAGATGGATGCTATTCCCATTTACGCACTAAGAAACCAAGACTCAGAGGCCACCAAGGCAGTGAATGGGATTGGAATACAGGCTGGTATGAATCCACACTCCCTACCCCTAAAGGATACAGAAAACCCAGGATGACGGCAACGCATTTGGACACTTTAAAGACAGTATTCAGAGAGTCAAAGGACATGCGTGTCAGGAGGCCCTTGGTGGCATACACAGGCTCCTCCTGTCCAACTCAGGAGCTCCGTTCCAGTGTAATATTTCTGAAGCTGGTCATCCCTCTTCTGCTAGAATACTTTACAGTTGCCTAATGCCTTTTCCAGGCTGCCCGATTCAATCTGCTGTAACTGGCAATTTCTAACCTCTTGCTGCTCAGAGTATGTTCTATAGACTTGCAGTGTCACCTGGAAGCTTATTCAAAATGCAGAATGCCAGGTTCCCCAGACCTACTGACCCACAATCTGCATTTTAACAAGATCCCTCCCGTGTTTTATATGCCTGTTGAAGTTTGAGAAGCACTGTGCTGACATCATCCAGCAGGTTCTACTCATTCAATCACAAATCACAGAATAAGAGAATCTCAGAGCTGGGAAGAGCTTTTGGAGAACTTTAAAGACAACCCTTCATAGAGTATGTCAGTCCTGTCCATGATGTTTCCCTCAAGTAGGACATCAGACTCTGCTTGGATGTGGCCATGAGTTTGACTCCCTTCTGAGGCCACATCCAATTTTTTCACGTGGTTCTAGTATTTAGGCAGCTTTCAGCTTTCGCAGAAGCTCACGCCTAATACTACGGATTCAGCAGTGAACAAGACAGGCCGATTTCCATCCCCCCAACCCTAACCTGTCCCAGGACCTCCTGCCACATGATAAATCTTTCTATGTTTGGTATCAGTGATCTCAAGTCTCTTCCTTCTCCCTCTTCTCCTTTTGGATTGGGGCATCCTCTCTCCTTCTATCCTTCCTCATCTGTCTCCATCAGCAGACCTCTACCCTGCCCCATCAATCTTCTTTAAGCAGGTCTGGACTTCCCATGTCTCATGTAAAGAGTGATTCAGAACTGAACCCACTCCCCCTGTTGGAGTGCTCAGTCCAGAGGAGAGCTCACCTCAATAACCTGGGTCCTGTGCTTCTGGTAATGCAGCCAACATTTATGTGCTTTTATGACAGCCTTATCATGACTCATTTGGAGCCTGCAGCCAGCTCAGACTTCCTTTTCACATGTGCTGCTGCCACCTAGCATCTCCTTTGGCTTATCCTGGTACAATGGGTTTTTCTAATCCAAGTATGGGGCTTCATTTTTGCTTCTATTAAACATTACACTAACTAATTCAGTTTACTACTTCAGATCATCTTGGATTCTGACTCTATTATTCTATGTGTTTGCCCTTCCTCTTAGCAGCAGACATTCTACAAAGCTAACTAGTGTGCCACTTCTATGTTTTCACTCAGGCTGTTCATAAAAATATTGCCTGGGATGGAGATTAGGGCTGAGTTCTAGAGCAGAGCACTAGAGACAGCCCTCCTGGAATGAATGACATAATTCGATATTCCAGTTATAATGGCTGTGTAAAAAATCACCCCAAAACTGAGTGTCTTAAAACAATAGTTATTTAATATCTCTCATGGTTTCTATGGATCAGGAATTTGGGAGAAACTTCGCCAGGCAGTTCTGGCTTGGACTAGCTCACGAAGTTGTAGTCAGATGTCAGCTACAGCTGCAGTCAGCTGAAGGCTTGACTGGGGCTTGAGGATCCATGTCCAAGGTGGGTTGCTCACGTGATTGGTGAATTGGTGCTGGCTGCTGGCCAGTGACCTCATTTCATCTCCATAGGGCCTCCTGATGGAGCTGCTTGAGTGTCCTCATGACATGGCAGCTGGCTTCCACCACAGTGAGTGACACAGTGAGTGCAGTGCTTCTGTGTCATAGCTTTGGAAGTCCCACACAGGGCCAGCCCTGAACTAGTGTGGGAGGGTCATACAGGGTGTGAATACCAGGGGATGGGGATCAATGGGGGCATCTTGGAGGCTGGCTTCTACACTCCATTAAACTAACTCATAGAGCATGGCCAGTCCCCCCATCCATCTGACTGTATTACCGTGGAGTGCTTATTTCTGTCCTGGACATGGGGATGCCATGAAGGTACCTTGCTAAGTCCCAATATAAGGTGCTTGCAGAATTCCTCTGAAGCATTCATTCCAAACTCTTTTACAAGTGAGTGGCCCAATTCTGCTCTCTAGAGCAACACAGTCTGCC
The DNA here is from genome assembly GCF_028885625.2 of Pongo pygmaeus. NCBI lineage: Eukaryota > Metazoa > Chordata > Mammalia > Primates > Hominidae > Pongo > Pongo pygmaeus. Next base: position 94,448,046 of record NC_072389.2, on the reverse strand, counting down.
CCCATTTCAACAGGGGCAGCCTCCAGTTAGTGCAGGAGGGTTCTCACATCACCCTTCATGTCTCTCCTCATAGGGTCTTCGACTGTTTCCCAAGGGAGTGTTCTTCTGGAATTTGCTTCTGGATTTCTCACTCTCTGCAAACCTTGTTTGTGGATGCCCCTCAAAAGTGCAATGCTCGGCATTAGATGCACAAGCCGAGGTGTGGACTGATCAGAGGGGAGCCAGGACAACTCTTTTCTGTAACCATTTGGATATTCTGCTCCTACTGCTGTCGCCAAACATCGTTGAGTTTCAGAACTACATCTCACTGTTGCTTGATATTTAATCTTGCAGGCAATTAAAATTAAGACTGTTTCCATGCTGGCCCTCATGAAAGGGATTCCTGTGTATCTCAAGCAACAAAGAGAGTTGTGGAGCGAGGAGATTCCCTGTGTAATCGGGAGCATTGGATGTGAATCCCAGGTCTGGCATGGGAACCTTGGGTGAGTTTCTTAACCTCTGTGGATTTTGGTTTCACATCTGTAAAATGGAGCTATCTTATGGAATTGTTGTGAGAATTAAAATAAGATATGGAATGTCAGCCCCTAGTAACTGATCTGGCTCAAAGTGCAAGGATGGTTAATTTTCTTCCTTCCCCCTAACCCCTGCAATTTGGTGTGCCTGAGTAAGTATATTCTCTCCTGTGTGCTGTTTTCTGTGTTTGTAAAAGAAGCTAAAAATACCCACCTCATAGGAGTGTGGCAATGATGAATACTATATGTAATATGTGTAGAGAACATTGCGATCCTTTTTGGAAGCAAAGGGCCATAGAAACATGATATAGAAAAGCCTTATAGCAGAACTGGGCCAGGGAGTGGAGTCTAGTGAGAACTAGTGGAACACTTGAAAAGTGCTGTTTTATTACTTTAACACTGTACAAGTGGCAAAGTAGGAGGGAAATGTTATAATAAAGAACATGGAGACAGTTAATGAAACACTCACAAGCCCCCACGGGTCTGTGTGGAATAATGACGTACAGTAACAGGAAAGTGCTGTGTCACCAAAGACATAGAAATTGAAGGGCACATTTAAGGAAACTCTCTTAAAGCTTCAGTTTCGATTTTTTTTTTTCTGAATTCATAGCAGATTCTTATTTTTAGTAAAACCCTGCCATCTATAAAAGAGGAAATTATGGCAAGCATTTTACTCATTACTCACTAGTGTTTTTTTTTTAATCATTGAGAATACTCAGTGAGTGATGCTGAGTGGAATGTTACATATCACCATCATCATCAGCATCCATCCCACCACCATCATCACCACCACCACCACCACCATCATCATCATCATCATCATCATCAACACCTTTTTTCAAGCAAGTCTGGAATAAGAAGAGAAGTAAGAGGATTTAGGCTTTGTACTTCTGGGCAGCCCCAGCCCCTGAGGCTCATGTGATCCTGCTCACCTTCTCTCCCTGACCCCAAACCCTAAGGGGCTCCCACACTGCAGGTCGTAGCTGGCTCTTCTCTATTCTTTTCCTTATTCCAGCCATTAGAGTCTTTTGGGACTGGCTTCTCAACCTTTGTCGCATTGGGCTTGATATTTTTAGTTTCTTTCAGTGGTAAATATTAGATTATTCAGAAAAATTGTTGTCCCAGATTTCCACACACGATGGTATAGATACAGAATATACACTTATAAAATAAGCAAAAATGATATCTCATGAACATTTGCTAGAATTGAAATAGAAGAGGTGCAGGTAGCAACCCCATAGCTTAAAAATGATCTGCTAAGACGTGGGCATGACTTTTCCCCACAAAACTTGGCACTCATTTGATATTACAGTGCAGCGGAATAGTCTTCCTAATATTTTAGTGGTTGTTATTGCTGTATTTTTTTTTTAGTGTGTGTTGTTTTAAGGGGAGAAAATGAAGAATGTGTAAGGAAAAAAATCAGTATTTAGCTGGGTTACCTTTTATTCTTAGGACATTTACTTGTTAGCATTACAGTCTTAAAATAGTCATCTACCAAATACATTACCAACAGGCATTTCCAAAATGCTGAGAGTACTCTATCTAGTCTCAAATTCTCAAGTTCAAAAAAATGGAATGCCGGTTCCTCCACGGGCTGCCACAGCCTCATCATTATGGCCATATTTATTTACTTATTTATTGTAGTAAAATATGCATAACATAAAATTCATCATTTAAACCATTTTAAGAGTACAGTGCAGTGCCATTAAGTACATTCACATTGTTGTGTAATAATCACTACTATCCATCTTCAAAACTTTTTTCATCTTCCGCAATGAAAACTATGTACCCATTTAATAATAATTCCTAATTACCCCTACCCTCTGCCTGTAGCCACCACCATTCTACTTTCTGTCTCTATGAATTTAACTACTGTCAGTACCTTATGTAAGTGGATTCACACCAAATTTGTCTTTTCGTGACTGGCTTAGTCACTTAGCATCATGTCTTCCAGGTTCAGTCATATTGCAGCATATGCCAGGATTTTCTTCCTTTTAGGGTAACACTTATTGAGCTCTTACTGCATACCAGGCCTTGTGCTATGCGCTTCAACAGACCTCACAATCACCCTATGGGGTAGGGATTCTCACTAACTCCATTTCACAGATGAAGAAACTGAAGACAGGAACGTTTAGAAAGCTGCCTGATATGGTTTAGCTCTGTGTCCCCACCCAAAACTCATGTTGAATTGTAATTCCCAGTGTTGGGGGAGGGACCTGGTGGAAGGTGATTGGATCATGGGGGTGAATTTCCCCCTTGCTGTTCTCGTGATAGTGAGTGAGTTCTCACAAGATCTGAGGTTTAAAAGCGTGTAGCGCCTCCCCCTGCACGCTCTCTCTCCTGCTCTGCAATGGTAAGCTGTGCTTGCTTCCCCTTCACCTTCCACTATGACTGTAAGTTTCCTGAGGCCTTCCAAGTCATACTACCCATACAGCCTGCAGAACCGTGAGTGAATTAAACCTCTTTTCTTCATAAGTTACCCAGTCTCAGGTAGTTCTTTACAGCAGTGTGAAAACAGACTAATACAGTGCTCTACTAGTTAGCAATGGTTGCTAACTAGTAGAAGCAGGGATCTAACCCAGGCCACCTGGTTCCAGAGCCTTCATACTTTAAAACTTTTAGGCCAGGTGCGGTGGCTCAAGCCTGTAATCCCAGCACTTTGGGAGGCCGAGGCGGATGGATCACCTGAGGTCAGGAGTTCAAGACCAGCCTGACCAACATGGAGAACCCTCGTCTCTACTAAAAATACAAAATTAGCCAGGCATGGTGCCGCATGCCTGTAATCCCAGCTACTCAGGAGGCTGAGGTGGGAGAATCGCTTGAGCCTGTTGGGGCAGAGGTTGCGGTGAGCCAGGATTGTGCCATTGCACTCCAGCCTGGGCAACAAAAGCAACACTCCATCTCAAAATAACAACCATTTACTGAGTACTTACTACATACCAGGGACTAAGCTAGGCACTATGCCAACACATTCCCCTCCCTCTCTTCTTTTCTTTTATAATATGTAATATATATAAAGTGCATCTTAAGAGTACAACTCAGTGAACAACATTGTAGTCACACCCAGGTCAATATGAAGAAATTTTCTAGCTCCTTTGAAGATCCCCCCACCCCACGGCGACCACTATTCTGACCTGACTGATAGATCAATTTTGTCTATTTTTGAACCTGATTGGATGTTATTTTCCCAGGTGTACTCCTTTGGGTCTGCCTTTCACTCAAACTGGAGGTTGTAAGTCCCATTCATAGGGCAGCACTAACTACCCAGCTCCCACTGAATGTTGGCACCAGGAACTCAGGCTCACTGTTGCTACATCATGTTGTTTCTGCAGGAGCAGTAGTTATTATTTTTTCTTTGGGAAACCAAACATCTGGATTTTTATGTAAAATCAGATGATGATTAATTTAAAAATTTAAAATATGGCATGTGCCTACACATTGAAGGGTACGTGCAATGACTGCATCTGCAGGTGGTGAAATAATTCTATGGTGACAGCAGTGAGAGTGGACAGGAAGGGACGGGAATCACAGGTGGCCTCGAACTTCTGAACCTGAATGATTGACAGAGGTGGAGTTGCTGCAACAGCAACAGGAAAGTGGGGAACTGGGAAGCAGCTGGCTTGGGGACAAAAGATGGAGCGGGAAGTGGTTGGCTTGGGGAGAAAAGACGGAGAGTTTAGTTGTAAACAAGTTGGGTTTTTAGAGGTAGAGGGACATCCAGGGGGAGGCAGCCAAACGGCAGAAAAATGTGGGTCTGGAATTCAGGGAAATTATTAACCTAAGACAAGAATGGAGCATTAAGCCAGGTGCGGGGGCTCTCGTCTGTAATCCCAGCACTTTGGGAGGCCGAGGTGGGTGGGTTGCTTGAGCCCAAGAGTTCAAGACCAGCCTGGGCAACAGGGCAAACCCCATCTCTACAAAAAATACAAAAATTAGCCAGGCATGTTGGTGTGCGCCTGTAGTCCCAGCTATTCGGGGGTGCTGATGTGGGAGAATTACTTGAGCTTGGGAGGTCAAGGCTGCAGTAAGCAGAGATCATGATGCTGCACTCCAGCCTGGGTGACAGGGTAAGATTCTGCCTCAAAAAAAAAAAAAAAAAAAAAGAATGGAGCATTAAATTGTATTCAACAAATGCTAAAATATATCTTAATTGCATACTAATTAAGGGAGAAAATGGAAGCGGCAGAAAAGATGAAGAAAGGGAGGCTATTGGACAAAAATGTAAGGATGCTGAGAAAAACAGAGAGATCTAGAAACATAGGGAGGGAATGCCAGAGACCCTCACACACCCAAGAAAAGGTGCTGCGTGTGAGGAGGTTCTAGAGAAAAAGAAATAGAGACATTGTCAAGCTATGAACTTTCTTTTTTTTTTTTATCATTGGGTATTTTATTTTATTTTTTTCATTTTTTCATTATTATTATTATACTTTAGGTTTTATGGTACATGTGTGCAATGTGCAGGTAAGTTACATAAGTATACATGTGCCATGCTGGTGCGCTGCACCCACTAACTCGTCATCTAGCATTAGGTATATCTCCCAATGCTATCCCTCCCCCCTCCCCCCACCCCACAACAGTCCCCAAAGTGTGATGTTCCCCCATGAACTTTCATCGGGCAGACAGCTAGAGTTTAATTGCATGACAATTGCATCTTGTGGCTTCTAGGACTTTGTAGCCAACGAACTTCATAAACAGTTGCATTTTTGCAGCTCTGTGCATCAGTGAGGCTGGAACTTCTTGGAGCTTACTCCCAGACCCAAGGAAATGAGATCAACTATGAACTTGGGGATCAGGTCCACCCTGAAGTCCCATATCGAGTCAGAAGTCCAACCCCCTAAAAGTGACAACTTTCCTGAGGATCCCTGGCTTAATAAGGGTCTTGTGTAGTCTGGTCTGGAATGTACAGGGCCGTTAGAGCCAGTTTAACCTTGAAGGATGAAGGCAAAGAGAGGAGCTATGTGTTGAAATTCCCTCAGCAGGAAGATACTTTCTTGTTACCGCTTCTTGCCTCCTGTTTCACACAGTTGGAGAGATAGCACCAATTTGTCCTGCTGTATTGCCTATAGAGTAAAACCCTCCACCAGGTTTAAGTTGTGCGTGTGTTAAAGAAACAGTAGGCATACAGCTATCAAAGGGACACATACAATGTAATTAGGAAGCAAAAAATTGACAAATCAGAGTGACTTAAAGCCTCTTAAAACTCATCTCTACAAAAAATACAAAAATTAGCCAGGCGTGGTGGCACATGCCTGTGGTCCCAGCTATTCAGGGGGCTGAGGTGGGAGAATCATTTGAGCTTAGGAGGTTAAGGCCGCAGTAAGCAGAGATCATGCCTCTGCACCCCAGCCTGGGTGTCCAGAGTGAGATTCTGGACAGATATTGGACATTTTTGTCCAATAGCCTCCTTTTGTTCACCTTTTCTGCCTCTTAGACCCTTAACGAGCAAATACGTAAGAAAATTAAAACTCACTGATCAAGAGGAGACAGATGGCAGATATGGAGTAGAGAATGGCTAGATTGGAGTGGGGCTAATCGGGTAAGGCTAAGAGAGCAAGAAAAGTCCATGAATTATTTTGGGGATGAATAAGTAGAAATGATACTGGAGGGGCAGAAGGGCTTCCTCCCAAAGCACCCCCAGTCTGAAAATCAGTTTTTCCCTGTGCCCAGGTGAGCTGGTCACTCCCTGTCTGAATCTCACACACATGCATTTTCTCCCTATCCCTGGCACCTCTGCATGCCAAGGTTGGAAACACGGCTTTTCCAGAGTCAAAAGTCAGAACACAAGGCACCTATTCACCCTGCTGGGTTTGAAATTCTCCTCCGAAATTCCTTTAACGGCAACGCCTTCTCTCAAGTACTCTGTGCATCTTTTCAAATTTCAGACATAAACAGCGTCGTGGCCCCGCCTGGCAACCCCCTCTCACTCTCCTGATAAAAATAGAAAGGGCTGAGGTGGGGAAAGCCGTGGGCACAGTGGGGGTTTTGTGGATCAGCTGTTTGCACGAGTGTTCCTGACCCTTTTTGCCTATTTTGGGGAGGGGTGTCTCCGGGGGGAGCTTTGAGCTGGATTCCCAGAGGATTTGTCATCCCTGGCACCTTGGCCCTTCCATTCTGGACTTGAGACACATCTCTGTGGTTGTGTGTTTAACTCCGTGTCCCAGGGAGAAACACGTTTACCTGTGGTTATTGGCTTGGGTGTCAACTCCGGTAGTTGTGGGGGATGGAAACGGTGGGGAAGGAGCGCAGGGGAGTGTTGTTTGCACAAGCCATTGGCATGGAAACCTTTGCTGGACCCTCAATTGTGCATGGTGGTGTGAGTTTAAGTCAAGACAGGCACCGCGACCCCATGATCAGGTGAAGGCTTTTTGGAGAGTTCATTCCTGCTGTACAGGAGAGGGTGAGTGAGAAGCAGTAAACCGGCGAGTTTGCTGAGCTGGGGCTGATGAGAGCTGTTGTAGTTCCAACCACATCATTTACCAGGGATGTGAGCTTGGGCCTCAGTTTCCTCTTCAGTGAAAGGAAAATTGCAGTATGCCCATTGAAAGATGTAAGATGAGATCCTGTCGCTTCTCTGCTTGTAAGCAACTTGTGGATTGGGGTTGCACTCAGGACACCAACCATAAGGCCTGAGTGACCTGGCCCTGCCTGCCTCCCTCCCCTCATCTCCTTCATCTCCCTACCCATCTCCCTTGAACTTCCCTTGCTTTTTTCAGGATAGCACCACCTCATCTTCACATTGTCCTTTAAATATCAGAAGGCTTCCCTGAACCACCCCCACCTCTCCTCTGCCTCCGTCAACCTCTGTTACAGTGCCTCCTTCCCTCCTAGCCCAGATCAGTTTGCTGTTCACTGGTTTACTGTCCTCCTCCTTGCCTCACCAGATTGTGAGCTTCATGAGGGCAGAGACACATGTGCCCAGCTCCCATCACAGTGTGTGACACATGCAGTCCCTCAATGAATATTTGTTGAATGAATGAATAGGTCTATTTTGTTCTCTTTGTGTGCCCTGTGTCTGGCACATTTAGATACTCTGTGGATGAATCATAATAACTCACATGCATTGGGCACCATGCTAGGTGTTGTTCTAGCATACACTTTATGTCTAGCAACTCATTCAGTAACCATAGCAACGTGGTGGTTTGTTAATACCCATCACAAATCACCCCTTTTTGTTTTGTTTGTTTTGTTTTGTTTTGAGACGGAGTCTCCCTCTGTCGCCCAGGCTGGAGTGCAGTGGTGCAATCTCAGCTCACTGTAACCTCTGCCTCCTGGGTTCAAGCAATTCTCTGCCTCAGCCTCCTGAGTAGCTGGGATTACAGGCGCCCGCCACCATGCCTGGCTACTTTTTGTATTTTTAGTAGAGACGAGGTTTCACCATGTTGGCCAGGTTGGGTCTCGAACTCCTGACCTCATGATCCACCCGCCTCAGCCTCCCAAAGTGCTGGGATTACAGGCGTAAGCCACTGGGCCTAGCCACATTGCTGTTTTATACAAAAAGAAAACAGAGGTCCAGAAAGGTGAAGCAGCTTGCTTAAGATCATACTGCTAGCAAGTGGCAGAGCTGAGACTCAACACCAGGCAATGTGGTTCCAGAACCTGTGCCTTTAATCCCTCACCATCCTGCATGAGTCATGGAGTCAGTGAAGGAGAAAGACTAGCTCATTGCAGGTCTCATAAACGTTCATTTATTTCTTCTCCTCTCCCTACCTACTTGATTGAAAAGATCAAGTTTGGTCTTTCTGAGATGTAGTAAAGATGAGGTAAAGTATATAATGGGAATGGGTAGGGAACGCATGGGAACTCCAGGGGCGGATGGATGAGGTCTTAGTAATGATTAGCCAGCCTCTATCCATTAGGGGATGGTGGCGTTGGGAGCTGTTTCAATGACAGAAGAGAAGGATGATTCTATAGGCAAAGGCCATGGCCTGAGGCTTGAGCTCACAAGGGTTGGGAGAAAGGAAGAAGGCTAGAAGCCACATTCTTCATGACATAGCAAGTTAGAGAGTTGATGGGAGAACTAGAGTCACACTAGGATTCACTGGGACATGAGGCTGAAGACAGTGCCCCAAGGGAGACTTCAGATGAAGATCCACAGGCAGGAGCTCTCCGTGGCCAAAGAGAAACCACGGAAGAGGCAAAGTTGGTCTGTCTTCAGTCGAAGCAGGCAAGAAGTGCTAGTACTTTGGAGTCTGATGTCAGACACCAGTTCCTGTGTCACAGCTCAACTCCTGGGACTCCATGGACAAGCTGGGCTTTGCCTCCTATAGCAGTCTAACCCTCACCCTGACCCCCACTGGAATCCACTGAATCCTGAAGAGCTGGCATCTTAGGCTCAGAGAACATCATCCACTTGGAGTCCACACTGGGTTGGCTTCTGAGGCACCTTTCTCTTTTGTTGTGTTAGGACTGAGGCAATGGCTTGGACCCAAAGTTAGAAGTAGGTGATAGGGAAATAAGGTTAGAGGGGGTCCCTGGAATTGGGTGATACTGAACGCGTGCAGCTCTGGTTGGCCTTTGACTCGTATTCCAGTGAGGACAGGCTGGGTTATGCTGCAGTAATAACAGCTCCCAAATCTCAGTGACTTGAAATAACAAAGATGTCATTCTTGCTCATACTCATGGCCAAGAGAAAAGGCTGGGAGCTTTGCACCAGGTCAACTTCGTCTTCACTCCAGCACAGGCTGACTGGAGCAGCCACCATCTGGAACACTGCTGGTTGCCATGGCAGAGGGAAAGAGAACTCTGGATGCTCATGCATCAGCAATTAAATGCTCCAGCCCAGAGGTGGCACATGACACTTCTGGTTAGAACTCATTGGCTAGAACTAGCCATATGACTCCATCCAACTAATATGGAAGAGAAAGTGCAATCCTATGTGTCATGTGAGTGAAAAGCTGAAATATTGTGAACAGCCTCAATTGCTATCTCTAGTCAGTTTCCCAGTGGTGGAATAAGGTTCGGGCTCCACTTGGCTATTTCAGTCACTGGGGTCCCTTCTTTAGGGGTCCAAATATTCCCAGTGTATGTGAGGGTCATAATGGTGCACTGTGAGGCCTGGCTGACCCCATCACTCTGTCCCTGCTGCCAGAATAGCCCATTACACCCTGATGGGGGCCCTGAACCTTTGGTGGAGCCCCATTTAGTGCCCAGTTTGCCCATGGTCTAGGCAAAGAGAGGAGGGCAGCCTCCTTCCTGTGACTGTTCCACACTAGGGCTTAAGACATGTTCTAGTTCGAAATCTGTCAGTTAAGATGGTGGGTTCAGGGAGTTTGCCAGGGTGAGGTTTCCTCCTAGTCCTAGGATTGTTAGCTCCTCAGAAGGCCCCATTCCTCCTCCCAGCTTTATTCCTTGTCTCCTGGGACCAGATATTGGAGACCACCAAGCTCTCCAAAAGGCGGAGGCATCATGAAGAGGTGGTTGTGGGCCTGCAGACTGCAAACTTTGCATCTTGGGACCGTGTACAGGCATAACTACCCATCTAACCAATGGGGAGCTCTCCTCACTACATGAGGATGGATACAGGCAAAGAATGGAGAATCTCATTGTGAGAACAAAGAAACCCACCCAGAGGCATTCCTGGAGTACACAGGGCTCAACATGCCGGTCACGGTTTGTAAATAGCTCTGGGAAGTCTGCCCTTCCTCACTCGGCAAAGGAGGGAGGGGTAGGGCTACTTATTGGGAGTTGGGGAAGAAAAAAGCTAGGAGATTCCAAGTTGTCTGTCTTATGCAAGGCACATAGAACCAAATCCAGGGACTCGTGCTGGGATCAGAGTCTGAGAAGGTTTAAATTGCTTCATTTTTGATCCAGAGAAGTCCTGGGGCCTTGGCCTGGGTCCATCCTTGTGAGTTCAGGAGTTGAGTAGTGATGGCTTAGGAAGAGCCAGGGATGGGGAATGGAGGTGGGGCTGAGGAGCCAGGTCATAGGAGAAGGCCTAACCACAGCGTGTCTCTGCTGTGGAGGGCAGGGACCATCTGGAAAGCCGATAGAACTAGATGGAACTTGATGGATATTTGAATTATGTCCAGATTCAGGCTATTATGAATAAAGCTGTTATGAACGTGTGTGTGTGTGTGTGTGTGTGTGTGTGTGTGTGTGTATATATTTTTATTTCTCTTGGGTAATTGTTAGTTTATATGATAAGTATATCATATAAATATAGTACCTATCCATGTACTGTATTTCTATAGAAGTTTAAGAGAAACCAGAGTCAGAAAAGACAGAGAAGGGACCAAGGAGTCTGGCCAGAGAGGTTGAGCCCTTGGAATTTGAATGTCTGGCTGGAGCTGTGGATTGGGATCTAGGGGTGGAACAGTCAAGAGAAGGGACAACCAGGCTGGTTCTCTGCAGGAGGAGCCTCTTTAATTCTGATAATATTTCAGACTTTCATCTATTTCCCTTTATAATTAGTGTTTTTTTTTGTTCCTGCCTAGAAAATCAACGCCATAAAGATTTATTTTTGTGACATCAAGGTCACAAATTTTTTTCTGTTTTCTTTGAGAAGTTTTATAGTTTTAAGTTTTGTGTTTAGGTCTATGACCCATTTCGAGTTACTTTTTGTGTTTGGTGTGAGGTAAGAGTTAAGGTTCTTTCTTTTCTTACAGATATTCAATTTTCTAGTACCATTTGTGGAAAAAATTAGCTCTTCCCCATTGAATTGCCTTGGCGTCATTGTTGAAAATCAAGATATAGGTCTGTTTCCGGACTCTCTATTCTGTTCTATTAATGTCTATCCTTATACCAATAACACACTCTGTTGATTGTTGTAGCTTTGTATTTTATAGTTTGTCTTGAAATAAGTAGGGTAAGTTCTTTTTCAAAAATTGTTTTGAACATATATTTGTATATAAATGTTTAAATTAGCTTAACAGTTTCTACAAAATGCCTTCTGAGATTTTGATTGGGATTGAGTCGAATACATTTGGGAAAATGGACATTTTAACAAATATGATATATCTCTCTATTTGTTTAGGTTTTTTTTAAAACAAATTTTTAGCAGTGTTTTGAAGTTTTCAGAGTATAGATGTATTGTATGACCTAAAATTTCAAATGTTGCCTTGATATCTTCGAGCCTCACAGGGCCTCAAAGTCCTAACCATGAGTTCCCTTGCTCTACCAGCTGTGCCTCCCACCCCACCCAGCAGGAAAGACTCCCTACCTGGCCAGCTTCCCCTGCTAGATCAGCCAGACCAGCTGCACCCCACCAGATCCTCAACCTAACAGGCTTCAGTTCCCTACCAGCCTGTGGACTTGTTCAAACAAATCAATCACATCCTCCTGTGGAGACCAGGGGGTATCTCATCTTCTTTGCTATAAAGCCTGCCTCTCACAGCCCCTGCTGGTTCACTCTGATTCCAAGTGTCACCCCTGCATGCCCCTGCATGGCATGTGGCGTCCTTCTGTCCTGGGCTGTGAGTCTATATGACTAAAAAATTGCTGTCATCTTATCTGTTCAGTATTGGGTGTTGCGTGTTTAACCATCTCATACTTTTTTTTTTTTTTTTTTTGAGATGAAGTCTCACTCTGTCACCCAGGCTGGAGTGCAGTGGAGTGATCATGGCTCACTGCAGGCTCCACCTCCCAGGTTCACGCCATTCTCCTGCCTCAGCCTCCCGAGTAGCTGGGACTACAGGCACCCACCACCACGCCCGGCTAATTTTTTGTATTTTTTAGTAGAGACGGGGTTTCACCGTGTTAGCCAGGATGGTCTCGATCTCCTGACCTCATGATCCACCTGCCTCGGCTTCCCAAAGTGCTGGGATTACAGGCGTGAGCCACCTGCCTCGGCTTCCCAAAGTGCTGGGATTACAGGCGTGAGCCACCGTGCCCGGCCCAACCATCTCATACTCTTTAGGGCAAGAGATCCTTCTCTCACTAACAGGGTAAACAGGAGGCGGTCAGAACAACAGGTCTTATCTGTCTTTTGTTAAATATATCCCTAAAAATATTTATTTTAAAACATTTTGGTAAAATATACACAACATAAAGTTTATCATTTTGACCATTTTTAAATGTACAGCCCAGTGGCAGCAAGTACATTCACATTGTTGTGAAACCATCACTGTCATCCATCTCCAGAACTTTTTCTTGCAAAACTGAAACTCTATATTCATTAAACAATAACTCTCCATTCTTCCAGCCTCTGGCAACCACCATTCTACTTTTTGTCTGTGAATCTGACTCTCTAGCTACATCATGTTCATCTATATTGTAGCATGTGTCAGAATCTTTTTCCTTAATAATATTCCATGATATGTATGCACCACATTTGATTTATCCACTCATCTCTTAAAGGATCATATATTTTTGATGCTATTGGATAGTATTACTTTTGAGATTTCTTTTTCCAAATGATTTGTTGCTTAGATCTGCATTTTTACTAAGCACCTCTGGTGATTCTTATGCCTGCTAAAGTATGAGAACTTCTGATTGCAGAGCTGTAGCTCTTAACGAGAATATGATTAATAATACCCTAATGCAAAGGCCTCACCTCCAAAGCACTTGACTTAAAGTATCCCGATTAAGCCCGCAAACTTGTATATTTTGAAAAAACAAAACTTCCTAGGAGACTAAGAGCTGGTGATTCTTTGCTTAAGAACAGTGGACACATCTCCTATTTTCATTCATGTGTTCATTAGGCACATAATGACAAACTCTTCTGTTGGGCTCTGAGATACCACAGTCAACAGGGATTAGTAGAGTCAGGTAGATAAACCAATCGGCCATTGCAGCCCCAGGTGTGGGGTGCAGATGAGGGTTGGGAGAGCCTTAGGGGCAGAGTGGGTAAATTTTGTGGTCCTAGCTGTCATTATGGCTGCTGCAGTTTGTGGATCTAAGGGTGCCTCTCTTTGTCCTACAAACATCCCCACGAGACCTGGCTACACTCCCACGCTGGTTGGACTGTGAGCATGAGGTTAAGACTGCATGTTAAGTCCCTACTGTTGTGAACTCACTGGCTTTGTCTTGGGACAGCCACGTCACACTGCCTCCAGATGCCCTGTCCCTAGTGGAAAGTTTTGGTGTCTGGAGGTACAGAGGCGGCAGCTCTGTGGGCTCTGTTGGAGTTCAGTGACCGCTGAGCTGTCCGCATAACTTGGTCTCAGTCCACCTTGCCCTGTTTGTTTGCCGTCTGGGTTGCTTCTCCTCATAGGATTGACTGTCCCTCATGCCCAATTTCACACCACACCTGAAGTCATTTGGCCTTTCTTCCCTGCCCTCCGTCACCTGATCAGTGCTTCTGGGAATGTTGTGCAGCGTGATTGCTCAAAATGTGCAAACCCAGCTAAACGGCCAAAGCACCCAGGCCCAAGAGTTGTTAACCCAGCTCAGCTTTTGATGGCTTTCTTTCTGGCCTGGGCTAGAGCCTTGCAGTTCTGTAAGGGGAGGGGAACTTTGTTGTTCTCCTCCGAAATGGCCCAGAGACCCCTGAAACTGCCTTTTGGCCTTGGAAGTGGGTGTAGACTGAATGTTGGGAGAAGCAGCTGCTCCTGCTCAGAAACAGCCCTGAAATAGTGGTTCTCAGCCCTGGCTTGCACATACGCAACACCTGGAGAGCTTTTAGAGCCCTTGATGCCCCGGCTGCACCCCAGACTAGCTCAACCAGAATCTCTAGATGTGGGACCCAGGCTGCATGATTTTCAAAGCTCCCTAGGTGATTCCCACATGCTGCTAAGTTTGAGAGCGACTGCTCTAAAGAGACCAACATCAGTGAGATGAGGTAAGGCAGAGTGGGAGGGTCTAAAACCAATCTTAGTAGTCTTGCCTTCCTGGAAAGAACATCTCTTTCTCCATTTCTTTTTCTGTGTTTAAAATTAGAGGGGTATCATTTTGCTTGCTTTAAATGTGTACTCCAGCCCCGACTGATACTCTTCCAGTGTTAGGTCCTAGGATCATGACTTTTGGGTGCAAAATATACTCCCTCAGGCAGGGGAACAGGATGCAGAGGGCATTGGATGTGTTTGGCTCTGTGCTTTCAGTGATCAGCACGCTGTCACGATGTTGCAGGGTTGGTGACATCTGGTGGAACAGGGAAGTACACTGGACTGTGACTCGGGAAGTCTGGTTCTTCTGGGGGCACCACGCGGGAGGCTTTTCCTGTACCCACCTCACCACTCATGGCCTGATTCTCACGTTGGGCTTATCCTCCCGAGTCCACACCACCCCACACATTCCCAATGCAGGCACCCTGCTTTTTGACCACAGCCACTTCCCCTTCAGCCCACTTTTAGGCCCTATCCTATACCCTCATTGGGATCTCTGCCTTTTCATATCTTTCAGCCCTCTCCTTCCCTCCTATCTAGACTATTATAACAATAACACTTTCACCAGCCCCCTAAACTCCTGCACTCCTCCTATATTTTGTAGAGAGATTTGAGGCTGTAGATTAAAATTCTGCAACTTCCAAACCCACCTGTGCCCTCACTCATCCTCTCCTCCACCTTCTATTACCATAGTGGAGCCTCCGTCCTTCCCTCCCAGGCTAATTCTCCACCTCACTGGGGTGCCTGCACCTTCCCTTCCTGCGTAGTCTCAGAACCTCACACTCATGACCTCTCTCTCTTTTGTATATTCATCCACTGGCTCTCATCTCCATCATTCTATTGAAACAGGTCTGGCTGATGCTGCTTGTAACTTCTGAGTTACTAAATCTGATGGATTTTTCACTCTTTGTTTGCCTGCCCTCTTGACCTCTCAGCAGCATGAGGCACAGGCAACCACTCCAAAGCTCCCTCCTTTGGCTCTCTCCCGGTTTCCCTTTAATTCCGTGCCCACTCTTGCTTTTGTGGACTCATTCTTTTCTCACAAGCCATTAAATATAGACATTTTCTAGGCTGGGTCCTAGGTGCCTTTATTTTTCTTTTCATAGCTATTTACATCCTGAATCTTAATTATTTTATTTTATTTTATTTTATTTTTTTGAGACAGTGTCTTGCTCTGTTGCCCAGGCTGGAGTGCAGTGGCATAGTCATAGCTCACTACAGCCTCAACCTCCCCAGGCTCTGGTGATCCTCCTGCCTCAGCCTCCTGAGTAGCTGGAACTATAGGCACGCACCACCATACCTGGCTAATATTTTCGTAATTTTTGTAGAGACGGGGTTTCGCCATGTTGCCCAGGCTGATCTTGAATTTCTGTGCTCAAGGGATCTTCCCACCTTTGCCTCCCAAAGTGCTGGGATTACAGGCGTGAGCCACCATGCCCAGACCTGAACACTAATAATAACTGAGGCCTAAGTGTTGCATATATTTCATTTTAGTCTAGATATTTCTTTTGAGCTTCCTTTTGAGTTAGATAACTACTCCTTTGTCCTGATTGTCTTTAAAATTGTGATAAAAATGTGAACATAAAATTTACCATCTTAACCATTTCTGAGCATATGGTTCAGTAGTTTTAAGTATAGTCACAGTGTTGTGCGATCAATCTCCAGAACTTTTCCTCTCGCAAAATGGAAACTCTGTACCCATTAAACAACAACATTTCTTTCCCCCCACTTTCCCTAGCCCCTGCAGCCACCACTCTATTTTCTCTATGAATCTGACTACCCTAGGTACTTCACATAAATGGAATCATAGAGTATTGGTCTTTTTGTGGCTGTCTTATGTCACTTAGCGTGATGCCCTCAATGTTCTTTCATGTTGTAGCATTTATCAGAATTTCTTTCCTTTTTAAGTTTAATAATATTCCATCATATGTATATACCACATTTGGTTATCCATTCATTAGTGGATAGACACTTGGGTTGCATCCACCTCTTGGCTATTATGAATAGTGCTGCTATGAACATGGGTAGGAAAATACCTCTTTGAGATCCTGCTTTTAATTATTTTGGATATTTACCCAGAAGTAGAGTTGCCGGATCACATAGCAATTTTATCTTTAATTATTTGATAGCCATGCTGTTTTCCACAGCGGCTGCACCATTTCATATTCTCACCAACAGTGCACAAGCATTTCCATTTCTTCACATCCTTGCTAGCTCATTATTTTCTGTTTTTTGATTGTACCCATCCTAATGGGTGTGAGGTGACTTCTTAATGTAATTTTGATTGGCATTTCGCTAGTGATTAGTCACATTGAGCATCTTTTCATACGCTTGTTGGCCATTTGTTTATCTGTTTTGGAGAAATACCCATTCAAGTCTTTGCCTGCTAAAAAAAATTAGATTATCTGTTTTTTGTTGTTGTTGAGTTGTAGGAGTTCTTTATATACTCTGGATATTAATCCCTTATCAGATACATGAGTTGCAAACATTTTCTCCCGTTCCATAGGTTGCCTTTTCACTCTGCTAATTGTGTCCTTTGGTGTTCAGAAGTGTTCAGTTCTGATGTAGTCTGATTTGTCTGTTTTTACTTTTGTTGCCAATACTTTTGGTGTCATATCCAGGGAATCCTTTCCAAGTCCAGTGTCATGAGGTTATTTTTCCCTACTTTTTCTTCTAAGAGTTTTGTAGTTTCAGGTCTTAGGTGTAGGTCTTTGATCTATATTGAGTTAATTTTTGTTTATAATGTAAGGTCCAACTTCATTCCTTTGTATGCGGATATCCAGTTTTTACAATATTGTGTGTTGAAGAGACTGTCCTTTTGAATGATCTTAGTGCCCTTGTCAAAAATCATTTGACCATATTTTTGAGGGTTTGTTTCTGGGCTCTTTATTCTATTCCATTGGTTCTATATATCTGTCTTTTTTGTTTTTTGTTTTTTGACATGGAGTCTTGCTCTGTGGCCCAGGCTGGAGTGCAATGGCACAATCTCGGCTCACTGCAACCTCCACCTCCTGGGTTCAAGAGATTCTTCTGCCTCAGCCTCCCAAGTAGCTGAGATTACAGGCACCCACCACCATACCCAGCTAATTTTTTTGTATTATTACTAGAGACGAGGTTTCACCATGTTGGCCAGGCTGGTTTCAAACTCCTGACCTCAAGTGAGCCACCCTCCTCAGCCTCCCAAAGTGCTAGGATTACAGGCGTGAGCCACTGTGCTTGGCCTCTGTATGTCTGTCTTTAGCCAGTTCCACACAGTTCTGATTACTACAGACTTGTGATAAGTTCCTCCTTGTCCTTTTCAAAAACATTCAGTTTTTGTTGTTTTCACAGATGTGTGTGTGTTTGTATGTATCCGTGTGTGAATAAACTTTAAAGAGTTCATTATTTTTAATAATAACAATAACAATAAAGAAGGCCTTAATATCCTTCCTCCCAAATCAGATCTTGCCTCCCTCTATTTTTTTGTCCCCCAGAGGCAACTACTTCCACTCTTCCATCTTTTTCACTTAAATTAATATCCATATATTTATATAATATGTACATAGTGATGCTTTTTGGTTTTTAGGTTTTACGCATTTTCTCTTCTCACTGTGTTTAAAGCGGAAGATTCAGCTCTCTTTCACCAAAGGCCTTCAGTATGTGCACACTTTCTGTCCTCTTTCTTCTCCTGATAAAGTTAAACCACAATTCTGGATAGGTCAGTGTCCAGCATCAGTATGACTATGTAAGTGTGTGTCACAGCTGAGCCATGCAGTACACTGTCATATATTTACATTTCTTGCAGAACTTTCCCCCTTCAACTTAACAGTTTTTTTGTTTTTGTTTTTTGAGATGAAGTCTCACTCTGTCGCCGAGGCTGGAGTGTAGTGGCACGATCTCGGTTCACTGAAACCTCCGTCTTCTGGGTTCAAGCAATTCTCCTGCCTCAGCCTCCCCAAATAGCTGAGACTACAGGTACTCACCACCATGCCTGGCTAATTTTTGTATTTTTAGTAGAGATGGGATTTCGCCGTGTTGGCCAGGCTGGTCCTGAACTCCTGACCTCAGGTGATCCACCCGCCTTGGCCTCCCAAAGTGCTGGAATTAGAAGCATGAGCCACCCAACCTGGCCTTGACTGTATTTTTATTTGTTTTCTATGTATGTATCATTAATTTAACCCCAGAGGGTGCCTGGTGAGCCCTCTTGGCTCAACCCTGCAGGCCATGAGGAAGCCTGCAGTTTGGAGATGGGTCATATGTACTGAACAGGGCAGCTTCCTTCTCTGGGAGAAGGCTTGGTCACAGGGAGGCGACTGGAAGTAACATCGCTGATGGAGCTCTTTCTACATATAAGGTGCTGGGCTAGGGTGACAGGAATATATATGACATTATTCCATATACTGGGACTTACAATCGAGTGACAGATATTGAGGCCATCATTCCAATATAAGGCAAAGTTTGATAAGAACCATAGGAGATACTGCAAATTTAAGAGAGACAGGTTAGGAACAGTAAATTCTAATTAGAGGACTCAAGGCTGTTCTGGTGTGTAAACTGAATTAAGATTTCCATGGGAGGATTGTTGGTGCAGAAAGAAGGAAGAAGGAAAGGTACAGAAATAAGGAAACACAGTATGAGTTCAGCGAAAGGCAACAGGCTCAGCATAGCCACAGTATGGGATGTGTGCGGATGCATCATAAAAATAAGAGCTAATATGTATTGGGTATCTCTGTGCTAGGCACTGGGCTCAGCCTTTCATAGGCACTACACTAGTGGCTCTCAAAATGTCATCACCTGGGAACGTGTTAGAACTGCAGATCCTCGAACCCTACCCAGACATGCTGAATCACGAACTCTGGGAGTGGCGCCCAGCAATCTGTGTTTTAACACATCCTCAAGATGATTCTGATGCATACTAAACTTCGAGAACCATAGCACTGTACAATTTGATCTTTAAAACAGTGTCATAGCTAGACACTCATACCCCCACTTGATAGGTGAGGAAGCTGTCTCAGAGTGAGTAGGTAACTTGCACAAGGTCCAGTGGGGTGCTGGAGCCAGCTTGCATTGGCCCTTGAGAGCCAGTTGTGAGCTTCTCTTCCCAACTCTGAATATAGTGATATCACATTGGTAGCCTAAAATCGGCCATGGTGGAAATATTTATATCATAGAAATTGGCAAATGCTAGAAAATCAGGACTTCAAGTCCACCCTGACAGCCTGTTAAACACTCACCAGTGGCTGGGTGCAGTGGCTCACGTCTGTAATCCCAGCACTTTGGGAGGCCGAGGTGGGCAGATCACCTGAGGCCAGGAGTTTGAGACCAGAGACCAGCCTGGTCAACGTGGTGAAACCCCCTCTCTACTAAAAATACAAAAATTAGCTGGGTGTGGTGGCGTGCATGCCTGTAATACCAGCTACTAGGGAGGCTGAGGCAAGAGAATATCTTGAACCGAGAGGCAGAGGTTGCAGTGAGCCGAAACTGTGCCACTCCACTGCAGTCTGGGTGATAGAGTGAGACTCCTTCACAAAACCAAACCAAACCAAACCAAACAAAAAAACACTCACCAGCATATTACTGCTCAGATCCCTCAGTTGATAAGCTGTTGGTACAAGTGGGTCTTGGACCAGTTAAACCTAGCGTCTGAATGCATGCTCTTAACCATTAGGTTAAACTTATTCTGGAAGTCTGGAAAGACAGGCTGAGGTCATAAGGTAGAAATCTTTAAATGCATGTCAAAATTTTGGGCTTTATTCTGTACACACTGGATTTTTCAGAGTTTTGAATAGATAAGTGACATGATTGTATGTTTAGGCAAGAGAACTAAATTGTTGGCTGTGGCTTTTCAATTTGCAAATATGGTGAAAAAAAATGGGATGGGAGTCAAAATAGTTGTACTTCATAGAGAAAAGCCTCAATAACCGTGGGTTGCCCATTTGCAGAAGAGGCTGTTAAGCACTGCAGAGCAGATGCCTCATGCCTCACAAAGCTTCCTTGTTCTTCAGGAGAAAGGTCCCCTGTCCCTCACTCTCACCATCTGCCACAGCATGTATGGGCCTTAACACTGCAGCTGTTGGCCAGCGTTGTCCCAGAAGTCCTTGGTCCAGGTCAGGATTCACTCTGCAACCACTGTAGCAGACCTCTTGGTACGTACCCACATTCATTCCTCCTTCCTCAGAGAGCCTGAGAGTTTTCAGGCATCCCTCACATTAAGGCAGCCATGTGCTTCCCGTGTGTGGTGGGGGCTGGACCCACCTCTGGCCCTAGAGGGTGAATCCTGATTGGATTTTAAGCCAGTGGTTCTCAAACCTTTTTGGTCTCTGACTATTTTTTTTTTTTTTGAGATGTAGTTTTGCTCTTGTCACCCAAGCTGGAGTACAATGGCACGGTCATGGCTTACTGCAACCTCCACCTCCCAGGTTCAACTGATTCTTCTGCCTCAGCCTCCCAAGTAGCTGGGATTACAGGTGCGTGCCACCACACCTGGCTTCAAGTGATTCTCCTGCCTCAGCCTCTGAAGTAGCTGGGACTACAGGCATGTGCCACCACGCCCAGCTAATTTTTGTATTTTTAGTAGAGACAAGGTTTCATCATGTTGGCCAGGATGGTCTTGATCTCTTGACCTCATGATCCTCCCGCCTCAGCCTCCCAAAGTGCTGGGATTACAGGTATGAGCCACTGCACCCAGCCTGTCAGTTGTTTTCCTTGAAACAACAAGGTCACTTTGTTCATTTTCAAGAAAACGTCTGCCAAATACTCAGGTTTAAATAACTACAGTTGGTCAATTGTTCTTTCATGTAAAAATGATGTTTTCTGAAAAAAGTGGCTAGTTTAGTTGGTAACTTAATTGCTCCAGTGCCTTGCTCCCGATAACTCTTGTACTTTCATACAGCAGATGTGTTTTATGCTTTCATGCGTTTTTCTTTTCATCACATAAGACATTCCAAAGTAACGTTAAAAGAAGACATGTGTTTTTAAGTGTTGAGATCTAGTTAAATGAATAATTCTTACTGCTTCATCAAGGACATTCTAAAATGGAACTGGCTTTTTGTAATTATTTATTTATTTGTCTGTTTACTCTGAGTGCATGGCAGTGAACTATCCAATGACTATGAGGACAGTCTACCACTGCCTTGATGCTAAGGCCTCAGCAGTGTCATCCACAATTGCTTTTACAGCCTTTGTGCACATATCAACACATTTGATCTAGGATAAACCATAAGATTCAAAAACGTTCTTCAATACTGTGCCTATTTCAGCACCACTTGTGTTTGTTGCCAAGTGTTTACATAAAAGAAGATCTTCAATGATTAGTTAGTGCTGATATGGGACAAATACAAGCAAAACAGTCAATCCAGCCACATCTGTACACTTGTCTAGTTGTTAAGGCAAAAGTACAATTCTGCCAATGAGAGATTAACTCAGTCTTCGTGTTCACAGCTAAATCTTTGATTTGGCAAGTTGCGTTAGCATTGGGAAGTGGTAGTGCTGTTATTTATTTTACTGAGTTTGTACTCAGCAGGCATTCAGCAGTGTCAACTGTATGAGAGATTTTATTAGTTAATGTAATTTGATTGCTTACTCTATAAGATGCTTCTGTGACTTTTTCATTTCTAGCTTGAAAAGATGTAAAAAACTTTTGGCTTTTTAAGAGCTCATAACGTCTGAGTTTAAAACATTTAATTCCTTTTTTATAATAATGGATATTTATTTATTTATTTACTGAGACCTGTTCTCATTCTGTCACCCAGGCTGGAGTGCAGTGGCACAATTACGGCTCACTGCAACCTCAACCAGCCAGATTCAAGTGATCTTCTCACCTCAGCCTCTCCAGTAGCTAGGACTACAGGTGCGTGCCACCGTGCCTGGCTAATTTTTGCATTTTGTTGTTGTTGCTGAGAGGTAGTTTGCTATGTTGCCCAGGTTGGTCTCAAACTCGTAGGCTCAAGCAGTCTGCTTGCCTTGACCTCCCAAAGTGCTGGGATTACAGGTGGGAGCCACTGTACCTGGCCAGATTTAATTCCTTTTTGTTTAAACTCTGGTCTTAAAATAATACCCCAACTTAAATGGCCCCATCGGGTCTGGGCCTAGGGTGCAGTAGCAAGGTGCTTAGTGCACAGGGTCTAAGGAGACACTTGCTCTACTGACCCTGCACTTGGGCAAAGCCGAGACTGACACCTCCTTAAGTTCTATACCCTACGCGCCTTACTTGCCTCACTCTAGGCCTGGCCCTGAGCACCGTGAGGCTCTTCAGAAATACTCTGCCGCACCAGGCAGAATGAGGTAAATAGTCAATATCTATCAGGTTGAGAGAGAGAGAGAGATTGCTTTTATCATAGTTTTGCTGCTGCTTTACAGTTTCTTTCAGTTTCTTTGGAGTAGATCCCTCCTCACCACTAGTCGGCAAATTCTGTGACATATCACTTTGATCTTTTTCAGAATCTTTGGATTTAGGTGGTGTGGTGATAGAGAAAGCAAGTCTTCTAAGAACTCTTTTGAAAGCTAATGATCCATCCTTAAATATAAAAAAAAAAAGTACAATTTATTTTATTTCAGAATAAAATATTATTAGTCCAAAAAAATAGGTATAGATTAAACTTAAGAATTCAGAAAAGCTTCAGAATATTTAACAAATAGTATTTCAAAATAAGACAACAGATTGTGCTTCCTGTGTTTCTACATAGGTGCAAGGAAACTGGGGGTTTCAAAATAATGATTTATTAGATAACAATGAGATTTTTTATTATAGCAAGGGTAATTAAAGATAGCTAATCAGAACACAGTAGAAATCCTGAGAATAAATGAGTGAATCTCTGGAAATGCATATATTTATACCCTGAGCTTACTTTCCTGAGAAAACATAGGCAGATAAAAGTGCACATGCTATGAGCTGTCCATGCAGTGACGTCAGCACCTCCTGTACCTTCTGGAAACTCCATTGTCCACTCATGAGAGAATGAGCACAAAAAAGGCAAATGATGTGCTGATATTTTTATTTTTTGGCAAGCCCAAAAGGATCTTGGAAGGTGTGTTGATATTATTATGGAAAAAGTTTTGATCTCATAGTCCCACTGGAAGGGGTCCCTGGATCACACTTTGAGAACCACTGGTCTAAGATCATCAGTCTCCTTGCCAGTGATTGGTTTAGGTATAATCATGTGACACAGTTCTGACAATGAAACACAAGAGAATTCTGCTCGGTAGTTTCTGGAAGGTTTCCTAGCCCTTAAGAGAGAAATACAAGAGATAATCTCTTCTTCCACAGGACATTGTTGGAACTGGATGTGATGTCCAGAACTGTTTCAGCCACCTCATGATCTTGCATTACCCTTGATTCGTGTCTTCCTTTCCCATCCCACAGCCAGTGTGTTAGCAAACACCATTAGCTCTACTGTGAACATATATCCAGTATCTGACTACCTTCCACCATCCCTACAACCTCTACCTAGTCCAAGCTACTATCATTTATCACTTGGATTATTGCAAGAT
Organism: Pongo pygmaeus; assembly: GCF_028885625.2. Lineage (NCBI taxonomy): Eukaryota > Metazoa > Chordata > Mammalia > Primates > Hominidae > Pongo > Pongo pygmaeus. The sequence continues at coordinate 94,424,306 of NC_072389.2, read as the reverse complement.
TTTCCTAAGTAATTTTTCTGCTCCTCTTGCTCCCTGTATTATCCATAGGGTAGCCAGGATGAGTCTTTTAAAAATAAACCCAGTCATGTCACTCTTCTGTTTAAAAGCTTTCCCTCTCTCAGGATAAAACCCAAGTTCTTGGCCAGCCACGATGGCTCACGCCTGTAATCCTAGCACTTTGGGAGGCCGAGGCAGGAAGATTGCCTGAGCTCAGGAGTTCGAGACCAGCCTGGGCAACACGGTGAAACTCCATTTCTACTAAAATAAAAAAAAAAACAAAACCAAATTAGCCGGGTGTGGCAGCGTGCCTGTAGTCCCAGTTACTTGAGAGGCTGAGGCAGGAGAATTGCTTGAATCCAGGAGGCAAAGGTTGCAGTGAGCCGAGATCGCGCCACTGCACTCCAACCTGGGTGACAGAGTGAGACTTCATCTCAAAAAAAAAAAAAAAAAATAGGCCCAAGGTCTTGCCATGACCACAAGGACCCACCTGACCTGGCTCCCAGCAACCTTTCTCTGCTGTTCTCCCGCTTCCTTACTCATTCCCTGGTCTCCTTCTATTCGGTCTCAAGGCCTTTGCCCTTGCATTTCTCTCTGTCTGCAGTACTCTGCCCCTACATATGTGCATGGCTTTTTCCCTTAGTTCATTTAGGCTTTTGCTCAGATGTCTTCCCACCAACCCTCAGCCCCACCTGGGACTCCTTATCCCTGTTGCCCTGCTTTATTTTCCTCCATGGCATTTTTGTCTTTGACATATTATATGGCTATTTGTTTATTGCCTATCTACCCCCCGCCCCCATCATAATGCAAGTTCCGTGAGGGCTTTGTTTTGCTGAGTGCTGTAACCCCATTACCTGGAAAAGTGTTCCGCAGTTAGTAGAGCTCATTTAATAAGGACTCCAGAAAGAGGAAAAAGAAGTATATGGAAAAGAGAAAATTGTGACTAAAATTTTCATAGAATTAAAGAAAGAGGGAAGAACTTGGATTTTAAAAGTTCATAGTGTACCAGATGGGGCAGAGTGACTCAAAACAAATACTCAAGATAGATGCATTGCAGAGAAATCTCAGAACACCAAACACAGGAGAAGACTCCAAAAGTTTATAGAAAGGAAAAGTAGATCATGTACAAATACAATAATTACATTGACATCAGACTTCTCAAGTGGAGGAAGCAATGAGACATGGAAAATAAGGACTTGTAAATTACTTAGATTTGTCATGCTCTAAAAAATAAGTTTTAAATAAAGGTGAAAAATTGCTTGTAACAGTCAAGAACCAATTGTGGGTGATACCAATATGGCAGGGTGGGGATAATGTTGAGGAGATATACATAGCAGAAAGAAGTGAGTGAGTCCTACAGGAAAAGAAATTGATAATGAAACATAAACATAAGTATGGTTCTTAAAAAGGGGAAACAACTAGAAGAATAAAAATAGAATATATAGCTTTCAATTCAGCAGAAGAAAATCTGATTCATGCAATGGAGTTAGAAAAGAGAGAGAAATTGATACAATAAATACAGTAAACACAAGGATGAAATAAATGCGAATATATTAGTAATTAAAATAAACATAAATGAGTTAAATTCCCTGATTGGATCAGACTGCAGGCACAGCAAAACCAAAATAAGATCAAACAATATGTTGTCTCCTAAGGACTGTGGCAGATGCTGGTATTATTACCAGCCCTTTCTTCCTTATGGCTTTTCTCTATAGAAGTTAAAACCTTAAATTGTTACTTCCTTAGTATCTATCACAGTTGGGGTGGCCATGGGACTCAGTACTGGCCCATGAGACATGAATGGAAGTCTGCTTGACCAAATTGGCACAAAAAGCAATAGAACGCTTGTATAGGCCAGTAAGCATTTTTAAAAAATCAAAATTGTACTCAAAGGCTTCCTTCCATGTAAAAGCTCTAGGACTAGATGATTACAGCAAACTTTTAAGGGATAGACAATCCCTCTTTTACACAAATTTTCCAGAATATAGGAATGAAGTAAATAAAATGACCTCATAAGGCTAGTATAATCTTGAGTCCAAAACTGATAAAAGAACTCACAAGAAAAGAAAATTTAGATCAGTTTCACTTATAAACATAGATGTGAAAATCCCAAATAAGAGATCAATTAAATTAATCAAATCTGTATTAAAAAAAATCATGATCAAGTAGGGTTTATTCTAAGAAAGCCAGGATGGTTCAACATCAGAAAAAAAGTCAATCTAATTCACCATATTAATAGACTAAAGGGGAAAAAGCACACCAAAGATGACAAAGAGACAATTATATTGTATATAGAAATGGCTGTTGATAAAGTGCACACCTATTTATCATTTTAAAAATTCTTAGAAGATTAAGAATAGATGGGAACACCCTTGATAAAGCTTATCCAGCAAAAATCTCATACTTAAAGAGAAACTTTAGAGGCATTCCTTTTAATATACGGAATAATGCAAAGATGCTTAGTATTCAACATAGAATTTGGGGTGTGGTCAATGCAATAAGAAAAATAAATAAAGGCAGACCAATTAGAAAGGAAGAGACCAAATTGCCATTATTTATAGATAATAGGATCAATTCTTATCCGTCCTCCAAACACAGGGCCCAAAGTAAAAAGTTGGAAATAGAATGAATCTCTAGCAATACCACTTACATAAATTAAAATCACGTATACTCACCAAAGCACTATCTTTTTGAAGTTGCATAGGGAAAGAAGAATGCTTATTAAATATATTAGAATGAGGTTGTCAGTGGAGAGGGAATGAGAGTGAAGTGAAGTGAAGACAGGGGAAGTGGAAACAGGAGAAAATGGCTGTGTGAATGATAATGTGTAAAATCTTCCCTACTCTTGGGTACTTGAAGCCCTCAAATACAATGCAATGCAATGCAATGCAATATGATACAGCACAGTTCAATACAAAACAATGACAAACTAAAAAAGCAGCACAGAGGTGAAAACGATCTTCCGGGAAAGCCCAGTGCCCACGCTACTCCTGAGAACCTCCACTTCTTTCTAAACGCGTTTTCCTGTGGCCTCAGAGTGTGCCAGGCCTGTGTGAGGCTCCCGTCAACCTGCGTGGAAAGTGCAGGACAAACTGAAACCCACTCTTTCCTCCGAGGGGGTGGGCGACCTCCCCGGGGCAGGCCTGGGAGGCACCTTGGCCGGGCGGGCAGCTTGCTAAACAGCCGGGCTTCTGTGCGTCCCTGAGCTGACCACAGCAGCCAGGCTGCTGCGCCGGCCGCAGAGAATGGGCTTCTCTGTGCGCGCTTGTTTGCTTTGGTTTCAAGCTAAAAAAAATGATTTCACACATAATTAGGGTTGTGGCAGCGAGATTGTGTTCGAGGTGCTTTTACTGGAAATATCAAGAGGAGGGACAAGGGAGGGCTGTGTTCCTCTTCCAGCCGGGCGGGGAGGAGGAGGAGGAGCCACGAGGCGCTCTGGAGGGGACAACAGGCAGTGTTCAGGGCGCAGAAGCAGCTTACAGGAGGCGCGGGACAGGCCCGGCTGCGCGGAGCCAGGCTGGACGTGGGGGCGGGCAGCGCGTGCGATGCGTGCGTGTGTGTGAGTGTGAGTGTGGGCACGCGCCTGTGCTGTGTTGGTGGGTGGGGAGATTGGGGAGGGCTCTCCTAACCCCTACCCATTCCCCCATCTCTCCTAAGGCCTGTGGAGGAAGAAGAGGGGTCTCCATAGGAAGAAAAAGTGAGGGAGCAGGTAAAGGGTGAAGAGGGAGACAGGGACCAGGGACCAGGGCCCAGGCCACCGGAGAGGCTGAAGGATGGGGAAAGAGATCCCCCAGGAGAAAGCCTGGGCACGTACTGTGAATCCGCACAGCCGCCATGAGGGGGCCCTTGGGAACAGCCCTACCCCAGGGGTCAGGCAACCTGAGTTCTAGCCTTGACTCCAGATGTGTCTCAGCAGGTCTCGGGACTTTTCTGGCCTCAAATATCTTCTTTATGATACTAGGGCTGGACCATCACCTTTTTTTTGCAGAATGATAGCCCATGAAAAAAATATGTTAAGGGAACACCAAATACTATATATCCCTCTTGGAGAGTCACAGTGCATGTTGTACACTAAAGGCTGTGAGGCGTCCATGGTAAAACAGAACCTTGTTTTAGTTGGAATTTGTGTTGCCAAGCACCTTCCAAAACATTTAATTACAGAGCTCTCCACCCCTCTATTTTTACATAATATCTATTAACATCTTGTGTGTTCCAGTTAGTATTGCTGCATAATAAACCATCCCAAAATTTAGTGGCATAAAGCAACCATTTTATTATGCCCATAAATCCTGTGGATCAGAAATTCAGACAGGATATGAAGGGGATGACTTTTCTCTACTCCTTGATGTTTGGGGCCTCATCTTGAAGACTGGGGGTGACTTGATGGCTGGGGCTGTCTTTATTCGCGTTCTGGCTGTGGGTGGGACCTCAGCCAAGGCTGTGAGCTGAAACACCTACATGTGGCCTGTTCAGTGGCCCTCAAGCTCAGCAGCCCCAGTGGTGGTCAGACTTTTTACATGGGTCAGGGCTCCAAGGTGAGTGTTCCAAGAGACCCAGGCAGAAGCTCTATTGCCTTTTATAAGTTGGCTGGAAGTGTCAAAGCCACTTTAAAAAAAGTATGCAGGATGGAAGAGATTGTCACGGCCATCCTTGGAAAATACGATCTGCCACCCTCTGAGAAATGGTGGGCTAAAGCTCTAAGGACTGCTTGGAACCTTTTGAAATCTGAAATTCCACCAGGACTCTGTCCCTTAGGTCTTGACCCTTAATCCATCTTGCACACTCAGGTTCAAATAGCCAGTTCCAGGCCCCCATGCTGCCCCTCCCCTGCCATGCAGCACCCATGTGGCTATAGAAAGCCCACCAGGAGGTATGATTTCACCCAGGCCATTAAGACCCACAGTGTACTTGTTGCCCTGGTTCTAAAATCCTTTGGAGTTGGCTGTTCATTTCTTCCAAGAGAGGTTTGGTTGGGAAGATTTGGGCAGGGAAGGATTCACCAACCCCTACTGAAAAGTCCTTTTCATGCCTGGTTTGGGGAGGCCATTTCTCCTTGACCATCTGTAATAATGAATACATATTTCATCTTTGTCCTGGCACAGAACTCCTAAAACCCTTGTAATTCCCCAAGTCACAAGAGTACCTTTGGTATACTAATGAGATGACTTTTGGCTGAGGGGCTCCAAGATAGCTTCAGGATCGGGGCTGGTTGCCAGAAAGCCCAAGGCGTGGTTCTATGGTTGGAACTTTTAGCCCTATCACCCCCAGCCTCTCATCTAGGGAGGGGAGAGGAGCTGAAGATTGAATCCAATCACCAATGGCCAGTGATTTAATCATGCTTATGTAATCATGATTATGTAATGAAACCACCATGAAAACCCATAAACAATGAGATTTGTAGAGCTTTCCAGTTGGTGAATGCATTTACAAGCTGGGAGAATGGTGGACCTCACCCCAACTCCCTAGGGACAGAAGCTTCTGTGTTCAGGACCCTCCCAGACCTCTCCGTATGCACCTCTTAATCTGGCTGTTCATTTGTAGCCTTTATAATATCCTTTATAGTAAACTTATACTGGTAAGTTAGGTGCTTTTCTGAGTTCTGAGAACCATTCTTGCAAATCTTTGAACCTAAGGAGGGGATCATAGGAACTTTAGTTTGTCAGTCAGAAATACAGGTGGCCTGGGACTTGGGATTGGTGTCTGAAGTTGGGGGCAGTCTTGTGGTACTGTGCCCTTAACCTGTGGGGTGTGCATTAATTCTGGGTAATAGAGTTACCTCTAACTCTGTGCTAACTCTTGGTGTCAGAATTGAATTGAATTGCAGGACACCCAGTTGGTGTCCAGAGAGTTGGAGTATTGGCTGTTCTGAGGAAAGAACCCACACATTTGGTATCAGAAGTATTGTGGGTGGGTGCAGTAGCTCACACCTGTAATCCCAGCACTTTGGGAGCCCAAGGTGGGCGGATCACCTGAGATCAGGAGTTTGAGACCAGCCTGGTCAACATGGCAAAACCCCATCTCTACTACAAATACAGAAATTAGCCGGGCATGGTGGTGGGTGCCTGTAATCCCAGCTACCCAAGAGGTTGAGGCGGGAAATGGAGGTTGCAGTGAGCCGAGATCAAGCCACTGAACTCCAGCCTGGGCGACAGAGCAAGACTCCATCTCAAAAAAAAAAAAAAAAAAAAAAGTATTATGGATAAAAATGGCTCATGCCGCCCCATATTCCTTGTCCAGTTTTCCCCACTTCTGAATCCATGTTCTTTCTCACGGAACTGTCTTTTGAATCATCCAAACTAGACACAGTAGTAGTGACTAGAGCAATTTATGCCAGTTATTGAAGAAAGAGCACGGCACACACAGGAAGAGAAGTCAGCTTAGAGTTGAAGGGTGAATGGAGGTTAGCTAGGCAATGGGGTGAGGTAGGGAGGAGAATGTTCCGGATGTGAGGAAGCTCACGTGGAAAGACGCTGATGTGGTGAGGGATAGGACAAACTGAAGGCATTGGAGCCCTGTTTGTGGTTAGGGTATGGAGAATGGTGATGAAGATGTGAGATGAGGCTCTTGAGGTAGGCTGTCCAAAGTCTCATAGATCTTGAAGCTTTTGGATTTTATCCTGAATAAGCAGAAGGAGGTTTCTGAGACAGAGGAGACTTGAGGACAAGTTTCATTTTGGAAAGCCCCCTCTGGCTGTTGCTGGAGAATGGATGTGAGGGTGATGTGGACAACTGGGGGCTTACTTCAGAGTGGACATAGAGATAGGAAGAAGTGGATGGCTCAGACAGATATTTAGGGAGCAGGGCCTGGCTTTGGTGACTATGTGATGCTTTCTCTATCAGAGAGAATCCTGGAGAAGATTCCAGTTTAGGATGAGAAGATGAAGAGTTTGGTTCAGGGAATTGTGACTTTGAGCTACCTCTGAGATGTAATTGTCAAGGAGGTAGTTGGATATCAGGGTTGGAATTCACAGAAGAGGCTTAGGCTCGAGAAGTAACCATTAGAGTCAGCATCCTATAAATGGTCAGTGAAAGACGTGGACAGGGTGATCTTGCCCAGGGACTGTGAACAGGGAGAGCAGAAGGGGACCTGGTTGTGAGGAGATGCCTCGTGATGTGTGAGAATTCTAAGTGAACACTCTCAGTTTAAGAGCCTTAACAAAATTGTGGGTGTAGCCCAATTACCAAACCTGAATGGAACCAGTTGAGTCTCTGGTCATCTAGCTGGTGCCATGTGAGAGCACGAACCAACCTCCCCTAGGGCATCTCTGCCCCTCCCTTCTATGGAGAGAGAGGAGACGGTATAAGGTAAGAGTCTCTTGGTGAGAGGTGAGAGCTGCTGGGGACTGAAAGATGAAGACAGGTCTGGGCCTCTGCCAAGTTGGGAGAATTCTGCCAAGTTAAAAATGAATAAATTCCAAAACATGCTTATAGAAATAGTGGCAAACATTAAAAAACTTTTAAATTTGGAAATAATTTCAAATTTATAGACAACATGCAAAATCAAAACTAGTACAAACACACCTGTAACCCTTTACCCAAACTCACCTACTGTCAACGTTTTACCAACATGCCTTACCATTCACTCGCCCTCTCTGTTCATCTGTCTTTCTATCTTCATCTATCTACTATCATCTATCTATCTATCTATCTATCCATCTATCTATCTATCTATCTAATGTATCTCTATCTGTTGTCTAATTTCATTTCTGAGCTATTTGAGGGTAAGTTACATACCTCGTGGTCCTTTACCCTTAAGTATTTCAGTGTGTATTTCCTAAAAATAAGGAGGTTCTTATACATAATCATAGTACAGTTATCAACTTCACTAAATTTAACATTGATACAGTGCTTTTTCTCAAATCTACCATTTGTATTCCAGTTTTGTCAATGGACCCAATTATTATTATTATTTTTTATAGCTTTTCCCTTCTCCTGTGTAGGATTCAGCCTAGGGTCAAGGTTTAAATGTCATGTCCTTTTAGCTTTCTTTAATCTGGAACATTCCACAGCTTTCTTGGTGTCGTATGGCATTGACATTTTTGAAGGAATACAGCCCTCTCCTCTTTCCTAACAGAAGGGTCTTCATTTGTGCTCGTTGGGTGTTTCCTTGTGATCACATTGAGGTTATATTCTTGTCTGGAATACTGCGAAGGTGACACCGTGTGCTTCTCAGGGTCTCACATCTGGGGGCACTGGATGCTCATCTGTCTCTCATTGATAGGAATTTTGATCACTTGGTCTAGGTGTTGTTCAACTTTTTTCATTGTATACTCATTATTTTCTCCCTTGCAATAATAAACAATCTATGAGGACATACCTTAATATTATGTAAATACCTTGTTCTTCATCAAAATTTCCTCCTGGATTTAGCATCCACTGATGCTCCTTGCCTTATCCGATCTTTACTGTGATAGTTGCAAAATGATTTTGCAATTCCAATGATGATGAAAATGATGATTTTACCATTCCAGTTTCCCTCAGTATTGTACTATAACCAACTCTTCCTGTCTCCTGTTTATTTATTCATCTATTTATTATTACTATGGACTCATGAGTTCTTATTTTTTCGATTGTTTATAACTCATTGCTGCACTTAATTATTTTGGTGCTTATATTGCCCTAGTTTTCATCAGTAAGCATCCCTTCAAGCTGGGGCCCATGTCTTTATGATGTTCCCATCATTTCTTTCAGCACTTACTTTCTAGCATAACAAAATGTTGCAGGCTTATTTTGTACCAACTGTTCCTAAAACTAACAATTTTTTTGAGGAGACTTGGTTCCTTTTAGTGGAGACATTAGACTCCACTAAAAGGACATATAGACTAAAGGGACATAAGATATTAGAGACTAAGATCTGGGCATGAGTAATAATACTACTATTGGAGTGGCTTTGCTTCTTGGAGTTGTGGTGGATTTAAAACACTGATATACATTAATGGTTTTATAAAAATACAACATAGGGCCGGGCGCGGTGGCTCAAGCCTGTAATCCCAGCACTTTGGAAGGCTAAGATGCGTGGATCACTTGAGGTCAGGTATTTGAGACCAGCCTGGCCAACATGGCGAAACCCTGTCTCTACTAATTATACAAAAAAAAAAAAAAAAAAAATTAGCTGGGTGCTGTGGCACATGCCTGTAGTCCCAGCTACTCGGGAGGCTGAGGCAGGAGAATAGCTTGAACCTGGGGGTTGGAGGTTGCAGTGAACTGAGATCGTGCCACTGCACTCCAGCTTGGCTGACAGAGTGAAACTGTGTCTCAAAGAAAAAAAAACATTGTAGAATGGTGCTATTTACAAGAGAATGATGGGATTTATAAAACCATATTATTTCATAGTGCACAGTTGTTCTGTGCTGGGACATTGAAGCTGAGTAAAGGTTGTTCTCTTCTATCCATTCTGGCAGTAGGAATCTGTGACTGTAGGAAGGGCTCACTGGGGAGAATTTCAAGAGTGTGAGTTTGAAGCACTTCGTGAATGCAAAGTCTAAGCCAAATGCCCTTCTGTGCTGCACCCCTTTGCCCCATTCCAGCCACTACCTGTTAACAGGCTAGCATGTGAATAGCATTGGTTACAAAAGTACTTCTTCTACTGCAAATGCCTCATATTGTTCAAGAACAAGCTGCCCCCATAACCTTGTTGCCTTGACCTAGAGCTGACCAGAGACAGAGGCTGACCTTCTGCTAGGCACCTCAGTCCATCTCACCTCCAACAATGTATCTTTCTCTGGCTCCCTTGCAATTCCCTTTTTTTCTGTAAACAGTTGTAAAACATGTTGTTCCTCCTGGCCGGGTACGGTGGCTCATGCTGTAATCCCAGTACTTTGGAAGGCTGAGGTGGATGGATCACCTGAGGTCAGGAGTTCGAGACCAGCCTGGCCAGTGTGGCGAAACTCCCATCTCTGCTAAAAATACAAAAATTAGCAGGGTGTGGTGGTGAGTGCCTATTACTTGGGAAGCTGAGGTGGGAGAATTGCTTGAACCCAGGGGACAGAGAGGTTGCAGTGAGCCAAGATTGCGCCATTGCACTCCAGCCTGGGTGACAGAATGAGATTCCGTCTCAAAAAACAAACAAACAAAAATCCATGTTGTCCCTCTTGAGCTAAGCTAAGCTTCTCTGGTGTTCCAGTGAACACCAGAGAAGAGCTCAGATTGCCTTTGATGTCAAAGATGACCGAGGTCCTATGTTTTGAGAAAAAACATAAATGTTTAATATTATTATTATAGCCTATCCCATTTTTAACATTGTGGTCTCACTCTCTGACTCTCAGTGCCCTGGGCCGCTGAGCTGCAAGTCTTCTGTAGCTTACCCAAGGGGAAGTGGGGCTACTGTACCCCAGGCCACCCTGCAGCCTCACCCTACTGGAAGAGGTTGGATATTGGGCCTGAGGAGCTCAGGAAGAAGGGAGTTAAGCAACCTCTTATAAGAAACATCTTCAGTTCAATCTAACAAGCCTTTATTGAGCTACACTCCAATGCAAGGGCCCATTCTGGGTGCGGTGGGGAGGCAAGGGTAGGTCCAATGCCTGCCTTAAGGAGCCTTCGGTTTAGTGGAGAAACAGATTCAACCATCTGGAATCTGGTGGCTTCTGCTTTTAGGAGAGAGAACAATTGCTATGTAAATCCAAAGAGGTGAGAAGTTCCATCAGCTCCTGAAGGGGGTGGCATGAGAGCAGGATCCTGAAGGGCTGAGAATGAGGATGAGGTGAGGGGAAGTTGGAGGGAAGCAAGCCTTGCTTCCACAGACCTGGCTCCCCTTCTAAATTCACCCTGGCTGGCTTTGGCTGAGGCTGCAAAGGCTGACATTAAATGGAGAGTACATGGCATAGGGGAGCCAGATGGCTCTGGGAACAGGAACCCTCTCCTTTGTGGGTCCTTGCTGGTACCTGGGATGGGGCCTAGGTTCCAGTGTGTCCACTGCCCAAGGCAGTGTCCTTGGGGGTAAACCTGAGGAAAAGTCGGGAGCTTCAGAGAACAGCTGCCACTACTAACCTCTGTAAGGCAGGTATCAGGAGAGACTATGACAAGAATGCACTGAGGTGGGATCAGGACAGCAAGGACATTCCCACTGTATACAAAGCCAGACAACCCAGGAAAGGGAATAAACGATCAGTCTGAAAACAGGAGCTGCTTTCATTTAAAACAACTTCTTGTTACTCCTGGGCTTTATAACTTAAATCATAGTTTGCCTTTAGAACATGAGGAAAGAATAGAAAATTAAGTCCAGGAAGAAAAGCTAAAGGACTTGGCTTATTCAACAGGGAGAAACAGAAGCTCAAATGCCACTGAGCCACCAGTTCTTAAAAATTTGTGTCACTGGCTGGGCGCGGTGGCTCAGGCCTGTAATCCCAGCACTTTGGGAGGCTGAGGCGGGTGGATCATGAGGTCAGGAGATCGAGACCATCCTGGCTAACACAGTGAAACCCTGTCTCTACTAAAAATACAAAAAAAAAAAAAAAAAAAAATTAGCCGGGCATGGTAGCGAGAGCCTGTAGTCCCAGCTACTTGGGAGGCTGAGACAGGAGAATGGCGTGAACCCAGGAGGCAGAGCTTGCAGTGAGCCGAGATGGCGCCACTGCACTCCAGCCTGGGTGACAGAGCGAGACTCCGTCTCCAAAAAAAATATATATATATGTCACCTAGAGTTACAAGCATCAAAGCAATGCTCCCATGTCACAGATATGCCTTAATTAAATTCATTACATTACATAGTGGTGCACTAAATAACCCAAAGAGCTCCTCCAGTTGTGGTAATAGTGAGGAAGGAAAAACACCGAAGTCCCATATATCTGAGGATCACAATTGAAGGCATGCTATTGGGGTCAATTATAAGCCATTGGGAAAGCCATCTTATTCTCATTCTGTTTAACTGACTGGCTGCATTTATAGACCTTCTTATTCCCTCTGCAAAACATACTGATGGAGGTCCTAGCAATCTGAAATGCTCTCAGCTACTGTCTAGAACGCCTGTCTACTTCTGCTCTCATCTATTGAGTTTTCTTGTTGTTCTTGTTGTTGAACAAGAGTCAATTGTGGTCATTTCCCAAATTTATTTATGCCAGTCATACTTATTATTGTAATGAAATAATTTAAACAAACATTATATGATACAATGAAATACAAATAAAATAAATACAGTTGTTTCTGAAAATTAAATTGATTGCTTTGGGAAAACACAGTAAAGGCAAGTCACTAAAGAAAAATTTTAAAAAATGAAAACATCTTCTTGTCTTCAGTCTGGTTTAAGAGCAGGTCTGCCTGAGACCAGATTCTGTGAATACAAGTCTGTTTCTTCCTAGCCATGCTCTCGCTTCAGAACCTTTGCACCTGCTAGATCTGCTTCTTGCATCCCCCTTCCACTGAATACATGCGTGACTCACGCTTTCACTCTCCAGAAGTCCTTGCTCATCTGTTACCTTCTCAGTGGGGCCTTCTCTGACCTCCTCATGTAAAACTGCAGCCCTTTCCACAAGCTGGCATTTCCTCTCCTTTCCTCTATTTTCCTCCATTGCACTACTGACACTTGACATGCTACATATTTTACTTACTCGTTTTGTGAACTATTGGTCTTCCTCTTCCTTCTCCCCCTACACACAGTAGAATGTAAGCTCCATGAGGGCAGAAGTACTTGTCTGTTTTGTCCACCACTGTATGCATAGTGCCTAGATCACTATTTGGCCCATAATAGGTCCTCAATAAATAGTTGTTGATAGATACAGTACCTTTTTCGGTGGAAGGGCCAGGCTGGCCTGTCTGAACACTGCATTCAGCAGTAGCTTCTGGGTGACAGTGTGATCTGTCTCCTAAGGCCCTTCACCCCAGCAACCTTGGTGAAGGGCCTTAGGAGAAAACACAGAAGAAAGGCTCTTTCCTCGTGGTTGATGCTCAACACTCAGGAGATTTCCACCTTGGACGGTGAGAGCTGTTTGCAAATAAAGCTGTGCTCTGAGGCATCCCTAATCCTCCGTGGCTTATGGTGGGTGTGGGAGCTTGGGCTGGTGCTGTGCTTCTTGTCACAGACATTCTCCCAAGTGGGCTCTGTCTCCTGCAGAACATGGGCCCTGGAGGTCTTGGCATGGTGGTGGTGGGCACCTGGAAGTGGATGAATGCAGGGAGGCATGAGGTTGGCTGAGGGACCTACACTAGGTGAGGCCCATGGGCAGTAATGAATTGGTTTGGGAGGAGAACATGGAGGAGCAAGCTAGGGCCAGCTAAGTGAGAAGGGTGCTGAGTCCAGTGGTTAGGACTTAAAAAACCTGTTGCAACTTTTTCACCACAAGGAAAGACAATCATGATCATTTGGAAGGGAGGGCATTTTAATTCCCACTTTATATTCAGTGATATATTCTAGTCCTTTCTGGACCTCTTGCATGCACTATGCAGTACCAAGTGATTTCTATCTTGAGTTCCCCGATTGTTTGATGTGTCTTGGTAATGATAGTAATAATAATAATTTCTTTCACTTTTTATAGCATGCTAAAGTCTCATACAATTCCTGTATATGCCTTTCATTTAATACACCCTACAACCAGTGAGTTAGTGCCATGTGCCCATTCTACAGATGAAGGACCCTGAAGCTTAGACCATTTGAGAGACCTGGGCAAAGTCTCTTAGCTGGTAAGTGGGGGAGCTGAACTTGAGACCAGACGTCGTGACCTTATGCATCCTGGGTTCTGCCCATTATGGCACAGTTATCTCCTGCTTGGGTTGAGAATTACTTAAAAACAGGATCATATTTCGTGCTTTCAAAATCCTGTTATTCAAAATAATTAGTACAAATTTCGGTTCACAAAATCCAATGTACAAAAAAAATGTTACTTTATCTTATGGTGACCTCTGCTCCAAGTCCTGTTTCCATTGCACGGTGGGAAATATTAATATCTCAGTCAACCCAGGGTTCCTCCTTCTTTGTCCTAGAGTTGTGCCAAGGGGTTGGGGCTGGGGCTGTGGGTTACTCCTATACCATTCTTGCCTCCATAGGAGAGGGTCCTTCAGGTTGGATAACTCTCCTTGTCCTCCAGGGCCACCTTTGCACACACAGGTGCCTCCCTGCTCTGCTGGGACATGGGAGCTTAGTGAGGGTGCTTAGGCCTGTCTTCTGCCTGGATACCCCACTCAGACATCTCTACCTGGGCTTGTTGCCATCTCCTCATTACTCTCAGATCTCAGATTTTATGAACCTTTTCATTACCTCCATCCTGACCAGAGGTGGGGACAGAAAGAGGCTCCACTTCCCCTGGACACACCAGCATCTCCACTCTCCGGGTCTCTTATCCATAATCAGGGCCCTCTTGTCTGGCTTCTGGGCTCCAAGCCTGTTCTTTCAGTGCACATTCTTTGCAAACCTTTGCTAAAGTCTTCTCATTACCTCTAGGGCTTCAATTCAGAAGCCAGGAGAAGTCTCATTTTTTTTTCTGTCATTCTGCCTCAGTCTCCCTCCTCTGAGGCAAAAGATGCCACATGCCAGATCTGCTGGAATGCAGAAAGGGCCACAGGATACACAACAAAACCCAAGTTAACATTTCAAAATATCATCTCAGCACAGTGGTGATATGTTCATCCCACAGTAGATGCCCCAAAATTCCTTGATCTTATCGAGGACAAATAGCTCCAGCATGCGTTGGATAAACCAGGCTGGAGGCAAAAAGCGTGGGTTTGAATCCTGGCTCCACCACTTACTCGCTCTGTGACCTTGTGCAAGTTACCTGCCCTTTCTGTGCTTCACCTTCCTCATGTGTGAAATGGATATAGTAACAACTTTACAGAGTTGTTATGAGGGATAAACAAAAAAGATATGGAAAGCACAGGGAATAGCACATGGCACATAATAAGTGCTCAATACACATTAAGCATTATTTTATTTATTTATTTATTTATTTATTTTGAGACAGAGTTTTGCTCTGTTGCCCAGGCTAGAGTGCAGTGGCACGATCTCGGCTCACTGCAAGCTCCACCTCCTGGGTTCATGCCATTCTCCTGCCTCAGCCTCCTGAGTAGCTGGGACTATAGGCATCTGCCACCACGCCCGGCTAATTTGTGTGTGTGTGTGTGTGTGTGTGTGTGTGTGTGTGTGTGTGTGTTTAGTAGAGACAGGGTTTCACCGTGTTCACCAGGATGGTCTCAATCTCCTGACCTCGTGATCCACCTGCCTCGGCCTCCCAAAGTGCTGGGGTATTAATGAGGTCTTTGGGCTCAGTTAGAACCTTGGAAATCTACTCAGGAACATGATTAAAAGCTTGGTCAAGGTTTGGGACAATGTCCTGACACTGTCTGGTGTATTGCCTGCTCTGCACTCTGCATTAATCTCTAATGGCGGTCAGCAGGAGATTAAAGCTGCCACTTTTTTTGGTCGTAACAGGCATTGTGGTTTGGCATGGAAAACAAGGTCCCTCTGGGGACATATAACTTCATGTTTACCAGCATTTATATGAAAGAAGATGAAGTATTTATAATAAGAAATCAAATTGGTTTGCTAGCCAAATGCATAAACCATAGAATGCCAAATAGAATGAAGACGAACAGAAAGAATCCATATCCTAGAGCTGGACTCTGCCTTAGAGGTGATCTCCTCACTTCTTTCTGTTTTGGAGAATCTGAGTCTCCCATGGGGGAAGAGGAGGAGCATGCCCAGCATTACCTGGTGGTCAGCAGAGCTGGATCTAGAACCAGGTGATCTCTTTCTAAAGATCACATGGCCTAAGCTTCAGCGTCCTTCATCCATACAATGGGCACATGGTACTAACTCCCAGTTATGGTTCTGCCTTCTACTGGCCACGCTAGTTCTCCAGAACACATCAGCAAAGGCATGCCCTCTTCTTGGACATGCCATTTCTTCTGAATCTCTTGGTGCTTCCTTCTTCTGACAAACTAGGTGTGAAGAAACTCCAAGGCCTGGTAATTTTCCTCACTCTCTCAGAGGCTATACCAGTCTCAGCAGAACACAGTGACCGTGGACCCTGGGGCAACTCACTCAACTTCTCTAAGCATTAAATCATTTCCTTTTTGAAAATGCATAATGCAACGTGACCTGCCGACTTCAAAGTGTAGTGAGGATCAGAATGTGATAATGTATGCCAAAGTGTCTGGCGTTTAAATGGATCTAAATAAGAAGCAGAATGGTTTGAACCCTCCCTCGGATAGTTTGTCTCTGCCATGCATTTGAGACTGTAGCAATCAATATATACCAGGACAGCTGGAGCCTGTTATAACAGCCTTGAGGACATGTATCTGGGACACCCAAATCACTAAATCCACAGTTTCTGCCTTTGTTGGAAGAGCAATAGATGGCTGTAACCAAACAAAGATCACGCTTTGGGGGCCTCTGCACAACTCTGCCTTCCAGAGTGTTCCCGTCCAATTGTGTGCTTCAATATCAGTACCTCTTAACTGGTGACCACGAAACGAGGGATGGATCCTATCCAGAAGGTTTCTAGTTAGTCTCTTTGGAAGTTGGCCCTGGCTCCTTGTTTCTAAAGATCTATGTGCTGTTTTCGAATACCTCTTCTTGGTCCCCTCAGGCCCACAAGGCCAGCACTCTCAAAGAGACCCTCAAGCTGCAACTGCCTCTCTCTCTATTAGACTGACCTCCAAATTGTATTTCGGTTGCTTGTATAGAGTTTGGGGTTATGAAATTAGAGCATGGTAGTAGGTTCAAGCATTTCCTCAAGGGTAACCTTGAAGTCCTCTGAACTTCTGAGTCTAAGGTGTCACTATAGAGAGAGAGATGCTGGTTATAACTGGGGGCTCGTTATGGGTGTAGATATTGGCACTCATTAAAAAAGGCATTAAGAAGCACAGAAGTAACAGATGCCCTGTGATGGTTAATATTGAGTGTCAATGTGGTTGGATTGAAGGATGCAAAGTATTGTTTCTGGGTGTGTCTGTGAGGGTGTTGCCAAAGGAGATTAACATTTGAGTCAGTGGACTGGGAGAGGCAGACCCACCCTCAGTCTGGTTGGGCACCATTTAATCAGCTGCTAGCAAGGCTAGGATAAAAGCAGGCAGAGGACTGTGGAAGGACTAGACTGGCTGAGTCTTCCGGCCTTCATCTTTCTCCTGTGCTGGATGCTTTCTGCCCTCAAACATTGGACTCCAGGCTCTTCGGCTTTTGGACTCTTTGACCTATACCAGTGGTTTGCCTAGAGCCCTTGGGCCTTCCGCCACAGACTGAAGGCTGCACTGTCAGCTTCCCTACTTTTGAGGTTTTGGGACTTGGACTGGCTTCCTTGCTCCTCAGCTTGCAGATGGCCTATTGTGGGACTTCACCTTGTAATCATGCAAGTCAGTACTCAATAAACCCCCTTTCATATATACATCTATCCTATTAGCCCTGTCTCTCTAGAGAACCTTGACTAATACATGTTCATTATGAGAATCTTTAAAAATACAGGAAAGGACAAAGCTGAAAAGTAGAAATCATCCATAATCTCACACAGATCATCACTTTCTTATATTTTCTTGGGGTTCGTTTATGTTTAAAGCATGGGATATGGTTTGGATCTGTGTCCCTGCCCAAATCTCATGCTGAATTGTAATCCCCAGTGTTGGAGGTGGGGCCTGATAGGAGGTGGTTGGATCATGGGGGTGGTCCTTCATGAATGGTTTAGCACCATCTCTTGGTACTGTTCTCCTAATATTGAGTGAGTTATTGTAAGATCTGGTTGTTTAAAAATGTGTAGCACCAGGCTGGGTGGGGTAGCTCATGCCTGTAATCCCAGCACTTTGGGAGGCTGAGGTGGGTGGATCATGAGGTCAAGAGTTTGAGACCAGCCTGGCCAACATGGTGAAACTCCATCTCTACTAAGAATACAAAAATTAACTGTGTGTGGTGGCACGTGCCTGTAGTCCCAGCTACTGGGGAGGATGAGGCAGGAGAATTGCTTGAACCCAGGAGGCAGAGGTTGCAGTGAGCTGAGATCACACCACTGTACTCCAGCCTGGGCAATAGAGCAAGACTGTGTCTCTGGAGGGAAAAAAAGTGTGTAGCATCTCCCCTTCTCTCTCTTGCTCCTGCTCCTGCCATGTAAGACATGTCTGCTCCTCCTTCACCTTTTGCCACGATTGTAAGTTTCCTGAGCCCACCCTAGAAGCTGAGCAAGATGCCAGCATCATGCTTTCTGTACAGCCTATGGAACTGTGAGCCAATTGAACCCCTTTTCTTTATAAATTACCCAGTCTCAGGTATTTCTTTATAGCAATGTAAGAATGGAGTAATCTAGCACATATGTGTATATACATTTTATATATATCAGTAGTGTGCTGTTAAATCAGCTCTTTTTAAAAAGTCCCTGGTTTATAGCACTTGCTGGGATCTGTGTTGTACATACTCTCACCATGGTGAATTTCAAGCAACCAACAGTTTAACAACTGACTTCCAAAATTCCTCAAGAATTAGCAATTGGCTTTTGAGGGCCAGTAAGAATCAGCTCCAAACACCAATGGTTGAGATTGTATGGTCTGTAGCTTTGTGCCCTAGTTTTTTTTCATTTAATATTATGTTATAAGCTGTTTTGCAACCATCGTTGTAATAATTGATTCAGGAAAAGATCATCAATGGATGCACTGCGGGAAAGTTGTTGGGGAAAAGATTCACACCATTTGAAAGTGTCATCCTACAGCTAAGTTGTGAATTTCAACGAGTTAGAAGTGCTTTACATTGGAGAGGTCTGGAAAAAGTCACTTTATGTGAGGGATCCAATATATCATCATGAATAATGGAACAACTTGACATTATGGATGTCTTCATGTAATACAAGAGAAAGAACACAACATTGCCTAGGTGGTCATTTTGCTAAAAACGTTTAGCCCAAACATAGTTATAAAGAAACAATCAGATACCCAGATTGTGAGACTTTTGGCAAAATGAGCCTGAACTCAAAAAAGAAAAAAAAAAAAAAAAGACTGGGGACTTCTCTAGATTAACGTGACTAAATAGAAGTGACAACCAAATGCAATATGTCTTCCTTGAATGGATGCTGGATTTCTTGTTTTAAAAAAGAAAAAGCTACATAAACATTTTGGGGATAACTGGAAGAAGTTGAATATGGACTTCCTATTAGATTATATTATTACATCAATATTGATGTCTGGGGTGTGATGTGGTAATACAGTTCATGTAGGCTAAGGTGTTCATTCTTAGGAAATGAGATGTTTGCAGTGCTTAGAGGTGAAGTAACACAGTGCCTGCAGTTTACTTTCAAATGATTCTGCAAAAACAAAACAAAACCCAGCAACAACAAAACATACATTCAAATATCAATGAGAGGGGGAGCGAGCAAGCATGTAGCAAATGTTAACAATAAGTGAATCTAGGGGAAGGATATATTGGTATTCATGTATATATGATTCAACTTTCCTCTCAGTTTGAGGTTGTTTATTAATACTAAAAAGGGAAATTATTATGATAGTTTTATTTTATGATATGGTTATTATGATGCATATTATTCTACCATAAAAATGTGCTATAATTTATTTAACCAAATCTATTGCTAGATTACAGATTTTTACTTTTATGAACTGTGAACATCCTTGTAATTAAACCTTAGCATGCATTCATAATTGTTTCCTGTGTTAAACTTATTGTGCAGAAAGAAAAGAATTTTTTTTAAATTAAGGCTCTGATGAAATGAATTCCTATGCTTTAAACTTTACAAGAGACTGACTTGTCAACTACGTGCCAAGTTATCAATGTGACAGAAGAAGACAATCATGGCCTTCTTTAGAGGGTTAGGTGAAGAGTAAGGATGCATGTCAGAGAAATTAAGATGTTCCACACAAGGAAATTTGGAGAACTGTGGTTCTGGTGGCACCTTAGAAGTCCTAGGGTAGCTTGGAAACAATAACAGGCCCAGATCCTACCCCAGGATAGTTGAATCAGTGTCTCTGAGGGTGAGACTCTGCACTGGTTTACTTTGTAAGCTCCCCAGGTGATCATGAGATGCAGCCAGTGTTGAGAACAGCTGGTGTAGTAGGATTCAGAAAAAAATGATCCGAGAGGTGGGAGGAAGCCAGGGTGATGGGAAGGAGATGAGAGAAGAGGCTAGGCAGCCCTCAAAAGGGGCTGGAGAGAGAAAATAGACATGATTAAGAGGGACTTGAGAATGTTATGTTGGGTGGGATATGGTGTGACTTCCTTCTACTTCCCCTAGGGACCTGTAGTAAATTTATAATTACTCTTCAATGCTTTTGTAGTTGGGAATTTTTGGGGGTGGGGGCAGAGGGGTGCTATTTAGACTTATTTAAAGATGGGGACTGGGATAGAGCAGGGGTTGTCTAAGGAGGATTTGGCACCTTCCAGTTACATCAGTTCCCTGTGGGAGGAGGAGTTCACAGGGCTGCACACAGCAGCATCGTATTCTGTCTTGCTGCCTGCCCTTTGGGGCACAAGTCCACGCAGTTGGCTCTGCTGGGTCATTCACTCTCTTCTGGGCCAACCCATTGTCGAGGTCACAGAATTATAATAATTCTATTATTTTGTCGTTAGATTTAAGAGATGCTCATGTCTTGATTTGATTACAACACACCATGATTTCCAAGGTTATGTTGATTCAAAGCCGATAAAGGTAACTCAAACTACAACAGAAATCTCTCTTCAGGAGGGCTCATTTCCATCTTTTTTTCCCTACTCAAAGGGCATACTTGCTCATTGTGATGTTCTCCACCCTACAGTGTAAAAGGCAGATAGGCTTCACATTCGGAAGATATACCAGGGATTTTTTTTTTTTTCTGTAACCTCATATTAGAAGTGAAATACCTGGGAATGTTAAGCAGTGATTTGTTTTGATAGTTTTTCACCTTCATTTTGCATCTGCATCAAAAAACTAAAGAATATCTTTTTTCTCCATAAGTGTCTGCTAAGGCAGTTGCCAAGAGGTAAGAAATGGGGGTTTACCTGTAAGTTCTCTATCATCTATCTGTCTGTCTATCTATCTATCTATCTATCTATCTATCTATCTATCTATCTATCTATCCATCTATCATCTATCTCTTTTTTTACCACAATTTCCTTTTCAGGACACCAACCAAAAATAAGACATGTGAACTTCTTCAATGAAAGCATCGAGTGTCTTTTATTTTCTTCCATAAAAAGCTCATGATTCTTTCTTAATAACATGTAGATGAAAGCTGAAATGTGTGGTTTTTAAAAATAAAAGACCATTTCAGCTACTGCAACTTAAGAAACAAAATATTGCATTATGTGATCAACTTAGTCTTCCTTTTCTTTTTCTTCTTTTTGTGACAAGGTCTTGCTCTGTCACCCAGGCTAGAGTGCAGTGGCATGATGGCTCACTGCAGCCTCAATCTCCTGGGCTCAATGATCCTCCTGCCTCAGCCTCCTGAGTAGCTTGGACCATAGGCATGGTCTCAGATTCCTGACCTCATGCAATCCTCCTGCCTTGGCCTCCTAAAGTGCTGGGATTACAGGTGTGAGCCACTGTGCCCAGCTGCAGTCTTCCTTTTCTTGTTTGTTCAGAGATAAAAAGGGAAAGCTGAGATTCATTTTCTACCTTATCAATTCTTAGGCAATTTATCATTTTGCAATTAATTAGAACAAAGATAAAATACTATTTTAAAAATATATAGAAGATATTTCTACTCTAAAAGGATTCTGAAGGCTGCTTGCGACTAAAATTCGTTGAATCTAGGTCAGGGTCACACACTCAAATGCCCATGGGGACTGTGCAAGAAAAACAACTGAGCAAGTTTGACATTAAATGACCTCTGGAACTCTTGGTGCTAGAGGTGCAATAGGGAGTGCTGGAGACTGTGGAAAACTGGAAGGGATTAGCTGTGTCTAAAGGGGAAGTCACTTCTCAACTTCAACATAGCATTTTGTTTTGTTTTATTTTAGTAAGAGGCCAGAATTTTGTATTTTTATGTGAAGCCTCTTAATCCATAATTGTTGGTCTATAATTCAATAGTATGTGGGTCAAGAAAAACTGGTTTGGGGCAATGTTTGGTTCTCAGGTTGCCAGTCTGATATACCTTATC
Organism: Pongo pygmaeus; assembly: GCF_028885625.2. Classification (NCBI taxonomy): domain Eukaryota; kingdom Metazoa; phylum Chordata; class Mammalia; order Primates; family Hominidae; genus Pongo; species Pongo pygmaeus. Next base: position 94,402,326 of record NC_072389.2, on the reverse strand, counting down.
AGGTAGGAAAAGTTGAAGTAGAGTTTTGGCAGAAGGGGGTGAATGCACAGGCCATTCTGGAAGAATATCTGGAGGGCTTGGTAAGGGACAGGATGCAAAGGGAAGAAGAGCCTGAAGGCCTGGGAGGACTTAGGATTGTGGAGAGCTTGCTTTGGTGAAAGGAGTGCGTGTGTGTGTGTGTGTGTGTGTGTGTGTTGGGAGGGGATATGTAGATAGAGCAGGCAGGGAACCAGAGGAAAATGAGTTCAATTTTAACAAATTGCACTTGAGAGGTCATGACTGGGAATATACAAGAGGAAAGAACAAGGAGGATGTAATTAACCTTGAACTCAATATGTGCCTACAGCATTACGGAGCTGCATGTGATACATGATCAGATTCGGTGTCTGCGTTATCAAGGAGGCATTTGTCTGTACTCAGTCTTGCTCTCTGCCCTCATCAGTGGATTGTGTTCTATTCTGGATATCACTTTTAAAAAATGCTCTTTTCTCTTAAATTACAGAAGCAATATGTGTATCATTGCAGAAAATTAAGAAAATGCTGACAATTGAGAGAAGGAAAATTGCCTGTAATCCTAGCTCCTATAATAACTTTTGATGGCTTCCTATATATCCTTCTAGTCTTTTTTCCTATACATATATACTTAAATACTTCACAAAATTGGAATCATATTATAAATACTACATTACAGTATGCTTTTTCCACTAACATGTCTTGGACATTTTCCCGTATCAGTAAAATAATCTGCCGCAACTTGATTTTTCATGGTTATTTTAGCATTTATTCCATTTGATGGAAATAGCAAAATTTATACCTAATAGCCTACTGTTAGACACATGCTGCTTCTCCATCATAAACGAAGTCATCTCTAATGCTAAATCTTTGCACATGTGCCTGGTTATTTTCTTAGGATAAACTGCTAGAAAAGACAACTGTTAGGGATATCAAAGGAAGAAGGCACTAGTGAAAACTTGAAACAAAAAGCAGGATTTACTGTTTGTAAAGTAAGAGAAAATTGTGCTTTGAGACAGTCTCTCTGAACAAAGTCTGGAGGAAGCACGGAATTCAAGGATTAATAGAATTTCAGGAGTGAGAATTAAGGGATTGGCTGACGTTAAATTGAGGAGGTGTGGTTATTAGAGTGGAGCTATTGCTGATTGGATGGCAGAAGCATGCAGCTATCTTTGATTGGCTGCCTTTCGGAATCATGTGCCATTTATGATTGGCTGATTCAGGAGCATGGATTTCAGTGAGACTGAAGACAAGGTAGCATGTCAGGTTTTAAATCCTTTGTGCTGCTTAGTTGTTACTGTGGCTGAAGAACAAATAGCCTTTTCTTAGAAAAGAGGGACTTCCAATTTTCAAGTCAGAGGGCCATATTGCCAAACTGTTGGCACAATATTTGAAGCAATATGTGCACAGACTAAAAAAAAGCCTTTGGAAGAGATTGATACTGGTGGGAAGACTGGAGGCCTTGCTATAGGAGGGAAAGTGTGAGGAAGGTGATGGTGACTAGCTTGGAGTAGAGAAGACCAGGGCAGTCATGATCACTGACTTCAAAGCCTGTCACTGGGCTCTTTTCTTTTCTTTTCTTGACAGAATCTTGCTCTGTCGCCCAGGCTGGAGTGCAATGGCGCGATCTCTGCTCACTGTAACTTCTGCTTCCCAGGTTCAAACCATTCTCGTGTCTCAGCCTCCCGAGTAGCTGGGATTACAGGCGTGCACCACCATGCCTGGCTAATTTTTTGTATTTTTAGTAGACACGGGAGTTTCACCATGTTGGTCAGGCTGGTCTCGAACTCCTGACCTCAAATGATCCGCCTGCCTTGGCCTCCCAAAGTGCTAGGACTATAGGTGTGAGCCACCGCGCCCGACCCACACTGGGCATTTTTCTAACAGTGGAAGCTCTCCAGCTTTGAAATAGGGGCATCATTAAAGAGAGAGTCCTCTGTATTCAAAAAGAGATTTGTCATACAGGTTGGTTAGGAGTCTGGGGTTTGGATTCAGTGGAACTTTGAACCCTCGCTGGGCCACTTGTCATCTCTGTTACCTGGGACAGGCTAGGAAAGCTTTCTGAACCTGAATATTTTTCTTATCAGGGAGAAAAATAATAGAATCTCTCTGATTATGCAAACTAGGCATAGCATGGTAAGTCACAATTCTGAAGACTTGGTGTGTTCTTTGCTCTTTGATGACTTGGAATTTCAGTGAATAGTATTGAGAGCACACAGCAATGTGCCAGTTGCTGTGCCCTCCAGGGAATTACAGAGACAAAGATGTGATCCCTGTCCACAAGGGACAATGGAGAGACAAGAGGGAAGGTGCTGCACATAGCACAGAGATGAGGGGGTTGATGGGGGGATTTGCTACAAAGTAAATAAGGGGGCACAAAAATGTATATAAACAAACAAATACATTTGCAAATGGACAACAATAACAGAAAGAAAGAATGAAAGAAAGGAAGAAAGACACAAAAATGCTTACATTTGTTTGGAAACTTTCCTTTTGTTTTCCAATTTTGATGCAATATTAATGCAGCTATGTGAAGAAATTTTATTATCTGGCCACCGCTAAAGAGGACATAGAAAAGAGGAAAGAATGAGGAGGGACAAGGGGACCACATTTGGATTACATTATATTTAAAAATAACTTTATTTTTCAGTACTATTGAGAAACCCATATTTGGTGACATGAGTGGATCTTAAGGATAAATTTAGCATGCTACAATCTGCAAATAACTTTTAATCCGTTAGTTACATCAGTATTTTTGTAGCCAGTGAGTGGTGCTGATTTATGTATGCTTTTAAAGAAACCATTTAGAGAAACGTCATTTCCAGTCATTGAAACAACAAGCTTGAGAATTTTTAGATTCACAAAAAACTATTTTCTGAGGGTGGTTAGATTTCTAAATGTAACCTTCATGCAAAAATATAGAAATGTTCCAAGTCACAAAATAAAGCTTATGGGTCAAAGACCACATTCAAATAGAGCTTTTAATAAATATTTTAGTAAATGAAAAATTACTCAGCAGATATTGATGGAGAACAGTGGTTGGCTGTGTCCCACGATGTGAGCTGGGGATACCCATGCTTGGTATTGTTAGACTTTACACCCCCTTTTTTTCTGGAGGGATTTAAATAGAGTTCACTGTCACCAGGTCTGCAAAATTTTAGAGAGCATTCTTGCTATGGGTGGGAGCTTAAATGAGAAGCTGTGATTCCGTGACATGGCAGTTTTCGCTAATCCCAAGGCATGGCTTTGTTTACAGCCAGATGAGAAAGAAGCATGTATATCTTGACTGGTTTTATTCTTACGCCTGAATTTCTTACTTGAGGAATAATGGAGTTGAGGCAGACATGCTATAGGCGTACCATGGCCAAGTTAAAGCAGTAGGCCTCTCAGCAGGATGCCATGACTGACATGTCATCCTAGCGTGGTTCTTCCAAAGTTCTTTGTTTTCACTTTCTATCTTGATGAAAAAAATTAGCAATTTTTACCTATCCCAGAAAAAAATTTAGAATCATGAATTATGTTTGGCATTCATTGACATTTATGAGGGCTGGAAAGCCTCTTGGAAATGATCTCAAATTGTATTTATACTTGGGGGTTCAGACATACAGAAATGGGGGGGATGCCAACAGACACTTAATGGCGAAGGAAATGGATATTTGAGAACTTGGAAAAGAGTCCACAGTGGGGAAAGGAGGACTCAGCCATAGTGAGACTGACTCAGCAACAGGATTGAGGGTTGAAAGGGACCATCATCTTATTAACCACAGGACTTTCCTTTGACTTGAAACTGACTGAGCCTGGCTACCCTGGAAGTATATATGTGACTTAGGAAAGAAGGGGCTGTATGTGTCTCCTCCTGGGAAATGGAACAGCTCTAGCAGAGTGCACCATTCTTTAAGAGACAGGTGAGCACTGGCACCTAGAGGAGCAGTAGAAAGGTCAGGCTGAGCACTGGGGTGTGGTCAGCAGCCAATGGGCCTGAAGATGGGTGGACAGAGTGAGTGGTGACAGTGGCAGGGTCATGAGCTTGGTGTTGAAAACCTGGGGTGGGAACCTAGGGTGTAAGCACCAGAGATTGTATTTGCATTTTCCCATCTCCAGTGAATTTGCTAGCCATTCCACTTTCCTTTTCTGTAAATTGCATCTTCATACCTGTTAACCCAAAATATCCAAGACAGGTCTCAGTCAATTTAGAAAGTTTCTTTTGTCAAGGTTAAGGACGTGCCCTGAGCTTCAGGAGGTCCTGACGACATGTGCCCAAGGTGGTCAGGGCACAGCTTGGTTTTATACATTTTAGGGAGACCTGAGCCATCAATCAATATATGTAAGATGAGCAGTCTTACAATCAATATATGTAAGATTTGTTACGTCTGAAAAGTCAGGACAACTCCAAGCGGGGAGGGGGCTTCTGGGTCATAGGTAGATAGGAGAAAAATAGTTGCATTCTTTTGAGTTTCTGATTAACCTTTCCAAAGGAAGCAATCAGATATACATTTATCTCAGTGAGCAGAAGGATGACTTTGAAAAGAATGGGAGGCAAGTTTGCCCTAAGCACTTCCCAGCTGGACTTTTCCCTTTAGCTTAGCGATTTTGGGGTCTCAAGATTTATTTTCTGGGTGGAGGGATAGCATTAGGAGATATACCTAATGTAAATGATGAAGTAATGGGTGCAACACACCAACATGGCACATGGATACATATGTAACAAACCTGCACGTTGTGCACATGTAGCCTAGAACTTAAAGTATAATAAAAAAAATATATATAGAGAGAGATTTATTTTCCTTTCACACACCCTTTGCCCATTTTTTACTCTTGAGCTTGTCTTTTTACTGATGTTTAATAATTCTTTTATGAATTCTGAGACTAATCCATCATCAGTTAAATGCGTTGCAACTATCTTCTTCCAGCCTGTGGCTTGCCTTTCTCTTTTGTTTATAGTAGCTTATCATGCAGGATGTTTTAATTTTAATATTGTCAGTTTTATCAGTCTTTCCCATTATACTTTGCATGTCTTTTTAAAGACATTCTTCCCATCCCCAAGGTCATAAATACTTTATCTTATATTTCTTTAATATTTTTAGCAATGTGCATTCTTGTATCACTAGCTCATCATGATTTTGAAATTCATTTGTGGTCATGAGTGTAGCTGTGGTTAATCATTTTTACTAACCCAGAGTATTCCATCGTATGAATAGATCATGATTTATTTATCCATTCTATCAATAGACATTTCATTTGTTTTTATTTGATTTGATTTTTTTTGGCTACTATAACAATGCTGCTAACAGCATTCTTCAGCTGTCTCTTGGGGCATATGCAGAAGTTTCTGAGGGTAGAATTGTTGGGTCATGGGTGTGCATTTTATTTTATTTATTTATTTTTGAGATGGAGTTTTGCTCTTGTTGCCCAGGCTGGAGTGCAATGGTGCCACCTCAGCTCACTGCAACCTCTGCCTCCTGGGTTCAAGCGATTCTCCTGCCTCAGCCTCCCAAGTAGCTGGGATTACAGGTGTGCGCCACTACGCCTGGCTAATTTTTTGTATTTTTAGTAGAGATGAGGTTTCACCATGTTGGCCAGGCTGGTCTTGAACTCCTGACCTCAGGTGATCTGCCTGCCTCAGCCTCCCAATAGGTGTGCATTTTAAACTTTACTAGGTGAGGAAAATTGTTTTCCAAATTAGTTATATCAAGTTTCAGTCTCTCCAGAAATGTGGAGGCGTTTACATGACCTTATGTAGTTGCCAGCACTTATCTTTATTATTTCCTTCCTTCCGCTTTCATTAAGTTTACTCTGTTTTTCTTTCTCAAATGTCTTGGGTACTTTGCTGACTAATTTTCAGTCTTCTTTTCTAATATAAGCATTTAAGGCTATAAATGTACCTTTACTGATTTAGCAGCATCCTGTAAGTTTCTCTTTGTTTTTAAATGAATTTTAAAATACAGTCTCCAACTTATAGAAAAGTTCAACGTAAAGTGCAGAATATTTTGGATGGAGTGCCAGAGACTAACTAGAGTAAGAAAGGTGTCTGTCTCTTTTGGAGGAGAGGCAGTAACAGTGGTGAGCAGTATTGACAAGGGGGAATGAATGGAATGCATCTGTAGACTAAGGACAAGGAGAGCCAGGCTTCTCGCTGTTGGAGAAGGGAAGTCCACATATGGAAAGGGAGATACGTGAATGAACCCTGGGTGTTGGATTGGAATTGTATTGGTGTGGCATTCATGGGTGTCCTCTTCACCCAGAGTGACACCTCCTGTCAGGTACGCCCCGTATATGAATGCCATCCTCACCACATTTGGGCTTCTACACCACACACTGGGCTGCTTCCTTGCACAGCTGCCCTCTCCCCCAGCTCAGGCTCTGACTCCCCATGCTGAGCCGCCCCCCCTGCATGGACGTGCTTCTCCCTCCTCTGAGGATGTGGTGCTGGTTCCAGGCCACCCCTCCGAGTGGGTATGTATCAGTTACCTTGCTCTGTCCATCCAATAGCTTAGCACTGAATGGATCGGGAATGAAGAGAAGGGAAAAGGCACCCATGCCATAAGTTTTGATACACAGGATTTTCATTGTCATCCAATTTTAAATATTTTCCAACTTTTGATTTTTTCTTTAACTCATGAATTATCTAGAAGTTTGTTTTAAAAGTGTTTCAAAATGTATAGCATTATATTTAGTTATCTCTCTGTTCTTGATGTCTATTTTAATTGCCCTGTTTTCAAATACAGGGTTTATATGATACTGATTATGGCTTTTGTTATGATTTTCTTTGTGCCTAGTACATAATAAGTTTTAGTAAATGTTTTATGTGTTCTTGAAAAGTATTTCTCTATGTGTTGGGTACATAGTTCTATATATGTCCATAGATTAAGCGTAATTGTATTCTTCAAATAGTCTATGTCCTTACTAAATTTTTGTCTGCTTAATATATCAATTACTGAGAGAAGTGTAATAAAAATCTTCCATCATGATTGAGGATTTAGAAATTCTTCTTGTAACTCTATTGCTTTTTGTTTTATAAATTTGGATACCAAATTTATTGTATGCCCACAAACTTATAATTCTTATAGCTTCCTAGTGAGCCACTCCTTTTATAATTAGGTACTTCTTCATATTTGCAATAATGCTTTTTATCTTCAAGTTTAATACAGATACAGCAGCTTTTTGGGGGGTGAGAGGTTAATATTTCTAGGTATATCTTTTCCGGTCTTTTATTTTTAATGTTTCTCTTGTTTTGACTATTTCTGTTATAACTATCACACACTATGGATGTGAATTTATAAATTTCTTACAATTCTATCACTTTTTGCTTTATGTACATATTTTTTAAACCAAGTCTGGCAAACATTTTAGGTATTGCGTTTAGACTTTTAATATTTGGATTCATTACTGATGTCATTATTGTTTTTACCATCTTATGATAGGCTTTCTTTATCTTGCTTTTCCTCTTCCTCTTTTACTTTCTTTCCTGCCTTCCATTGTCTTGATATAGTTTTTTTTAAATTTCCCTCTGCATCTTAAGCAGATGAAATAATGGAGCCGTATGAAATTGCTAATATTTGACAATTTTTGCCTCATAAAACAAATTCCATATAGTTCAAATTATAAACTCTGTAAGTGCCAATATATATCAACATTTAACTATTAGCAGTTCTGATATTAGCTAGCTAGCATTATTTCATTTGATCATCAAGAAAACCCTGTGGCATTTATTATTAGGCATGGGAAATCCCTGTTGCTGTTTAGTTTAGTTCTCAGCTTCTTCTTACTCAGAATACCGGCTTCCTTAAGATCAATTAAAGCTCCGAAACTGAAAATACGCTTTTTTTTTTTTTTTTTTTTTTTTTTGAGATGGAGTCTAACTTTGTTGGCCAGGCTAGAGTGCAGTGGTATGATCTCAGCAGCTCACTGCAACCTCTGCCTCCCAGGTTCAAGTGATTCTCCTGCTTCAGTCTCCTGCGTAGCTGGGATTAACAGGCCCATGCCACCATGCCCAGCTAATTTTTGTATTTTTAGTAGGGACGGGATTTCACCATGTTGGTCAGGCTGGTCTCAAACTCCTGACATCAAGTGATCCGCCCACCTCAGCCTCCCAAAGTGCTGGGATTACAGGTGTGAGCCACTGCGCCCGGCCCCATACAGTTTTTATCTTACATTTTTTTCCACTTAATGATTTATTATGACAATTTTTCCCATATCTGTTATTTGCAATGTCTATGTCATAGTCTATCGGTGGCCATGAACTTGTTCCAATTGCTTTGTTATTATCTGTAATGCTTTGTGCATTTTTACAATTCCTTTCTTAGGATAAATTCCTTGAAATAACTCGTCAGAAGGAAGAACCATTTTAAAGACCTCGCCGGGTGTTTCTAAGTTGCCCTCCTGAAAGGTCATGCCTTTGTGTGGACATTCTCCAGCAGAGCCTGAGGATGGCCAGAGAACAGTCCAATAGCTCCCTTCCCAAGATCAAATCGACTCCAGCAGGATCAGTCTTCTGGCAGAGCCCCGGCCAGGTCCTGGGAGAGAGGCAGGGGGTCTGGTCTGTTGTGGCCATGGGTCTTGGGAGCACTGGGTGGCTTGGGACTGAGATCTTAGGGTCAGAACCCCAGAGACTCTCCTCAGGTTCCCATCAGCTTGTCCCTGCAGTGAGCTCAGCACACAGGCTCCCTGCTATAGCAAGACAGGCACAGCTCAGAGAGGAGGAGAAGCACAGGTGTCTCCAGCTGTGCAGGCCCCTCACTCCCGGGGGCCATAGGGAGACTGGGCGCTGGGGCCCTTGGGGAGGACCTTCACCCCCTGTATTAGAAGCACATTCCGCCCCTTCAGTGGTGGGCGGGGAGCAGCAAAGTGGGCCCCTGTGTTTGTCTTCCCAAAAAGCAAGTTTGTGTCTATTCTGCCACTATCTGCTGATTCAGTGGGTGATTTGCGTGCTTTGGAGGTCCAGGCACTTCTCTTCCATCTGGGGCTCTTCTCCTGGAGAGAGAGGGGAAAGCGAGGGCCGGGTCAGGGGCTGCCGCGCTGCCAAGATACGGCCCGCAGGAATCTGCTGGGCAGGGGCTGGGATCTGGGCCAGGAGGGGCGCGGGGGCTCGCAGTCCTGCCGTTGCCCGCGCACAAAGCCCGCGCTTGTGCGGCTGCCTCGGATGCGTGCCCTGGGTTCAGACCTCCCCGGTGTCCCGTGTGGCCCGCGCGTGGGGCCGCGTGTCCTGACCATGCCGAGAAGGTATGTGCTGCCCGCCGCGGACCCCTGGACCGCGGGAGGGGCACGCTGTGCCCAGGGCTTGGGGCCCTGCCTTGGGCTCTACTTGGGTATGGAAGGCCAGGCCTAGACCCTGACTGTTTGGCCCCTTCCGATGGGTTTCTGGAGCTGAGGGTCACAGGCGTCCGCCACCTGAGAAGGCAGTAAAGGTGTTGCCTTTGTCATGGTCACTCTGCAGTGGGTGCCGGGGGAAGCGTGAGGGGCATGCCAGGGTGCCCGGGTGGGGCTGAGGTGGCCGTGGGAGCCTCGCCCCTTCCCGTGTGCTGTTTTGATGTCATGCCCCATCTGGGCCACCGCTGGGCATGCCGGCCAGACTTATTTTCAGACGGAGGCTGTAGATGCCAGGGGTTTTATTCAGGGTGGATATTAGATCGGCCAACCACACCTTCCTACCTGTTCCTCCCTCCAATACCTGCTCATTAACCATCCCCCACCACCTCCCCTTTCACCACAAGGAGTCCTGTGCCACATTCCAGAGCAGGGCAGATGACATCCAGGCACTCCTGAGGGGGTGGTCCCCAGCCCTGTGTGGTGTTTCTTAGACTTTCACAGGCTTACAATCGTGGGCAAATCCATCCTTCCACAGTTTCTCCACTAGCATCCATTTACTAAGCGCCTGCTGCATGCCAGGCACATTTCCAAGTGTGGGGAGTCCATCAGAGAGCAAGGCAGACCAGTCTCTATACTTACATACACCATGGCCCAGCTCCAGAGTGACATTGCTTTTGGCACATCTCTCCCTACAGATTCAAACATAACAGGTACGCCAACAGACTGCCAGACTCGTGTCTGGATTTGCCAAGGATCCTCTTATCAGAGATTGGCAAAGAGAACCGCAGAGGAAAAAAAAAAATTGAAATCCTAGTAAAGTGAGAAGAAACACATGTGAAAATGGCACTCACACTAAATCAGCATTAAATCAAACCGGGGCCTGCTTAGAAACCAGTGCAGACCTGCTATTTCTCACTAAGTCCTGTTATTTTAACTCAGCAAATTCAAGCAAGATTTCACATTCCCATCAGAGGGCAGGAAAGAAGAAAACTGTGATTCTCAAGGGCAAGGCTGAAGCTGTTTGCTGAGTAGGCTGGGGTTGGAGGGTGGAGGGGGGATGACATTAGTGTTGGGGTGATCTGAACACAAGGACATGGGTGACAAGACCGCAGGCTGAATTCTCTGTCCACAAACTCCATTCTCATCTTGTTCCCTGATTCTGTCTCAGTTCACATTTCTCCCTTGGTCACAAACCTTCAATGGCTCCCCATGACCACTGAATTAAGTATAAACATCCCACAGCCCTCCAGAGCATGATCTCCAATCTATCTTTTCAGTTTTCATGATGTTTCACACCTGTGGCTCCAGCCAAAGAGGATAACTCGTAGGATTGCTGCCTGTGCACCCTTCTGCTTTTGCACTTGATAATCATGGTAGCCAATACTTGCTCAGTACTCACTGTGCGAGGTCCTGAGCTTCCTTTATCCCAACCCTACAAGAAAGGACATAGTGTTACCTGCCTTTTTACAGATGCATTCCTCGGAAGAGTTCCTGACCTGTCCAATGGGAATTTGAATACAGGCCTCTCTGTCCCCACAACCTAAACCCTTGACTATGATGTAGACTTTTGGTGGAATCATGGTGCTGGGTCCTGTGCTGTCTCTATTAAATGGCTTTACAAAAATTCTAGAAGTTTGGGGCAAGGTGCCGAAAGCAAGAGATGAGACCAGTTGGTCTGGATCTCTCAGGAGATCCCAGACTCTCCTGTTAGACCTTCCCTTCTCCTCAACACGGGCTCATAATCCCCATCCATCCCCATTCTGCTCCATTATGCCTCACCTTCTCCACTAGCCACCCACAGCTGGCTCAATAAACCACAAGGTTCTGGGTCAGTGACCTTCCTTTCCCAAGCACCCCATTTTGCAGAGACAGAGCCATGATTCAGGGAGAAGGTGTACTGTGCTCTCTTGGGCTCTCCAGAAATCCTCGCTTTGGTCAGACAGTACTTCTGTTACAATTTAAGATAACTGACTCTGCATGACCCCTTACAGTGATAGAGGGAGAGGGAGAGAAGGGTGATGGCCCAGATGTTGTGGCCACAGGAAGAAGTCCCCCAACTTCTTGGGGACACTCGTTCCCCACGCAGCTGGAAAGAGGGAAAGGTTGCAGCCTTCTTGGTTTTTTCAAGGTCTTGGGAAGTCCAAGAGAGTAGAGTAGGTCGTGGGCTGGTGGAAGGCCATTTGTCACAGGTCTTTCCTGGGCTTTGCCCACTGCCTGTTAGACCCACAGGTCAAGTGAGGCAGTTGAGAAAAAAATCCTCATTGTGAAGTGTCTATGGCCCTGCTCAGATGAGAGGATGGCCCCCTTTCAGCAGCCCCACCTGGAGCCAGGACAGTATTCCCAGAGGGTCAGGTCGGTGAATGGTCATCTGTCTGCCCAGATGGACCGAGGCCTGGCCTGCCAGGGAGGAGATGCAGGTTCTGGTTTCTGTTTGTGAATTCAGGGGCTCTGGAATACTTCAAAAAATAAACACCTATTTATTGAGCTCCTACTGTGTGCAGGGCACTGTAGGGAACACAAAGAAAACACTGACTTGAAAACCACAGATCAGAATTTATCCATGCAAATGAGCTTGCTCTCTTGGGAGGCTGGATACTCGTAGATCCAGTGAGGCCACCGCTATTCGAGGAACCAACCGCTACCCATCCCTACTCCAAACTATTTTGAGTTTTCTCAGTGGAGATGGTTGATGTTTTAAAATTAAAAATAGCTAATTCATTCTTTGCCTATGAGCCAGCTTTGTTCTTGCTGCTTGGAGATGAGAATATCCTGACAGTGTTCAGTCTGCTAGGGGTGATCAGCAGGTCAGCCAGGCCAATGACCAGCTGGGCTTGACAGTGACCCCCTCCAAGCGACCGCTGGCTCATCTGCTGTGAGAGTGACCCCAGGCCTTGAGAGTGCAAGAACATGGCTCATGCCGGGTATAAAGCAGCAGGCAGGTGATGCCAATGCCCAGGAGGTAAGCGCATGGCAGGCGTCCTGAGATGCTGGGGGAGCAGAGAGGAGGGGACCCTCACCTCACATGGAGGGCACAGTAAATCAGCCAGGGCTTGCCTGGAGAGGATCACAATTGCCAATGCTTACTGAGCACCCTTTATATACTAGGCATGGTGCTAAGTGCTCTAAGTGGATTAATTATCTTGCTTTATCATTACAGCCTTTCAAGGGAGATACAATAAACTCCCCTTGTCTACATTTTACATATGAGGAAACTGAGGCATAGCAAGGTTAAGTAACTTGTCCAAGATCACACAGCAGGGAAGCAGATTCAAACCCAGTTGATCTGACACCCAAGTCTCCCTGTTTAACAGCCACACTGCTGCTTCCAGAAGGAAGGGGAGAAGGCAAAGGGCTCATCAGTAAAGGACAACTCATACTGTTGAGACTAGTTTTTTGGTTCTGAAGACAGTTCCCAAAGAGGATCTGTGAGCCATGGCAGTGTCACTGGACGGAGTGTGTACAGAATCTTGGAGGAACCCAGCTTTTGGAGACAGACGAACTTGAGTTTGCATCTTGGCTCTTCCATTTCTTGCTGAGTGACCTCAGGCAAGTTCTTTAAACTCTGAGCATTTATTTTCTCAACTCTAAAGTGGAGCTATTGACACTAATTTGGCAGCGTTTTTGTTTTTGTTTTTGTTTTGTCAGGGTCTCACTCTGTCCCTCAGGCTGGAGTACAGTGACTCAATCTTGGCTCACTGCAGCTTCAATCTCCCAGGCTTAAGTAATCCTCCCACCTGAGCCTCCCAAGTAGCTGGGACTACAGGTGTGTGCCACCATGCCCAACTAATTTTTGTGTTTTTTGTAGAGATGGGATTTCACCATGTTGTCCAGGCAGGTCTTGAACTCTGTTGCTCAAGCAATCTGCCCACCTTGGCCTCTCAAAGTGCCAGAATTACGGGTGTGAGCCACCACGCCTGACTGGCAGTGTTCTTATGAGGACTGTTCAGTCTGTTATTACAGAATACCACAGACTGGGCAACTTAACAACAAACATTTACTTCTCACAGTTCTGGAGGCTGGAAGTCCAAGATCAAGATGCTGGCAGATCCAGTGTCTGGTGAAGGCTTTCTTTCTGGTTTGCAGATGGTGGTCTCCCCTTTGTATCTTCACATGAACAAGAGAGAAATCATTTCTATCCTGTCTCTTCCTTACAAGGGCACTAATCCCACTTGTGAGGGCTCCAATCTCATGACCTCATCACCTCCCAAAGGCCCCACCTCCTAATGTCATCACACTAGGGGTTAGGATTTCAGCCTATGAATTTTGGGGGACATAAGCATTCAGTCCATAACAAGGACTAAAAAGGATATTTTATATAAAGCATTAGGTAGAGTACCCACTCAGTGCATATCAATTTCCCTTTCTCTTCTTAACAAAGTTATCTGGAGCTCTTCATTTCTGCTTTTTTTTTATTTTTTGTTTTTGTTTTTGTGTTTTTGAGACTGAGTCTCGTTCTGTCTCCCCTGTTGGAGTGCAGTGGCAAAATCTTGGCTCACTGCAGCCTCTACCTCCTGGGCTTAAGCCATCCTCCCAGCTCAACTTCCCAAGTAGCTGGGACTACAGGTGCATGCCACCATACCTGGCTCATTTTTTGTGTTTTCTGTAGAGGTGGGGTCTTGCCATGTTCTCAGGCTGATCTTGAACTCCAGGGCTCAGCCTCCCAAAGTGCTGGGATTACAGACTTGAGCCCTCATGCCCGTCCTCCTGGTTCTTGTTGATATCTGGCAGTAAGTGAGCTCTGGTCTGGGAGAAATTGCCAGACAGACAAGAAGAGAGAGGAGGCTGAAGGTGAGCCTCATTTCTCTGAGCCTCAGTTTCCTCAGATAAGCATCTATCTTGTAAGGTTGTTGTGAGAATACAATGGGATGATACATAGAAAGCACTTAGAACACTCCTGGTACGTTTTGGATGGAGCCATATGAAATTGCTAATATTTAACCATTTTTGCCTCATAAAACAGAAATTCCATATAGTTCAAAGTATAAACTATAAGTGCCAATATATATATATCAACATTTATTAGCAGTTCTAATATTAGTTTTCATGTTTTGCACACACGCAGAGTCCACCGAGGCAGCTGGGAGCTCTAACTTCCCTCTAGTACTAGAATTGGGATCTCTGGTGTTTCCCTTTCTTTACAGGTGTGGGAAGGCCCCATGGCCTGGAGTGAGTCAGCAAGGGTCCCACTCAGGACTGACCCCAGGTCCTGCCCTTCTCCTCCCATTACTGGCTTACCTCATGCCCTGTTCTGGGTGGGGTCTGGAATGCTCTGCTCTCCCAGAGTCAAATGCCACAGCCTGCTGAGCTCAGGAGGAATTTCACAGCCTCTGTACAAACCCAGCCCATCAAGGGACCTGACCCGTGGTCTCTGTCTGAGGACTGCTCACCTTGTCTGCCGGATCCCATGAGCTCAGCGGGAGGAGGAGGGTTGTGGCCATCATGGCTCACAACAGTCTCCATGGCCCCTGTCTCCAGATTCCTGGATGTTTACACACATGATTCGGGTTGTTTTCTTGGCCTGAAATCCTGCTAAGGAAGCTCTAGCAGCTTTTGCCTCTTGCCTTCCTCCTTTTCCAAAGATAAACCCTGATACAGAACACACCAAAAACAAAGTCAAAGACAATTGGCACACTGCCGGGAAACGTTTGCAATCTGTATCACAGACAAAGGGTTCACATATAAAGAGCTCTTGGAAACAGAGAAGAAAAAGAGAGCAAAAACCTAAGAAAAAAATGAGTAAAAGACATGAGCAGACATTTCATAGCAAAAAGAAAGGCACGTGGCTCTTCAACACTCAAAACTCTGTTCAGTCCCACAATTAGAGAAATGCATATTAAAACGTCATTGAACTACCATTTCTCATGCACCAAATTGGTAAGAATCCAAAAGCCTGACATTCACTCTGTGTATCTGCTGTCACACACATTACTGGTTTGAATGCAAAATGGAGAATTTGGCAATGTCTAACCAAAAGGCATATACAATTACCCTTGACCCAACTATCTCATTCCAGGAATCTACCCTGAAGATATAACTCCACCAATAAGTGCATGGTTATTCATCGTGGCATTATTTGTAAAAGCAAAAGATGGCAAGCAACTCAAATGCCCCTCAATGGGGGACTGGTTGAATATATTGTGGTTCATTTGCATACTGAGTAGTAGGCAGGCTGATAAAAGAATGAGGAAAGTCTCTATGAACACGTACTTGTACAGTGATCTCTGGGATGCACTGTTAAATGAAAAAGCAAGACGCAAAGCAGGGTGTATATGGTTATCTTTCGTGTAAGAAACAAATACAAATAATAATATTCATATATTTGCTTAGTTTGCAAAATAGAAACTAAGGAAAATAATTGCATATTCAGTGGGGATGGGATTCTGATGAGTAGAGTGGAGAAGATAAAGATGAAGGAAAACTTTTCTGAGTGCACGTTTCATATAATTCTACCTTTTTTTCTTTTTGAGACAGAGTCTTGCTCTATAGCCCATGTTGGAGTGCAGTGGCCCTATCTCAGTTCACTGCAACGTCTCCCTCCTGGGTTTAAGTGATTCCCAGCCTCCAGAATAGCTAGGATTACAGGCGTGGGCCACCATTTCTGGCTAATTTTTCTATTTTTAGTAGAGATGGGGTTTCACCGTGTTGGCCAGGTTGGTCTCAAACTCCTGACCTCAAGTGATCTACCCATCTCCGCCTCCCAAAGTGCTAGGATTATAGGCTAATTCTAACTTCTGAGCTATGTAAATGTTTTAAATATTTGAAAATAAAATTAATATAAGAGGTAAAAAAGCAAACCCTTAAGATGAATACAAACAGAAATAAATGAACTTAACTCTATGTTAAACCAGAAATATTACCCCATGAAGGAAATAATTATTTCAAACAACTTTTTTCTTTTCTTTTCTTTCTATTTTTTTTTTTTTTTTGAGATGGAGTCTTGCTCTGTCGCCTAGGCTGGAGTGCAGTGGCGTGATCTCAGCTCACTGCAACCCCTGCCTCCTGGTTTCAAGCAATTGTCCTGCCTCAGCCTCCTGAGTAGCTGGGACTACAGGCACGCACAACCATGCCTGGCTAATTTTTATATTTTTAGTACAGACGGGGTTTCACCACATTGGCCAGGCTGGTCTTGAACTCCTGACCTCAAGTGATCTGCCCACCTCGGCCTCCCGAAGTGCTAGGATTACAGGCGTGAGCCACTGCGCCCGGCCCCAAACAATTTTAAACATAGTATTCTGACTAAAGAGGAATGTGTTCTAAGGAGAGAAACAACTGCAAAGAAATTTTAAATTCATTTAGTAGGTTTATTGTCAGAAGTAATCTTAGTATTGTAATTTTGAAACTACTTTATTTTTGTAGAATAAAGCAAATAAGTAAACGTATTAATTATATTAGGAACTAAGATTTTCAGTGTAAAAGAAAAGAGATATAAAACTTGAAAACAAAACATGATACTAAATTTGAACTTAAAATTTAATATAAACACATATTTTTTTAAAGTTTATTTCCCATCCATGTCCTCTGAAAAGCATTAGAGGCAGTGACACCTCAGCAGCAATTAGCACATCTAGAGCCCAAATGGTGGTTTCTAAACACTAAGGTCTTTGGAGCAATGGCTGATGCCAGATCTGGAGCAGGAAAAGCACAAGATGAGCCTAAACACCTTTTGTGTCAAGAAACAAGGAGGTGCTCAAAGATGAATGGAAGCCATGTCAAAAGAAGACAGGAGCCAGCTTGAAGGGGCTTCCTCTAAACAAATGTAGTCTAATTGGAGACAAATCACAATGAACAATGATGATATTTAATTGTAATGAGATTAATAAAAGAAGAATCCCTAGACATATCCCCCAAAATAAACAGAGAGAGTGATGGAGAAAGAGAAAAAGACAGAGTGAGACAGAGAAAGAAGGGGGTAAAGGAAAGTTTTTTTCATTGAGAAAGGTCAACTTATATATGTAAAGGGAATAATAGCATGAGAAAAATATTTCACAACCTCCAGTGTAATAATTAATTTAGGAAAAGATCATCGACAGATGCTAAAATCATTAGGTGAAAGATTCCTGGGGAACTGTACCAAGTAACACTCCACAAAATTACTTACTAATTATACCTTTGCCATAGAGAAGCTTGCAGGTCATCACCTTAACCAGAAGATCAAATAGCATCACTCAGAGTGAGGCAACCTAATAGCAGACACCTCCTGGTGTGATGCAATGTGAAAGATGCAAACTCATGTATGAAATATTGTTACCAAAATTGGTTTGCCCTGAATCTACTCAAGCATCTCTACTAGTCTGTTCTCAGGCTGCTATAAGGACATACCCGAGACTGGGTAATTTATAAAGGAAAGAGGTTTAATGGAATCACAGTTCCACATGGCTGGGGAGACCTCACAATCATGGTGGAAGGTGAAGGAGGAGCAAAGGTATGTCTTACATGGTGGCAGGCAAGATGGTGTGTGCCAGGGAACTGCCCTTTATAAAACCATCAGATCTCGTGAGACTTACTCACTAACATGAGAACAGCATGGTGGTAACCACCCCCATGATTCAATTACCTCCCACTGGGTCCCTCCCATGACACATGGGGATTATGGGGACTATAATTCAAGATGAGATTTGGGTGGGGACACAGCCAAAACATATCAGCATCTAAATCTAACTTCTCATTTATAAGACAAATAGGGATTGAGCAACAAGTGACTAAACACAATGTGGAAACAATCAGACAAATTCAGAATGTAGGACATTCCACACTGCCTACACTCTTCTAAGAGCCAATATCACAGCCAGGGCTGGCCACAGATTTTTTTGCAGCCTAGTGAAAAGGAAAAAAGTGAGGTCCCTTGTTCAAAAAGCAAGAAAAAAGTGCTGTTAAAGATACTAAAAGACAAACCTTTCTTCCATGATTATTCTCTCTTGTTTGATCCTGGTGTTTCTTATTTGCTATTTGATGTTATTTGCTATTTGATGTCATTTTAGGTAAAAACAAATTAAAATTTTAAGTTATTAGCATAAAATTTACAGTTATCTTTATATTATACAACACCACTTTTAAACGCAAATGTAAGAGCATTTAACTCATGGTGGAATTGCCAAAATTACAGTTTGTTATTTCATAGTTCATACATGCACACATGTTTTGTTCTTATCAGAGCAGTGAAAATGCTGCACAAAATTAACACAGCTGTTTTTATTTCACTTCTGGGTTTTTTTTTTTTTTTTTTTTTTTTTGAGACGGAGTCGTGCTCTGTCGCCCAGGCTGGAGTGCAATGGCGCGCTCTCGGCTCACTGCAAGCTTCGCCTCCTGGGTTCACACCATTCTCCTGCCTCAGCCTCCCAAGTAGCTGGCACTACAGGCACCCGCCACCACGCCTGGCTAATTTTTTGTATTTTTATTAGAGACGGGGTTTCACCGTGTTAGCCAGGATGTTTTCGATCACCTGACCTCGTGATCCACCCTCCTCGGCCTCCCAAAGTGCTGGGATTACAGGTGTGAACCACCTTGTCCAGCCTATTTCACTTCTATTAATACATGTGTGTGTGTATATATATACACACACACACAAACAAGAGACATAACATGCATTATGGGTTCACTATATATATATTTTTTGAGACAGGGTCTCACTATGTAGTCCAGGCTGGAATGCAGTGGCATAAATATGGCTCACTGCAGCCTTGAGCTCCTAGGCTCAAGTGATCTTCCAACCTCAGCTTCCTGAGTAGCTGGGATCGCAGATGCACACCACCATGCCCAGATAATTTCTTTATTTTTTGTAGAGACAGGATCACACTATGTTGTTTAGGCTGATCATGAACTGGGCTCAAGCAATTCTTCCGCCTTGGCCTCCCAAAGTATTGGGATTACAGATGTAAGCCACTGGGCCTGGCCTATTTCTCTTCTTGATACACATTCTACCTACTCTCTACCTTCACATACTTATAAATAAAGAAGTACTGAAAAGAAAAAAAAATTTTCTATCATTTGCTTTCCTTATATGTCATCATTTTCAGTGTAAGTTAACAGGGAAGCATGTTACAGAGAACATATCACTCACTTTACAGAGAATTAAGAGGTGAGTAAGGAAGGATATGATGGCCAAGTGTGGTGGCTCATGCCTGTAATCCCAGCACTTTGGGAGGCTGAGGTGGGCAGATCATGAGGTCAAGAGTTTGAGACCAGCCTGACCAACATGGTGAAACCCCATCTCTACTAAAAATACAAAAATTAGCCAGGCATAGTGGTGCGCACCTGTAATCCCAGCTACTTAGGAGGCTGAAGAAGGAGAATCACTTGAACCTGGGAGGCGGAGGTTGCAGTGAGCCTAGATGGCACCACTGCACTCCAGCCTGGATGACAGAGCGAGACTCCAACTCAAAAAAAAAAAAAAAAGGATATGATAGGGTTCATTGGTCATTTGTGTTTCTTAGACCACCATTGCCTTCTGTCTGCATTTGAAGCCAGTTCTGGTTTGACAGAAAGCTTCTGGTTTGAATAAAAGTGTCCCACTTACCCAGTCACAGATGTAACATGCATTATGGGTTCACTAGAATTCCATGCTTATGGAATATCAGGAACGCTATCCACAGATGGCGTGGCAAGGAATGGCTGTGGACACAGATATTGGGTGTATCTCCTCTGATCAGGCACACAATCCATTGTCCCATCAGACTTCATTTACAAAACCCAAGTTCAAAGATAAAATTATGAAGAATTTCAGGAGAGTGATGGCAGAACATCAAACCAAGCACTGGGTCCCTCAGAGCACACAGGGCCTTTGCACAGGTCATATGTCCATGAAGCTGGCACTGGTCCTATTGCATGGGGTATGTGCAGAGAGTGTACTAGATCAGAGGTGGGCAAATATGACCCATGGGATGGATCCAGCTCACCCACCACTTTTTTTTTTTTTGTACAGTTGCCAGCTAAGAATGGTTTTTATGTTTTTAAATGATTGTTAATGTAAGTACCTAACTTATTTTGCTTCTTGGCCAGTAAAATCTAAAATATTTACTGTGTATTAGCTGACCCTTTATGGAATAAGTTTGTTGATCCCTGTTCTAGATTAAAAGAGACTAAAGAAGAAAAAAAAAGGGAGAAATTGAGAGACTAAAGAGCAAAACAATGAAATGCAATGAGAGAACTTTGATTGGATTCTTTGAATCTTTGTTTGGGAGAGAAATCCACTATAAAACCATGCTTGGGGCAATTGGGGGAAATATGAATATGTAATTGGTGAAGATACACATGTTCATTGCACTATTCTTCCAACTTTTCTGCACATTTGAATTTTTTCATAATAAAAAATTTGGGAAAATAATTGCAAAACTCAGGCCTAATGAATTTTACAATTATTGTCATACAGGTTAGACTTTTTCTTTTTTGAGACTGAGTCTCACTCTATTGCCCAGGCTGGAGGGCAGTAACGTGATCTCGGCTTACTGCAACATCTGCCTCCTAGGTTCAAGCGATTCTGGTGCCTCAGCCTCCCAAGTAGCTAGGATTACAGGTGTGTGCCCACCACCCCCGGCTACTTTTTGTATTTTGAGTAGAGATAGAGTTTCATCATGTTGGCCAGACTGGTCTTGAACTCCTAACCTCAAGTGATCCACCTGCCTTGGCCTCCCAAAGTGCTGGGATTACAGGTGTGAGCCACTGCGCTTGGCCAGGTTAGATTTTAATTATACCATAAATGATGTTAGTATGCAAGGAGATGCTTTGTGCCTGAGCCCAGCATCAGGACTGTCCGTACTTCTCATGGTGGGGCTCCCGGGGTACCCAGTGTGTTGCTACATGTTTAACAGCTGGATCTCCAGAAATAGCAAAGCCAATGTGTAGCATTTGCCAATCTCCATGGTGTAAATACTCCCATCATGGCTGATTTCAGACTATCTCCGTGATGTCACTCTAGTCGAAGCTGGGCAGACATTTACACAATTGGCTGTCACAGGCTCACTAGAGTTGGCCACAGCAAATGACTGTGATCCAGTGTGACAAAGGGTTAGATCAGACCAAATGAATCCTGATTCCTTAGGAGCCACTGAATTGGGGTTAGGGTGGTGTTTGGAACCTGGACCCCAGGAAACGAGGGGCAAATAAGCTCAGACTTAGGGTTAAGGGAGACTCTTAACATGAGCCCCCCACCTTCACTGCAGAAACCTGGCTCTTATTAGTGCACTCCCAGGGGACTCCACAGTCAGTCTCTGAGCTGAACGCCCCCCACCTCCCAGCAGGCTGCTCACCACTTCCAGACTGCTCACAATACCACTTCCCTAACAGCCCATTCTGGCTTGAGGCTCTAAAGGGTGTCTTCATTTCTCCATTGTACCTGGAATCTGAACTTATCTGCTTGGACTTACTCTTCTTCCTCCTCATTTCCCACGCCAGTCCATGTTCATCCTCCCCTCCAGCCAGGTTGCTCTCCTCACTGCCCACAAATACAGCCAACTTATTCTGCCCCCCAAATTCTCATTATCATTTCCCTAGCTGCAAAGACCTGCTCTTAATCCCCTCTACCTAAACTCTATGAGTTTATCAATTCTGGTTCAAAGCTCAAACATTCCAGAAATCACTCCCTGCCTGCTCTAGCTCACAATTGACTTCTTTTTCTTTACTCACTGCCTCCACTGCAACCACTGCCTTTTTTATCATCACCTTCACCACTACCTCCAGTGCCATCATCTCCTTTATCACCTCCACCATCACTGTTCTTTTTTTGTTTTGGTTTGGTTTTGGTTTTTTGTTTGTTTGTTTGTTTGAGATGGAGTCTTGCTCTGTTGCCCAGGCTACAGTGCAATGGCGTGATTTCAGCTCACTGCAACCTCTGCCTCCCACGTTCAAGTGATTCTCCCACCTCAGCCTCCCAAGTAGCTGGGATTACAGACACCCGCCACCATGCCTGTCTAATTTTTGTATTTTTAGTAGAGATAGGGTTTCACCATGTTGGCCAGGCGGGTCTTGAACTCCTGACCTCAGGTGATCTGCCCACCTTGGCCTCCCAAGGTGCTGGAATGACAGGCATGAGGCACCATGCCCGGCCCCATCACTGTTTCTTTACCTTCATTACGGCCATCACTCCCGCCACCACCACAGTCAGCCCCTCCAGCTTTCCTCCATTCGTTTCATCTCCTACATCACCTCCACCATGACTGGTCCACTACTTCCACCACCACTTGCATCGTTACTTCTTCTTCTTTTTTGTTTTTGAGACAGGATCTCACTCTGTTGCCAAGGCTGGAGTGTGGTGGCCTGATCATAGCTCACTGCAGCCTCCACCTTCTGGGCTCAAGCCATCCTCCTACTTCAGCCTCCCATGTAGCTGGGACTACAGGTGTGTGCCACTATGCCTGGCTAATTTTTATATTTTATGTAGAGATGGGGTTTTGCCATGTTGCCCAGGCTGGTCTCAAACTCCTGAGTTCAAGCTATCTGCCTGTCTTGGCCTTCCAAAGTGCTGGGGTTACAAGCGTGAGCTACCATGCCCAACCGGCCTCGTCACTTCTACCATCACTGCTCCATGACCTTCCTTGTTACTTTCTTAATCACCATCTCCATCACTTCCAATGTTACCTCCACTGATGAGCCCACTCTGTCTCCTTCATCACCTCCACCACTCCACCATGATGTTCCCCACCACATACACCATCACCACCTTCATCCTTGTCACCCTACCCCATCTTTGCTGCCTTTATTTCCCTGGCTTAATCTCAGCTATCAACTCCACCATCATTACCACCACTACTTGTGCCATTATCACTATTGCTCTTTATTTGTCCTCTATCCTTAGCCTCCTCTTTCCCCTCATTATTATCAGATTTTCCTGTCTCCATGTCCCTGACACTGAGCATAGTAACTTTATGTCTAGTCCTTGCCTATAGGTGACATCCATGTAAAAATGAGATAAAGTACCTGAATGAAGAAAGTAACTTCAGATATTGCACAGAGCCCATAGATGAGAGCATTTGCAACCTTTCTCAGGCACCGAAGTGATTGGTACACCTGAGCATGGTGGGTGAAGAGAAGATAGGGCCTGGCTATACGGTGGCTCTACAGGCTGGACAGCTCCCAGCTCTGAGTCCTGCTTCCTCATCATTATCACAACTGGGCTCACCTGGGCTTGAGGCCAGTGCCACAGGAAGCTCTAGTGGTGCCCAGCTGGGCTGGACGAGTGGTCATTCCAGCCCAGCCCTTGGTCTGCCCTGTCTGCGAGCCTTGGTGGGAAAGCACGCTGCTCTACAAGACTCCAACCTCAAATGGTCGGGCACCCGTCCCAAACAGCCCCAGCTTCCCTTAATCATCACTGTGACTCTCCCACCCCCAAAATTATCAAAACGCTCCTTGAGCCTATTTTTGTTTGCCTCCCTGCCATCTCTAGGATGGATTAATTCCAGATGTTTGCAGCTTCCTGGGTAAAGCATTGCTTCCCATTATTTCTCCAAAGGCATCCTTGTTTTTTTTTTTTTGAGATGGAGTCTTGCTCTGTCGCCCAGGCTGGAGTACAGTGGCGAGATCTTGCAAGCTCTGCCTCCCGAGTTCACGCCATTCTCCTGCCTCAGCCTTCTAAGTAGCTGGGACTACAGATGCCTGCCACCACGCCCAGCTAATTTTTTGTATTTTTAGTAGAGACGGGGTTTCACCGTGTTAGCCAGGATGGTCTCGATCTCCTGACCTTGCGATCCGCCCGCCTCGGCCTCCCAAAGTGCTGGGATTACAGGTGTGAGCCACCACGCCTGGCCCCAAAGCACCCTTTTCTAAACTTCTTGGGGGTACTTTGTTTCCACCAAAAGGTTCAACTGCTGAACGTTCTCCATACTCTTCATGCCATCACACTCGGCGCACCTTCTCTCTTCTTTCCCTCTAGAAAATGAATAAGACAAACATTTAAATCTATCATCAGTGTAAATCCCTCTATGCTTTGCTAGGTGTAATTGCTCTTTCCCAAACCTCCCTTTGTGTAGCAATGCCTTTCTCATGGTGAATGGGACATAAGTCATGACAACATGAAAACCATGCCATCAGTTATGCCTTCAGAGTAGAATTCAAAGAAGAGCATGGCATGAAAGTCTCCTTTAGATCTGTCATCTGCCTTCTGCTCTGGCCTCTCTCTTGGCACCCTGCTTCCCTCCTGCATGCCGCCTGCCATCTGCTAAGCCCTCAACTAAGTTTTCAAGGCACCGTTCTCTGTACCTTTGGACACGGGGCTTCCACCACCTGGAATGTCCTTCCTTTTCATCTGGTTCTAGACCCAGCTGAGGTCCCTAGAAACCTTCCCTGATGCTCCCAATGGCCCTGTATCCCCTTAATCAGAGCATTTCACCCACTTGCCTGTCACTGTCCGTTTAGGATTCCTCATCAGGCTATATCATTTCCCTGCTGCCCTCACCCTCCTCTGTGAGCTTCACAATGGAGGGACTGTGGCATCATTGCTGACTTGAAATAGCTTGTATTATTGGTTTGGGATGTCTCGTGTAAAAAGTTCCTGGAATCATGTTTTTTTTACCTATAAATCATATCAAGAAGGGCCATTAAAGAAAAGGCATAACAGTGGGAGAATTCAGTGCTTCTACGAGAGGAACTTCTGTTTCAGAATACACACAGAAGGAAAATGTTGGGAACTTGGATGACCAGGTGGTGGTGGAGGTACACGGGGGTGGCCCTGCCCAGCGATGCTTACAGCAGGGCCAGGCTTAACTCCCTGGCTGGGCTGGAGGCTACCGGATACCTCTCGGCTGGGGCCCCTTGGTTCCTGTGCTTGCTTGGACCCACTTCCCAATTTTGAAAAGATACCTTTTCTTTTACGATGACTTGTAGTTTCATCAGCTGAGCCACACAGGTTCATTTTTTAGCAGTCAATTCTTTGGAGCCATAGCTCACATCTTTCCTGGACTTTCAATATGGGATTTTAAAATAGTCTTGTGGCTTCCTGTGAACTGTTTACTTGTGAAACAGGAACAAATTATATTAATTTCTATTTTTTCCGAACAGTATTTTTCTATAGTTCCTCTTACTAAAAATGACAGATTTTTTTTTTTTTTTTGGTTCTTCCCCTATCACCAGGAGGTAAAGTTTAATGAAGCTGTTGTGTGTTGAGGTGGGAGGTTTGTCCAAATATCTCCTGTGGAAGACCCAGGTCACTACACAGGACCAAGTTTCGTGTGTGTCCCTTCCCGGTGGGTTCTAAACCACAGTGCCTGCACTGGGCCTTGCTTGTTTATCTTCTTGTCAAACAGCCCTTCCATTCTGTGTTTGAATGTGGTTCTTGCTGCTTTCATATTGGGCATGCAGTGTCATGCACGACCAACGTGGGTAGACATGGAGCTGCCTGTCCAGAATCCCATCAGCACAGTCCTTCCCTGGCAGTATTTGTGGGAGGAGAAGAGCTGCAGCATGGTTGAGCAGTGGGCAGCTAAAGATCCAGTTCTCTGGAAGCAGAATTGGCTCCACTGTGGTTCCGGACCAGCGAGCTACAGCCAGTGTGCAAGGGTCTCACTGAATAGTAGGTGCCCACTTGGGACCCTAAAGAGGAAGATGTTCCCCTCAAAGACCTTGCTCTCCCTAGCTTCTCTGGCAGATCCCTTGTCCTTTCCAACAGGGCACATCCACTCTATTTACACATGCAAGAGGTAATTGCAGAGCACCGTTAGTGGACCATTGCTCTCACACTCAAATGTAACTTGAGAAGACTTACTTAGGTAGCTCGGACCAGGACCTCCCTCCTTCACCTCCAGGTTAATCAGATAAGCAGTGCCCTTCCAGGGACCACCTGCTTTTGTTTCACTTTTATCTGTCTCCCTCCTGAACTGAGGCGGGTAGCCCTCTGCGTGGCCCTTTCGGTGCCCTTCTCCTTTCAAATCTATGGCTGAACTCTTCTTAGAAGATTACAGGCTGGGTGCAGTGGCTCACATCTGCAATCACAGCACTTTGGGAGGCCAAGGTGGCGGATCACTTGAGGTCAAGAGTTAGAGACCAGCCTTCCCAGCATGGTGAAACCCTGTCTCTACTAAAAATACAAAAATTAGCTGGGCATGGTGGTGGGTGCCTGTGGTCCCAGCTACTTTGGAAGCTGAGGCGGGAGAATCCTTGAACCCAGGAGGTGGTGGTTGCAGTGAGCCAAGATTGCACCACTGGACTCCAGCCTGGGTGACAGAGACTCTGTCTCAAAAAAAAAAAAAAAAAAAAAAGAAGGTTACATTATTATTTTATCTGGACTAAAGTATGCTGGGTATTATGAATAAAGCTGCTATAGACATATTTGTGCATGTCTCTTTGGTGAATATTTGGACTCCTTTCTGTTGGCTGTGTACCCAGAGGTGGAGTTTCTGGGTCATACAGTGCTGTTTACCTTTAGTAGACCTGATCAAACATTTTTCCAAAGTGCTTGAACCAATTTACTCTCCCACCAACCATAGATGAGAGTTCCAGTTGCTCTGAGCCCTTGTCAGTCTTTGATTTCACTTTTTCTGGTGGGTTTATAGTAATGTCTCATTATGGCTTCAGTTTGTGCTTCACTGATGAATAATGATATATATATGTATTTTTTTCTGAGACAGAGTCTTGCTCTGTCCCCCAGGCTGGAGTGCAGTGGTGCAATCTCTGCTCACTGCAAGCTCTGCCTCCTGGGTTCACGCCATTCTCCTGCCTCAGCCTTACGAGTAGTTGGGACTACAGGCGCCTGCCACCATGCCCGACTAATTTTTGTATTTTTAGTAGAGACAGGGTTTCACCCTGTTAGCCAAGATGGTCTCGATCTCCTGACCTCGTGATCCGCCCACCTCAGCCTCCCAAACTGCTGGGATTACAGGTATGAGCCACCGCGCCTGGCCCGATACTGGATATTTTTTTTTTTTACAAGTTTAATAGACATTTGGATAGCCTTTGTTAAGTTAATATTCAAATCTTTTGCCTGTTTTTTAATTGTTATTTCTTTTTATTGACTTGTGGAGTTTCAAAAATAAATATTTTTAACAGGACTACTTTGTCAGGTATAGATATTACAAACATCTCCCAGTCTTTGGCTTATCCATTTTCTTAGTGATGTCTTTGGATAAAGGACATTAATAAAGTTCTTTTTGTTTTCTTTAGTGATTAATGCGTTTATGTCCTGTTTATAAATTCTTGCTCTCCCCAAGGTCATGAAAATTTTTTTTATGTTTCCTTATGGAAGACTGATTGTTTTACCCTCCCAATTTAGGCCTATAATCCATTTTGAATTAATTTTTGCATGAAGTATAAGTTAGGGGTAAAAGTTAATTTTTTCCAAATAGATATCCAATTGCTCTAATATCATTTATTACAAGACAATTTTTCCTCATGAATAGCAATGGAACGTTTGTTGAAAAACATGGCAGCTTTATTCATAGTAGCCCCAAACTGAAAACAACCCAATGTCCCTGAATGGATAAACAAATTGTGGCACATCCACATAATGGAATACTTCTCAGCAATCAGAAGAATGAATTATTCTTGAATGAAGAATGAATAGGTTATTGATGCACAATACAAAAGAATCTCAAAAACATTATGTTGAGGAAAGGTTGACAGAGATAAAAGAATGCATACTGGTTGGTCCATTTATATGAGGAAAAACTAGTGTGTGGTGATAAAAGTCAGAACAGGCCAGGCAGGTGGTTCATGCCTGTAATCCCATCACTTTGGGAGGCTGAGGAGGGCAGATCACAAAGTCAGGGGTTCGAGACCAGCCTGGCCAATATGGTGAAACCCTGTCTCTACTAAAAATACAAAAAAATTAGCCAGGCACGGTGACACGCACCTGTAATCCCAGCTACTTGGGAGGCTGAGGCAGGAGAATTTCTTGAAACTGGGAGGCAGAGGTTGCAATGAGCCGAGATTTTGCCACTGCACTCCAGTCTAGCGACAGAGAGATTCCGTCTCAAAAAAAAAAAAAAAAAGTCAGAACAGTGGGTCACCACGGGGAGGGGCAGGGAGGATGTTGACTAGATAGGGCATTTTCAAGGCACTGTTCCTGTGCCAGGCGCTATCACCTGGCTGTGAAGGTCAAGAGAGAAGGTGGCATCAGTTTGGAGGCTGTTAAGAATGAAGAGTAATGCTGCCTGTTTACATCTCTGCTGGGTTATTACCATTTCTGCTCTAAGCAGCCTTGGGGGCAATTGGACCTTTCCAGGACTGTGTCACAGCGTTAGTTCCTTTCTGTAGAATGCCAGAATGTGCAAACTTCTAGAGTCCTAATCATTAGCTCTAAAAGCCGTCTTAAGACTTATTGGGCTGAGCCTTCTCATTTTTGTAGATAAGACACCTGGAGCTGACAAGAAAGGGAACATTTCTAGGAGCTAAAAGAATTCCATCATCATCATGATCTTTGTCCTCATGGCTACTAAGATTTTGAAGACTTACAATGACTTACTACATGCCAAGCACTGTGCTAAGGCTTCTGATTAATTCTCCCAACAAGCCTGTGAGGAGTATCAGCGTTAGCTCTCAGTATAGAGGAAGAGTTTGGAGCTTGAAGAGGCCCAGTTCCTAGCTCCCATGGCCATGCCTGCTAGCCTCAGACTGCGTTGAGTCTATGTCACCTGCCTCTCTGGGCCCCTCCAGGGCTTCCATTTCTCAAGCACGTGGTTTCTATAGACTCAATGATTACATGGTTTTGAGTGGTCCTGGCCCTCTGTTTTGGCATGGTCTAGAGCCACTCATGGCACCCTCATGGGTCCTCCCCTGTCCGCTGTAGCCCTGAGGCTGCATTCATAGAGGAGTTTCCTCTGCAAGTGCAGGCATGGTGGGCCTCACTCAGAGCTGGTTCCATTGAGGCGACCTGCATCTTCTCTCTCTTCTTGGCTTTGTCTGCATGGTGTTGGGCCAGTCCCATTTGGGCTCCCCTTATGAACCCAGCCTTGAGGGGTAGTGTGAGGCACCTTTTTGTATGGGCTTGTAGAAGACTCATGAGCAAGTGTGAATGATGGATGATTCTTCTTCACACAAACCCACAGTTCCACTCAACCCCGGAGTCCCAGATTTTCTCAATCTTTCCCTGTTGGGTGGGGACTTTACAGATAGAAGTGACACACAGAGAAGAAACCCTAAACCAACTTGAGATTTCTTTCCCACCTTGTAAACCATAAGGTCATGTATGTACGTGCATGTATGCACGCACACACACCTTCACGGGGGTCAGAGCCATGGGCTTCCAGATTGGGGCTGTCTTTAACTGGAGAGGCAGATCTGTGCAGCAGGATTTAAGGGTGGGTGCTGGACATTTACTTTCTTCTTGACTCATCTGGCCACTACCTAGTGTCCCCTTCCTTTTGTGTAGGTGATGGGACCCTGCTGGGATTCCCTGTCCTCCACTAGATCTGAATCCAGCTGTCTGCAGCTGCACTGAGACCAGGAGAAATAACCCCGGGGGGTGGTCTCAGCCAAGTGCAGTGGGATGTTGTGTCCACTGGGACCTCTGCCATGGGCATGGGAGAACTGGAATGGGCAACTCAGAGATCAGGGACCTTTGCCTCTCTGCTGTCAGGAACCAGAGACAACCCTCAGCAGCCTCCTGGCTACCCCATTTTCCCTGGGGAGAGGAAGGGAAAGTGAGGGACAGAAAAGAGAGGAATAAGAAGGAAAAAAAGGAGGAGGAGCCCCTTTCGCTGTCTCAACCGTGCGCCCATCATGCCCTTTTGGATCCCTTCCCTGAGGAAGATGTCAGGGTGGGGGACCAGCAGGTGTTCGTTCCTAAAGAAGTGACTGTGATTTAGGGGTTGTTTCCAGGCAGGGCCCCAGAGGTGTCTGTTTTTAAATATAATCACAGAGTTGTCTTCAAATGTTTTCAGGCCAGGCATGGTGGCTCACGCCTGTAATCCCAGTACTTTGGGAGGCTGAGGTGGGTGGATCACCTGAGGTCAGGAGTTCGAGACCAGCCTGGCCAACATGGTGAAACCCTGTCTCTACTAAAAATACAAAAAATTAGTCAGGCGTGGTGGTGGGTGCCTGTAGTCCCAGCTACTTTGGAGGCTGAGGCAAGAGAATCGCCTGAACCCGGGAGGCAGATGTTGCGGTGAGCCGAGGTTGTGCCGTTGCACTCCAGTCTGGGCAACAAGAGTGAAACTCCATCCAAAAAAAAAAAAAGAAAGTTTTCAGAGTATACTGGGGCCAAAAGTTGGGTCCTGTACAATCATAAATATGGGACACTGATCTGTGCACTTACTGTTCCAGCCAACAAATCTACAGAGTCCCTACTGTGCTATGTGCTGATACAGTGATGAGAGCACAGTCATGATTCCTGCTCTTTGCTCTTTCATTTGCGGGGGATGGTTTCCAGTGGATCTAGATGAGAACTGAGGATACTCAGGGAGAGGAGAGAGATTAGCCCAGGGAGAAAGAGCCATGGTAGGGAGACAGGCAGAGTTAAGCAATTGTGGCAGACACTGTGTAGCCGCAAAACCTAACCTATTTACTATTTGGCCCTAAAGTGTGCAGACCCTGATCTAGGCTACAGGCTACTTGAGGACAGGATCCCCATCCAATGCATTTTTTGGAGCCCACAAAGTCCATAGCACAGAGCCTGGCATGCGCTGACTACTTGGTAAGTGTTTGCTGTGTGAGCAAATGTGAGGATGAGCTGGACTAACGATGGGGTATGGTGGAGAGGAGCCAGAAGGAAAAAAAGAAGGAAGGGAGAAGATGAGGGACTTAGGGTCAATTCTTCTTTGTGAATTTGCCTCCTTGCTGGGATTTGTTTGTAATCTCCAAATCAACACTTGTGGCCCTGTTACAGTCATTCACAGGTAAGTGCAGAGCAGTGAAAAAGTTGAGTCACCAAATGCACATGCTCCCACTGAGGCTGAACAAGGGTACATTCTGCCTTCTTTCAGTGCTTGTCTATAAACAAGTGTCCTTTTCACGCTCTGTTTAGTGCCGCACTATTTTGCATTTTTGTGCTTTACGGTGGTGGTTTTGCTGTTTAACATGGCCTCCAGGTGTCGTGCTGAAATGCAGCCTGTTGTTCCTGCGTTCAAGGCTGTGATGTGCCTTATGGAGAAAATATGTGTGTTAGATAGGCTTTGTTCAGGCGTGAGTTATAGCGCTGTTGGCTGTGAGTTCAATGTTAATGAGTCAATGACATGTATTAAGTATACTGTCTTTAAACAGAAACATACATAATACAAGGTTATGTATTGGTTGGTTGAGGAAGATGATGTGACCAGCAGCTTTCATGCAACTAACCCTCTATTTCCTCTAGAAACAGGGTTCTGGATTTACTAATTCAGTGTTCAAGGCAACTTTGTAGAACATAACTACTATGAATAAGGATAATTTTTTTTTTCGAGGCAGGATCTGGCTCCGTCACCTGGGCTAGAGTGCAGTGGCACAATCATGGCTCACTGCAGCTTCAATCTCTCGGGCTCAAGAGATCCTCCTACCTCAGCCTCCCCAGTAGCTGGGGCTAAGGTGCATGCCACAATGCCCAGATAATTTTTTAGAAAAATTTTTACAGAGAAGCCATTTCACCATATTGCCCAGGGTGGTCTCCAACTCCTGGGTTCAAGTGATCCTCCTGCTTTGGCCTCCCAAATCTCTGGGATTATAGGTATAAGCCACCTCACCCACCCCAAAGAAAGACAATTGACTGTAGATCAAGTAAGTGGTGTGGAACAGACCAGGTCTGTTAGAATTAACTGAGAAAGGAGTGGGGTAGCATGAAATGATGTGGCTGCTGGAGGGTATGTGGGAAGTGGCCAGGTGCTGGGATTTCTTTGGGCCATGTCAGGGCCAGCAGCTGTGAGTAGGACAGCTGGGATGTCAGTGCTTTCACGCAGAGGCCACAGCACGGAGCAGGGAACCTCACAGCAAAGGACCTGAGCCCCCCGGGCACCCAAGGGGAGGTGAGAAAAGGTGACCCAGCTGGCATGCAGGACAGGTTGGAGGGCTGAGCACACCTGCAAGGGAAGCTCTGTGACCAGAAGAGCATTCCCGGGTACAGTGGGCAACAGAGCCTTGAGGATAGGGGCTGTCTCTTTCCTCCATAGTATGGGAGACAGAGTGGACACGACTTCTCAGCCTGCACTGGGCTTCCTGAGCCTCAGGTTTGGACGCTTGTGAGGGCACAAGCCATCAGTGTGCCCTGAATTGCCCCCAGAGCAGAGAAGCGCTGAGCTGGGCACCAGGCTTGGCTCTCAGGCCAGCTGGCCATGGGTGAGGTCAGGGGCAGGGGGTGCCTTATAGAGCAGGGCATTCATTGGGGATATTTGCCCCATCCCTTATGTTCCTGAGAGGCGCAGTGGACGTGGAACCATAGAGACCCCTCCCCAGGAAAGCACCTCCTCCCTGCCCCTGCCCAAGTAAGACTGGCTGATTTAGAACTGCGTTAATCCTTGCCACCAGTCTGAAAGTCACCAGGGAGGAAACTGCTGCCCACCCCATCCCACCCCAGGCACACCTTGTTATGCCAATGTTATGTTTTCACACAAATAACCTTTTATTGGTGTTGTTTAAGAAAACTATTAAGTCATCGATTTTCAAAGTGGAAAGTACCTAAAGATGTCTAGTTTCTTAGCTAGAAGCAAGTAAAATATTATCATCCCCTTGCTGCAGATGAGGAACAGGGCCCAGGGCCTCCAAGCCGATGCAGCAGAAGGGGAAGATGGGGGCTTGGACGCAGGTCTGTCCTCCCGATAAAGGTTTCCCCTACACTGGTTCTCTTTTCTTCTCCCACCTGGTTTTGGACCTGAATTTCCCTCCTTTGGCCCCTGTTTCCCTCCAGGAAGCCCCAGTGTAAGGATGCCACATGTCAGCTGTGAA
Organism: Pongo pygmaeus; assembly: GCF_028885625.2. Lineage (NCBI taxonomy): Eukaryota > Metazoa > Chordata > Mammalia > Primates > Hominidae > Pongo > Pongo pygmaeus. The sequence continues at coordinate 94,369,242 of NC_072389.2, read as the reverse complement.
TCAGTCCATCTCTTCCTGCTCCTGCTTGCTTTGGTCACCCCGTGTCCCTTGTGCCCTCTGTCCCAGACCCTCTCTGTTTGTAACCCTCTGTCCACAGCTGTTCTCTGTGGCTCCAGGAGGGAACCAGCATCCGGGGCGCAGGCAGGGGTGGGCTGCTGGCTGGAGTAGGGTCCTGTGACTCGTCCTAAACAAGCCCTGCTCTGTGTGCTGTGCTGCTGAGGCCAGCTGCCGGGAGAAAGCAAAGGAAAGAAAATCTGTTTTAAAAAAGCCCAGATGAAGGCAGCCAAGACAAATATACCCAGCCAAGGGAGCAGGAAGGCTGGAAGATTCCAGATGCAGAGGCCTCCCTCCATTGCCATTGTCTGATCAAGGGGCTAGGCAGGGCGAGGCAGGGGAGGGAAAGTGCTCAGGGCAGGGGGCTCTTTATGTGCTGCCTTCTGAGCCCAGGCAAGAGATGTTTTCCTGAGGACAGGCCATGCTTGAGGTGGGGGGAGGGGGAGCGGTGGCATGAGGAGGAGATAACACAACTCAAGCTTGGCTGGAAACCCAAGGGCCCACCATGCTCAGCTGGGGCAGGGGCATGTGGACACCACCAGGCTTTGTCCCAGTTGAAGACCAGCTAAGGGACTCTGCCCTCCTGCTCTCTGTCCCACTCCCAGGCCCCCGCCTCACTCACTCTTCTGCCATGCTGCCCTCTGTCAACACTAGCCTGAGTGAGGGGGGCTGGGGGAATGTGTGGTTTCATCCTTTATTGCTGTTCTGGGAATCAAACCTGGGCCTCATGGAAATGTACCCTCCAAAAGGACAGCCATGGTCTCCCAGCACGGGACGTTTACCCAGGGCGGGCCCCAGTGAGTCAGGGGGGCACTTGTCCTGGGAGAGAGTGCCTGCCGGCGGGTCGCAAGCATAAACAGTAAGGGCATTTTGCTGCTGCCTTACTCTTCACCAGCACAGAGAGAGAGAGAGAGAGAGCAGAACTTGCTGCAAAGTTGGCGCGAGAGGGAGGACCACATGGGGCTAGAGCCAGTCCTCGGACCTGGTTGGGCAAATGCCCATGGAGCTGGGTCACTAGGCAGAGGCTTTGGGGTCTGCAAACTGAAACTCCCCTAGAGTGCTGGAATCAGACACATGTTGGCCTAATGCCAGGGTAGACACACAGGGCAGGCCCAGAGCGGGCAGAACAGTGGGACAGGAGCCTCCATGGGCGACGCGCCGTGTATCTGAGGCCTCCTGGCCAAGACCCCGAGTATCTTTCCAAATTTGTGGAAGGCCACCCTCTGAAGAGAGGAATGATGTGGTATATGGCCCCAGCAGGGAGCTGGAACAATGGATCACAGAACCTGGAGACAGAATTAGACTCTAATAAGGGAGAACTTGTTAGGAATTGGGAAGTCTCTCTGAGGACAGATGATGTGTTTTAGAAGCTAATGAGTTAAAATGAGTTATCTGCCATTAAAAGCATTCAAAAAAAAGATATGGTAGCCACTTAGGAGGGGAGTCACAAATCAAATGGATGGCTGCGACACATCCTTAAAGGGCCCGTCCTATCCCGAGAGTCTTTAAGTTCTAGAAATTGTGTAACATGCATGGTGGCAAATGCCCTAATCTCATTGAATATCAGTTTCCCCATCTGAAAAATGGAAATGTTGCTGCTTACCCTTTTCTAGGTCACATCACAGTGAAGCCCACATGAGCTTTGAAACCCTCAAAACTATAGTGACATGTGACGTGTGGCCAGCAGAAGTTCTCAGTAAATATGTGTGGCCATTAAATCATCAAGATCAGTAATTGAAGGTGCCAAAGTCAAGACCCCACTATCTCCTGAAGGCCTACAAGTCTCCACCTCAAGCCATGCCTCATTATTTCCTCTATCAACAGACTCCACACACACACACACATACACACACACACACACACACTTTCTCCCTTCCCTAGTCTTTTCGTTTAGTTGGGCAGCAGGTCTGCCTCCTCCATCTGTAACTTGCACTTTTTCTTTTTAAAGACTGAATTCAAAGATCATCTTTTCTAAGTTCTTTATCCTCTACTCGCTCTATTTGGGCTAGACCAGGTGCCCCTTCTTGCCTGAGCCAGTATTTACCATAGCACTTCCATTACTGCTTGTTTTCTTGCTTATCTTTTCCACCAGGCTGGGGTCCTTGAGGCAGGGATGGCATTTAACGCATTACCATGGCAGGATAGCTTAGCTGTAAAGGGCATGTGCTTTGGAATTGAGCACCCCTGTGTTAGACTCCCAGTCGGCTCTTGGCGAAGTGTAGGAACTTGGTCTCCCAGAGTCTCAGCTTTATCATCTATTTAATGGGAGATCCTAAAGTGGGGCTAAGAACACTCAGAGTTGTTGTGAGGATTAAAGAAATAAACACTGTATGTGGAGTGCTTAGCATGGGGTCAGGGACACAGTAAATGTCCAGTAGATTTAGCCATTGTGACTATGACAGAGCTAGGGCCTAACACACAGCAGGAGCTTAAAGTCTGGGTGACTGGCAGATGGAGAAAAGACTGAACAAATAGATGTTTGCCAGTCCCTGGCTGGCAAAGCTGGACTCATAATGACTTTTTGTGGGCCCCAAGACTGGTCTCCATGTGCTGAAAATGGCACTGCCAGGAGTCAAGAAGAAAGGTGTGGCCCTCAACGTCAGAGAACTGAGAGAAACCAAGGAGCCAGAGCTGTTCTAGGATCCTTCAGCAGAGGCCCAGGAGGGTGGTCACTGGCTCCCCCTTGTTGGGAAGTGTCCCTGGTGCCAAAGGCTGGGCCCCATTCACTCTTACAGCAGCCTCGCTCCAGGCTGACCACTGCTCCTGGAGTTTGTTGAAGGAAAGTGGCGGGAGGTGCACGTGCACTGGAGCTACTCGTTGTCCAGCTAGGGCTGTGCAAGCAGACACACAACAAAGCAGCCCATTGAAGGCTGGTAAACAGCCTGCAAAAGAGACACCGTGTTCCACATTGACAGACACGCACCAGGCTCTATTTAAAGACCCACACGCTGGGATTAGCACAGGTACATTTATTTCTAATTGTCCACGTGGCCCTCTGTGATTCTCTCGGAAGAGTGATCTCACTTCCTTGTTGACCCAAAATAACCTCTCCCCACCATCCCAAGACATTTTTGTCATTCTGGGTCTTGCCATTCAAACAAACAAACAACCTAGTCTATTAGGTCTCTTATTTTTCTCCTTTTCTGAAACGTGGTTCACCCAGGTCCCTCTTAGAGGGCTGAGAGTTGGCCAAACATGGATGTTTGAAATGTAATTATTTTGATGTGACCAAGTAGCAAAGAAACCAGGGTTTTGGCGGGGTGAGAAGCACCAGGTGAAATATGGGGCACCTGCAAACTTGGAGCTCACAACTGTTGCTCTCTGGCTGGCTGAAAATAATTTTTGAGACTGCAAAGAGAGAAAAATGACTCCTGGGTCAAAACTACCCCCTTCCTCTCCAGCCACTCATGGGGAAGGAACCGGCAATGTCAGGGGCAGGTGGTGGGGAGGGTGGGCTTCTTACCTGCCTGTGCCTCAGTTTCCCACCTGCAAAAACCAACTCATAAGGTTGTGGCAAGGATTAAATGAGGTGACACTTGCAAATCAGTCAGAGCAGTGCCTGAGTCACGGTAGATCATCACTTATTATTGTTCCCACTTTAGAGATGAGGAACTGAGGCCTAGAGACTTGCCCAAGGTCACACAGCAAGTCAATGGTGGAAACGGGATTCAGGTCTGGGTCAGCCTCATCCAGAGCTGGTGAGCTCTGGAGCTGAAGGGGCTGAGGGGCACCTTGCCTCCCTTTCCCTCACTTACACAGTGAGGGGGCCCAGAGAAATAATGTGAGTCCTAGAATTCTGGGAGCCCGAGTATGTGGATGGGATTATCACAATAGCTGGCATTTAGTCACACTTCTTCCTGCTAATATTCAATGCTTATACAGCTTTCAGTATGTGCCAGCACTGCTCCAAGAACCTTATGTGCATTCACTCATTTAATTCCTGTAATAATCCCCTGTGAGTTGGCTACCATTGTTATAATCCCCTTTTTACAGAAGAGGAAACTGAGGCACAGAGAGGTTAAATAACTTGCCCAAAGCCACATGGCTAGTGCAGGCTGGGATTCGAACACATGTCTGGCTCTGACATCCATGCTATTTCCATCATATGCACACACACTTCACACTGCAACTTGTGCCTCAGCACCCTTCATTCTTCATTCCCTTCATTCTTCATCACTTTTTCTTTTGTCTACAGAATTTGTCACTCTCCAATTTGCCATATTCATTACTTATTGTGTCTCTTATTGACTCTCTTCTCCTGCCCTTAATGAATGTAAGCACCAGGAGAAATCAGCTTCTTTGGTGCACTGATATGCCCCAGGCACCTAGAATTACATCTGCACACAGTAGGCACTCAATACATGCTGAATGAATGACTCACTAGATGAAGAGGCAGAGCGTTCATAGGGGTTGAGTTGTATTAAGTTTGTTCATTAATTTGTTCAAATGTTCATTTGGTTGAGTGATAGGTCAGGGACTCTAGCTCAAATTTGACTCCAAATGCTCCACTTAATCATGCTTTGCTGAAGCTGAACTTTCCAGGTGCCCTTTTGAGAAACCAAAAAGCAGCAGCAAATGTTTCATAAGAAGGGCTGAGTGGAAATTTTGAAAGTTGCTATGGACCTAAAAGAATATGCCCCCATATGGAAATCAATATGAAAGCCACACTAAACCAGTAAAAGCATAAGGGCGTCCAATAAAATTCTGATTTTTCCCATGATGGGGACTTTGATGCTTTCCTTAGAAATAATCAAAATTCCAACATTTTGGCCAGGTGCAGTGACTTGTGCCTGTAATGCCAACCCTTTAGGAGGCTGAGGCCAAAGGATTGCTTGAGCCCAGGAGTTCCAGACAAGTCTGGGCAACATAGCAAGACCCTATCTCTACAAAAAGTAAAATAAAAATTAACCAGGTTTGGCAGCGCGTGTCTGTAGTTCCAGCTACTTGAGAGGCTGAGGTGGGAGGATTGCTTGAGAACAGGAGGTTCAGGCTGCAGTGAGCCATGATGATGCCAATGCACTTCAATCTGAGCAACAGAGTAAGATGCTGTCTGTATGTAAAACAAAACAAAATAAAATAAAATAACATGTTTTAAAAGACATTTGTGTGTATGGGTCTCTGCTGTACTGATGTGCCAAGCACAAGCTCAGCTGCCTATTGGGTGATCCAGGTTTGTGCACAAGAGGTGAATGTGATTCAAGACTGTTGGAGGGGTCGCTGTGTGTCACAGGCTGAGCTGGGCTCAGAGAAGGCACAGTCCCTGTCCTCCAGGAGCACAGTCCAATAGAAAACACCAGAACTTAGCACCCACCAGACTGGTGAGTGATAGAAAACACCAGAACTCAGCACCCACCAGACTGGTAAGCTCAAGGACAAGGCATGTGGGGAACACAAGGGTTTGGAGTCCACACAATGCTTCAGTGAAGTCACCCAGAAGAGGGAGGGGACATTTGAACAAGGTCCTCCCACTATTCATGGTCCCTGAGGTTTGTCCATTTGGCAACCAGCTTTCAGCAGTCCTGGCAAGGACTGAGGGTTGACGAGGTCTCCTCCTGAGGAAGGCTGTGTCTGGATGAGGGTGGGGATGCTACGAGGGGGCACAGGGCTACTCACCTCTGATGGAGATCCGTAGGATCACATGGTGTGGGATGATGTTGACTGCATGAGAGCCTTCTGGGAAACTGGCGCCACCTCCAGCCAGCCTTCCCTGAATTCCACCACCTTTTCTGCCTTAATGCAGCTGTCCTTCCACTAGGCTCAGTCTCAGTCTCCAGGCCCTACTGGACTGTGCACCCCTTGGGGTAGGCCCTATATTACCCACCCCTGTAGTGCCCCACCTCATCCCAGCACTGTGCTCCACGCACTGCCTTCAGATGAGGATGCTCCCAAGATTTCAGCCGGATAGGCTGAATCCCAGAAGGATTGGTGAATTTCCTAACAGCTAACATTCACTGAGCACTGGACCCATGCCCAAGCTGTGCTAAGCACTTTGCTGCTCTATCTCAATCCTCACATCTCCCTGCGCATGCAGGTGCTGGCATTATTTCCATTTTACAGATGAAGTTGCAGAGGCAGAGAAATTAGCAACTTGCCTGAGTCACACAGATTGCAAGGGACACTAGAACTTGATGGCAGACAGTTGACTCTGGATCAGCCAGGATGGCTACACTCTCTCATATGAGCCCAAGAGGGCCCTGGGGGTGTGAGGATGGGACTTGGGAGGGCCAGACATGAGGACATCCTAGCCATATCTCCACTACTTCAACTTATGTTCACTCTGGAACCAGTGTGTGGGCATGTGCCTGTGGGGTCTTTCTGCTCCCATCCTTGGGTAGGGGTACAGGCAGGCCCCTCGCACCAACCCTGCCCCCTCGCTCCCAGCTCTCCTGGGTCCCTCCATCAAACTGATCTCCATCAGGTTTATCCTTCTAGCCATCTGGCCCATGCTCCAGACCTTTCTTGAACCATCCTCCACCTCTTCCAAACTGCCAGGAATTCTCCGGTTTCCCAAGGTCCTCACACCACAGTAATGCATTCAAGACATCTGTTCTTCTTCTTTAGGTTGGGGCTTACGAAAATGTTGCATTAAGACAGAGATGAGGGCCGGACACGGTGGCTCACGCCTGTAATCCCAACACTCTGGGAAGCTGAGGCGGGCAGATCATTTGAGGTCAGGAGTTTCAGACCAGTCTGGCCAATATGGCAAAAGCCTACCTCTACTAAAAGTGCAAAAATTAGATGAGCATGGTGGCGGGCACCTGTAATAGCTACTTGGGAGGCTGAGGCAGGAGAATTGCTTGAACCCAGGAGGTGGAGGTTGCAGTGAACTGAGATCGTGCCACTGCACTCCAGCATGGGTGATGGAGTGAGACTCCGACTCAAAAAAAAAAAAAAAAAAAAAAGACAGAGATGAGGTTGGGCATGGTGGCTCACACCTGTAATCCCAGCACTTTCAAAGACCAAGGTGGTGGGATGACTGCTTGAGCCCAGGAGTTTGAAACCAGCCTAAGCAACATAGTGAGAACATAGTGAGACCCTGTCATTAAAAAAAAAAAAACACACACAGAGATGAGAATGTTAATGATGAAATTTTTTGGTGGAAGTAAAATTTTAGTGGGGTCTTTTTCCCACCCCACCCTCCTCCCCAAGCCAGCTTAGAGCACCTAAATAGAGCTGTGTCCTCCAGGGCTCTTGATGTTTCTGTGCTGGTCTCCTGGTTCTCTCACCATTTTCCTCCTGGAGCGGCATTGGCTCGGGCTGATGTGGCAGCCACGTTCCAAGGGCTCAGCACCCCCTTCCATGCCTGGCCCTAGGGGAGCTGCCTGATTTAGGAAGATTTCAACGTGGGACCAGCTCCTGTTGCCTCAGAAGCCCCAGGCCTCTAGGGACCCACGGGACCGAGCTTAAGCTCTTTCTTCTCCAAAACTCGAAGATTCTGGCAATCTCAGGAAAGGATTTTATATTTTGTCTCCTGCTTTTCTTAATAGCAAATGATGGAAAATGCTGAAAACCCTGTGCTCAGCAAAACCTCCCTCTGTAGGAAATAGCAGAAAACCACTTTCTGGGATGAACACCAGGCCAGCTTAGGTGTTTCTTGGAGCCTCTGCTTGGTTACATAATGCCTGATGGCCCAGCCCAGGCGAGCTGACACCCTGGAGCTCACAAGCCCCCTTTACTGTACAAGCCCCCTGCTCTAAGCTGGTCAGGCCCCTGGCAAGGCACTGGCTTTCGCTGTGTTTAACATTCATCTAGTTAATACTTACTTCTCCCTGTGCCCCTTCCCCCCTGCCCCTGGGTCCTTTATTCATGGAAAAACAACAATTTCCATGATGAGCTCAGTAGTGAGGCAGAAACGGAACCTGTCTGGGCCTTCGATTCCCCATTGGATGGGTGTGGATTAAGTGACCTGTGGTTTTCACTTGGAGCCAACATTCCGTGATTCTATGGTTGGAGGAGAGCTTCTCCTTGTTGTTGAGGCTGCAGACCATGGCTGAGGGGAAACGTTTCCGGGCAGAGCCATCAGGACCCCTCCTAGTTGGCTGTGACTGACTAATCCTGTCCTCTCCCCAACCCAGCAATGACACACACATACACACGGTATCAAACAAGCATCTGGGTTTCCCTCTTTCTTTCATTCATCTGCCCATCCATTCATCCACCTGTCTATTCATTCACTTATATACTCATTTTTTCCACGAACATTCATTGAGCACCCACTAGGTCCTGTAGACACGGAAGTGGCGGGATCCCCTCCATGCCCTTGAACTCACGGACTAGAATGGGAGCGCAGCCTGTAGATTAAACAGGAGACTGTTGAGTGCTAAGGTCTAGGGCAGCGGTACAGCAGGAGGCCATAAGGACAAGAAGTTTCCACAACATCTGATGCTCCTCAACTGACGCTCACTCACTGTGGACCCAGAGTATAGGCATATCTCTGGGAGGTGCCTTAAGCACTTTAGAGATGATCTGTTCAATCCTGTGCTAAGATAAGTCGGCCAAGATTATGAAGAGCAAGCAAGCGGGGAAACCGGAACCAAACCCAGGGACCTTAAGTGTTACCTAGCTGGTGATTCTTACCTTGACAACAGCACACAAAGTTAGTGAGGCTCAGGACTCTAAAATAAGATGGGGTGAGAAAAGCACTTGGGCCTTATTGTAGAATTCTAGTGCCAACATCATTGTCTATTTCAACCTCCTCTTGGCAGGCAAGGAAACCAAGGCATAGCTTGTTCAAGTCAGTTGCCCAGGGTTCCTCAGCAAGGAAGAGGCTAAGCTAAGAGAGTGCCCAGGTCTCCTGACTCCAGTCTAGTAACTGGGAGGCTCTGGTTCAGGCACAATGGTGTTACTGCATACATCTCCACTTCCTAGAACTTTCCCTGGGAGGTCTTCAGTCAGACTGCCTGGCTGCAGCAAATGCTGCTGTGCTAGCAGACAGGGGTGAGCTCATCCCCTGAGGCGGCGTGGCAGGAACGTGGTGGCAGCCAGGGCTTCAGCTCCTGTCTGAAATCATGGATGAAAATAGCTTGCCTGCGGTCTATTGATACCCAGTACTCTATCATCAGATTGAGGAAGTCAATTAAGTATCTGGTTTTCCCCCAGGGGCCTGAGAATTGCACAAAGGCCAGAGAACAGTGGACAACAGAAACAGGGCTTTGGTTTCCCATTCATAACACCCCCAAAGTCAGAGGCTGCCAGCTGCACTTTCTGGTCTGCAGGCAGCATTAGGTGGCTCCCTGGGACTGGTGACAAGAAGCCAGCTCTCCAGTGTGAAGAACGGGCTCAGACTCAGATTGCAGAAACATCTGGCTCTCCTGGAGAAAGCACAGGAAACAGCTCAGGATGGGAGGGTCCTGGGATTGCCCTGGAACTTCCTGTGGGCAAAGGGGCAGAGGCCAGAGGATCAGGCTGGTATGAGTCGGGAGTGACTGTGGCTGATTCCAAATGAGACCTCAGGGACATTGGTTAATGTTCAGACCAGGGCAGAGGTAGAAGTGCCCAGGGGAATGCAGACTCCGCTCCTGCCACATGTGAAAGGCAAGAATGTGGACCATCTCCTCCCCAGCTCCATGCTGACCCAGGTCAACCAGCAAGAGACAGAACGCCTGGTGCTCCAAGCCTCAAGCCCTACCCTGCCTGCAGTCAAACTGTGCCCCTGTCCATGGAGAGCCTGGCCCTCTGTGGGCTTATGTCTCATGCAGGCCACCTCATTACTCAGCCAGCTCTCCTTCCACCTTTGCCCCCATTGTCCTTTGGGGATCAAATTTTCTGGGCTGGGTGGTGATAACTGTGACAGCTCAGGGATAATATGCTGGGCCAGAAGTTTTCTATCTTGAGAATCCAACAATGGAATCACCCGGGTGGCTTTTAAAATGGCCAACTAACATGAAAAAATGCTCAACATCATGAATCATCAGGGAAATGCAAATTAAAACCACAATGAGATATCATCTTATCCCAGCCAGAATGGTCCATATTAAAAAGTCAGAAGACAATAGATGTTGGCAGGGATGTGGTGAAAAGCGAACATCTATACATTGCAGGTGCGAATTAAATTAGTACAAACCCTTTGAAAAATAGTATGGAGGATTCTTAAAGAAATAAAAGTGGACCTACCATTTGATCCAGCAATCCCACCACTGGGTACCTACCCAAAGGAAAAGAAGTCATATCAAAAAGACACCTGCACACATATGTTTATTGCAGCACAATTCACAATTGCAAATACGTGGAACCAACCTAAGTGCCCATCAACCAATAAGTGGGTAGAGAAAATGGTATTCCGTGGTGTATATACACCACGGAATACCATTCAGCCACAAAAAGGAATGAAATAATGTCTTTTGCAGCAACTCAGATGGAGCTGGAGGCCATTATTCTAAGTGAGATAATTCAGGAACGGAAACTGAACACCATGTGTTTTCACAGGTGGGAGCTAAGCTATGGGTATGCAAAGGCGTACACAATGGTATAATGGACTTTAGAGATTCAGAAGAGGGAGGGTGGTAGGGAACGTGAGATTAAAAAACTACATACTGTCTATTTTGGGTGTGTTGTACAAAATAATTTTTTAAAAAACTACATATTGGGTACAACGTATTTGGGTGAGGGGTGCACTAAAATCTCAGACTTCACCACTGTGAAGTCCATCCATGTAACAAAAACCACATGGACCCCAAATGCTATTGAAATTTTTTTAAATTAAAAAATAAAAATAGGCTGGGTACAGTGGCTCACACCTGTAATCCTAGTGCTTTGGGAGGCTGAGGCGGGCAAATCATCTGAGGTCAGGAGTTTGAGACCAGCCTGGCCAACATGGTGAAACCCTGTCTCTACTAAAAAAAAACAAAATTAGCTGGGCATGGTGGTGCATGCCTGTAATCCCAGCTACTCAGGAGGCTGAGGCAGGAGAATGGTTTGAACCCAAGAGGCGGAGGCTGCAGTGAGCCGAGATCACACCACTGCACTCCAGCCTGGGTGACAAGAGCAAAACTCCATCTAAAAAATAAATAAATATAAGTAAGTAAGTAAGTAAGTAAATAAATAAATAAATAAAAGGGCTCCACCCCCATAGTTTCTGACTTGGTAAGTCTGGCCTGGGGCCTGAGAATCTGAATTTCTACTAAATCCCCGGGAGATGCAGATGCTGCTGGTTCAAGTAACTGCACTCTGAGACCCATGTGTAGGTATGACTGGATGAGGCAGGGACAGCCGCAGCTAACAAAGCCAGAAACGGCCTCCCTGAGGAGGAAACATTCAGCTCGGACCTGAACGACAAGAAGGAGCCAGCCGTGCAAACGTCTAGGAGTTCCTAAACTCTTCTGGGCCTGGGGTGCCAGGGCAGTCTGGTGAAGCCTATGTATCCCTTCCTAGAAGGATGTTTGTAATTGCATTAAATTAATATACATGGGGATACACAGGAAAATCATTATCTTGAAACCCAGCTCAACCCATGGAACACTTGGTTAAAAAAAAAAAAAAAACAAACTGAAAAAAAAACCCCCTGGGAAAAGAGTATTTGAGGAAGACGGAATAGTAAGTGCAAAGTCCCTGGGTTGGGTGAATTCGGCAGGTTGGGGGAAAAGATGCCAGGGACTGAGTTCAATGCGTGGAGGGAGTGAAGCAGAGGCTAGGTCCTGTGGTGCCTGTGCTTTGGGGATGGCTCTAGTCTATATTCCCAGTGTGCTGAACACCAACAGGGCTTTCAAATCTGCTTACAAATCTGCTTACCACGCCATCGGGGCAGGGTGGTGAGCAGATTCCTATTCTAAACCATCACCGTGGCTGCTGGTTGGCGAATGGGATGTTAGGGGGACAAGAAGGGAGGCAGGAGACCCTTGGGAGCTACTGCAGGCCTCCAGGGCATACACATAGGATGCGATCTTCGACACAGGGCAGGGAGAGGAGCCTTCGGGGTCAAGAGGGACCTTGGAGGTATAAACTGAGCGAAGAACCTATGTATTGGACACAGGCAACGGAGGACGGGTATTTGGGGTTAGTGTCTACTGCTGACCCTTACTAATTCACCACGGGTCCTAGGCTCAATCGCTCCCCGTCTCCGGTTCTCAGGCTCTAGTGGGTAAAAGGAAGGCTTGGATTAAGCTCCTACAGTGAGAGTCGAGAGGGTTCAGTGCAGGCCCCGCGAATCCTCTGGCTGGAAGTGCCGTTTGCCCGGGAAGGGTGATGATGCCCACCGCCGCGGGCGCCCGAGTGGCTGCCCAGTCGGGTCTGCAGGCCTCATCGCCAGCGGAGGGGGCGGCGTGGGGACCAGGCGGCCGCATCGAGGCGGCAAGGCGCCTGGGTCCCGCTGCCAGCGGCCGGGGTAAATGAGAGCCCGAGGGAGCCTGGGCGGCGCGCGGCGGGCGGGATTGGCGCCCGATCCGGTCCCTCCCCTCCCCTCTCCTCTCCTCCCCTCCCCTCCCCTCCCCTCCCCTCCCCACCCTTTGCCTCCTCTTCCCTTCCCACCCCTCCCTTCCCTTTGCGTCTCCTCCTCTCCTCTCCTCTCCCTTTTCCTCCCCTCCCCCTTCCTCGTCTCCTGCCTCGCACCCCGCTCCTCTTGGCAGAACTGCTGGAAAAAAGGGCCGGGCAGAAGGGCAGACGGCGGCGGGCCGGCTCCGCGCCGCCAGCCCGGGCAGCGAACACTCAGGAGGAAAAGCTGCGCCCCCGTCGGCCTCCCCGCCCCTGCTCGAGGGGTCCAGGGCCCCGACGCCCGGTGGAGGGGGCTCCCCACACCCACTGGACACCTGTTGGCCCCCTGCAGGGAAAATGCTTTTTCCCTCTTCACTCCCACCGACCCTCAATCCATGCTGACCTCCCTGAAATGGCAGACTAGCGAGGGCCTCTGAGAGGTTTCGTTATTTAATCAAGAAACTTTACTGAAAAACTGCTCCTCTCTGGCCCTATACTGGGTGGGCCCTGGGGACGACACAAATTCGGACCCTGTTCTTGTCCTGGAAGAGCACCCAGTCTAGTGGTGGAGATAAAAATATATAGGGGCATGAAATAAGCACCCACTGTTTGCCAGATCTTTGAAACACATTATCTATAATCCTTATGCTAAAGCCTCAAGTAGTAGTATCTCCACTTCACAGGTGAGGAGACAAAGACTATTCGCCATAGACTAAGATAATAGATGGATGAAATTTATATTCACAATATGTAAAACCCACAAGAGGTGACTATCTTAAAATACACAAGGATTCCTATAAACCCACCAAATGGCTACAGTTTAAAAGACTGAAAATATCAAATATTAATGAGGATGAGGAGCAACTGGAATTTTCATATGCTGCTAGTAGGAGTGTAAATTGCTAAAACCACTTTAGAAAAACGTTCAGTAGTGGAGATTAAAGGCAAACATTCAAAATTCCCGTGATGAACCAATTCCACTACCAACAGAATTGAGTGCTTATAGCCACCAAAAGACATGTTCAAACATGTTCATAGAAACTTTATTCATAATAACGCCAAAGTGGAAACAACCCAAATGTCCATCAACAAGAAAAAGGGTAAATAAATTCCACATAGGCATACAATGGAATATTACACAGCAGTGGAAAAGAATGACCTAGCACACAACCACCTAGATAAATCTGAAAGATGCCAGATATGAAAGAGAACTTACTGCATGATTCTGTTTATATACAGATTTTTAAAAGCGAAACCAGTCTAAGGTGTAGAGGTCAAAATAGTAGTTGCCTTGAAAGGTAAATGGAGGGGACACAAGAGCCTTTGAGGGGCTGAAAAGCTCTAAATCTTAACTTGGGTGGAGGTTACACAGGTGTGTCCATGTGTAGAAATGAATCAAGCTCCACACTTAATATCTTGTGCATCATGTGTAGACTATACCTTAATTCAAACAAAGCAAAACCAAGAGCTTCTTCCAATCAGCAAGGACATGATAGGAAATACAAATGTTTAATGGGCAAAGGACACGCGTTGGCAATTTATAGAAAGAAAAGTCCTATTAGGTAGCAGGTATTTGAAAAGATGCTCAATCTCATTAGTAACTAAGCAAATATATATTGAAACAAGATACTACTTGACACCCATCAGGTTAGTAAAGCAGATGGTGCCATGTGTTGGCCAGGGGATGTGGGAGATGGGGACTGGAGCACAGATGGGTGCTGGAAGCAGTTGGGCTAGCAGCCCTTGGTGATAAAGTGAGTGCACACCTTGGGACTCAGTTCGAACTCTCCGTGTTTTTGCTGGTGAGCAAGGGGACCGGTACAAGGACATGTTCACATGGTATTATTTATGGGAGTGCTGAGTTGAAGACAACCTTGATGTTAATCCGGGGAGGATTCAGTAAAATGTGGTAGGGTCACACTATGGGATACTGCGCAGCAGTCAGAAGCAACAAATTTCTAAAGACATATGCGCATAGATGGATCTCTAAAACAGAGACATGGCTGGACTCAGTGGCTCATGCCTATAATCCCAGCACTCTAGGAGGCCAAGGCAGGAGGATTGCTTGAGCCCAGGAATTGGCGACCAGCCTGGGAAATATGGAGAGACCTCCACCTCTACAAAAAAAAAATGTTTTTTAAAATTAGGTGGGCATGGTGATGTGCCTGTAGTCCCAGCTACTCGGAAGGCTGAGGCAAGAGAATCACTTGAACCTGGGAGGTCAAGGCTGCAGTGAGCTGTGATTGCATCACTGCACTACAGCCTGCGTGACAGCATGAGACACTGTTACACACACACACACCATCACCACCACCACCACCAACATAGAAACGTGGAACAAGTAAGTAACAGAACTAAATTGACAGCATAGTACCATGTATGTAAGTTACGCCCATCACATACACACACCAGCTCTGTACATTTTTTAATGATATGTGTATATGCAAAGGCATACATTAAATATCTGAGTGTGTGCTTAAGAGAGAGAGATAGGAGATGAAGGAGAAAAAGTAAAACAAAATATGATCCCATCATTCTACTTCAAGAGAGACATGAAAATATATATCTATACCTAGATTTGTATTTGGATGTTCAAAGCAGTTTTATTTTTAATGGCTAAAAACTGGAAACTACTCAAACGTCCCTCAACAGATAAATGGATGAACGAATTATAGTAAAACCATACCACAGAGTGCCACTCAGTAATGAAAAGGAAAAACTACTGATACATGCAACAATATAGATAACTTTCCAAGTGATTACTGTTGAATGAAGAATCTAGACTGTATGATTTCATTTATAGAAACCTGCAGGAAATGCAAACTAATCTGTAATGACGGAAAGCAGATGAGTAGTTACCTCTGGAGTAGGGAGGGGCAGAAGGGAGGAATTATCAAGGAACAGGAGGAAACCTTTATATGAATGACACATTCATCATCTTGAGTATGGTGATGGTTTCTCAGGTGTAAAACTCATCAAACTGCAGACTTTAAATATGTGCAGTTTATTTATTTTATGTTAGGTAAAGCCATCAAAAAAGAAAATAAGAGGAGGGCTTTGCATTAACTAATGATTATAACATACCTGAACTGAAGGGTATAATGAACCCTTTCTAAGGATAGGATATAATTATATCAAAAGGATATAATTAACTTTCTGTACCTGAAAATTAATAACTAACCAAAAACAAAACAAAACAAAAGCCCAAGCAAATAAAGCAAAAAACAAGGCTTAGATGGTAAAGTGACTTGCCCAGGCTTCACAGCTGAGATACTGGCTTCTAGAGTGTGGCTCTAGGAGCCTCTGCAAGACTCAGGGCTTGCATTAGTTTAAGGTGCCCTACAGGCAACAACATGAGAGAAATTACCTGTACTTAGTGGGGGCAGAGATGACCACATTCACCCAATCCTTAGGGGCTGTCTCTGGAAAAGGCACCAGCGACTCAGAGACCGAGGGGGAGGGGGCAATGTCTCTCTAGGCCCTCTGCATTCAGTCTTGAAGAGAGACACCTGGACAGATAGTCACAAGGCTGGGTGAAATCAGGGAAGGCTTCCTGTAAGAAGTGATGCACGACTTCACACAAGTGTTTGGCCCAGAGCAAGCCCTCCCTAAATTTTATCTATTTATTATAACTGTGCCCCCACAATATTAGAGAGGGAAGAGTGGAAAGGAACCAGGTGTTCCCGCCAGAGGGAGCTGTACCATCAAAGGCAAGGGGCCATGGTGGAGAGCCACAGATGCCTTTGGCTTGGCTGTGATGGGAGTGGGGCAAAGTACAGGGTAAGTCCTGTCAGGGATGGTTGACATTCTCCTGAAACTTCCCAGATGACACGCGGGCATAGGACATTTTAGGACAGGGGTGATAGAGGAGTCAGAGAGCACTGAGAAGCTTCCCCAACTATGCAGTTGACCTAGAGTCTTAGCCTTGCCAAGTCTAATCTGCAGATGGCTTTAATCCATTAAGGTTTGTCCTCAATGGTCTCTTGGCTTGCCTGACACATAGTAGGAGGCTGATATTAGATTTATCTCTTGCCTCCACCTTTCCCAGGACACTTACAGGCTATGCCCAATACCCACCCACAGGGCCACTGTCCATACCGAGCCATGACCAGAAACTGGGTAGGCAGGGCTGGACTGGGTCAAGTGGACCCTGAGTCCCAGGAAGGAGCCAGCCAGGGAAAGGCACCCCTGGGCCAGGTGGAGGGAGGGGGCTGCTCCTGATGCCCACTCATGAAAAAGCCACATTGTAGGGTCTTTGGGGGAGAATATATTTATTTTGTTTCCTGAGCTGTGTGAACAGTGTGTGGTGCCGCTTGGATTCAGTGGGCTCCACGTGGCTGGGGAGGGATTACATCCCCTCCCAGGTGGTGTGATATAAAAAGGCCCCATTCAGCACTGGCCTGGAAGCCCACAGGCAGCCCTAGGCTCCTGTACCATCCCTGAGAGCAGCCTGGCTCCCCCCATCTCCCTGAGGCACAGGGCCTGGGGCTGTGTGTGGGGGACTATACCTATACTTGCCTATAGCTCGTGGGGTCGGGGGTGCAGGGACAGCTGTTTGAGACCTATTCTCTGAGGGTCCCTGCTCACCTTCAGGTAGGATCCCTCAGGCTGCACACTCAGGAGAGGAACCAGCCAAGGGGGTGGGCATGGGACACAAGAGAGCCACTTTGTCCCAGCCTCTCATTCTCAAAGGGCCTCACATTTAAACTGTGATGTTACCTCTGAGGGAGGTTTCACATCCAGCCACAGAGACTGGCTGAAGGAAACCTTCATCAGACAACTTTAAATTCATGTTCATTGCTAGGCCACATTGCCTACGGGACCTCTGAATTAATATTTATACAATCCCTATAATTATTTTGTGAATAGCACAGTTATGTTTCCTTAGGTTTTGTGTGAGTGAGTGTGAGCGTGTGCATTTGTGTGTGTGCAGAGTATTAAAATATTTCATGGGAAGTATTTTAAAGGCACCCTGATTTTTGTAACCCTGTCTTGACTTTTCTTTATTTGTCAGTGCTCTGGGATTTTCTGGACCTCCAAGGGCCCTTGGCAAAGGATGCCTACATCCTGAGCATCTCTGGGCCCAAGAGGTGTAGGCAAGCAGGCAGGGTGGCTGTGCCCCTGGTAGCCACGGGCAGGGGAGGGCTGCATCCTGGCCAGGCATCCGTGGAGTCGGCAGAGAGGCTGGGAAGGGGTCCTTCTTCGAAACTGGCTGGCTTCCCAGATGATCAGGTCCCTGGTAGGGAACATGAAGTTCAAGTTCTTGCTGGGCTATTCCTTGCCTCTCCTGTGTGTCAGGCCCCCGGGGCCAAGCATGGGCTGCCCCTCACTGGATTTGCCGCACTCCCTCAGCCCTTCCTTCCTCACCTCCAGAGCAGAGCTTCCCTGACCCCAATTTGGAGGGGCTGGGAAGCCCCAGAAAACCTGGCTGCCATGGGGTCTTGATCTCAGTGGGAGTGAGCTCACTGCAGCTATCCCAGCCCTCGGCTGGCCCTCTGCCTTCTGGTTCAGCTCTGCCTCTGCCTCCCTGAGTCACCTTGAGAAATCACTGAACCTCGGCTCTCCCATCTGCACAACGGTGGATTACATTGGTTGGTTTTTGAGGGTCTTCTCAGTTCAGACTTTCTGGAAAATCCAGGAACCTGGATGCAGATATTCATATAACTGGGTTCAGACTGACAAACTTGACACAGGCACCTGATTATGCTGGGATGCTGGTCGCTCCATGTGCCCCCATGCTGTCTAAAAAGAGTTTTCTCCTGAGCATTTGCATCCATCCTCCTGGGGAGGTGAACGATGTTGGGCTGATCTATAGCCCCCTCATCCCTTCCCCTCTTTGAAAACAACCATAGAGGAGGTCTTGGTGCCGACATTTGGGGTAGAGGTGGAGGGTGGGGAGGTGAGGCTAAGGAGGAAGGGGTTGGGAATGGACTGCATGGGCAGGGGCTGGAGGGTGCTCAGCTCTGGAGAACGCTGAGTTCCCAGCAGTCCATTGTAAAACTGGATCTGATTTCATCTTATGGCTCAATGTGTCACAGGAGAGAGAGGACCCATCTGGAGGAGAAAGAGTGCCATTGGTTCCCCAGCAAGGGGAGAGCTCTTTGTGTGCCAGCATGGCCCAGCACTTGCTGTTGGTCATGATCTCGTACTCACTGGTGAAAGAAGGGTGGGCAAGGGGTGGGGGATGGTCTGTGAGAGGCCGGGAACACCCAGGCTGGGCACAGCTGCCTGTGCCAGCAAGCTTAGCTGAGATAAGATCTTGTTCTGGGCCTAAGAACAGGGCTCTGGCTTCCCTGGAACATGACCTACTCATCCCAGAGTAAAGTGGAGTGTTCTGGAAAGGATGGAAGGATGGATGGAGGGATAAAATTAAACTGATCTGAGGGAAGAATCCCTAGTGACATTTTCTAGATGACTAACTTTTATATAAACAAGAGAGAAAAACTAAGTTTTATGTCCATGTTTTGAGCCTGATGAACTAAGAGAACGAGCCTGAAAGGGATGGCTGCCGGCTGCGGGTTGGGGAAGGAGATGGAGGGGAGTGCAGATCAGGCAACGATGACTTGGTTTGAGACCTGTTGAGTTTGAAGCCAGGGAAGGAGAGCTGGGGGAAACATCTGGCTTGCCACTAGAGCTTGGGAGAGGGACCCTTGTCTAGATGTGCATATAGATTTGGAAATTTCAATACATGGAGATGATAGTGAAGGTTCTATGAATGTGTCAGTCCTCAAAGGAGAGATATTAAAGCAAAAGAAGGGGAATGAGGGCAGGTAGATCCTTGTGGGTGTCACGGTTTAGGAGCTGATAAGGGACATGAGGGCAGTGGCAAGGGAAGCATGAAGCCTCCGGAGAACCCGTGGAGAAGGGCATTACCCTCAAATCTTGTGGCACTCAAAGGGAAGGAAAATGGAAAAAAACAAACTGGATTTGCTGTTTGGTGAATCCCAGGAGAGAATTTTGGTAAACTGTTGACAAGGGGAAGTCATGATTGAAGGTACTAAGGAAGGATTGTCTATGTTCCCTCTAGATTGTTGAGGCATCTTGCTTTGCACAGGTGAAACACTGATTCTATCCAGCCATCACATTTGCCACTTACAGTCATATAGCCTGAAATGTCTAAATAGGATTCCCTCAGGACAGGGTCCCCGGAAATAGAGCACGGGCTCTGTCATGCACCATGTATCACTTGCTAGTGATAGTAAGAAAGAATTCTGTGCTATATGTTAGAAGATCTAGTTTCTGGTTCTTGCTCTGGTGCTAACCAGCCAGATCACTCAACCAGAGCTCTTTATCCAACATTAGTGAGTTACTTACCACTCCTTATCTTGTACTGCTGTTTCCACTAGACTCTCCCTAACTCAACATTATCTTATACATAGTAGCTGCTCAATAAATACATTTGCTGAGAGGATGGACAGATGAATGGCTAAGCGGATGAATGACAGGTTCTGGAGTTCAGTTGCCCATCTATAAACCAAGGGATATGTAGTCAAGCTTCCATACGTTTCCTCGCACCTCAAATCATCTGTGGCTATGCTGTTTTGATCTAAGCAGAGTTCTTCCAAAGTTGCTTAGAACCTGCACACCTGGGCCAATCAGGCTTTTGTAGATTATTCAATGTAATATCCTTCTGAGCCATTGTCACGTCTCCACGGCCTTTCCTTTATGATCAGTGAGAGGATCTTAGAAGATTAATACTAAGTATTTGTTGAATGAAAAAGAAATCATTTCCAATTATAAACTGACACATTTAAGGATCTATGGCATGTGGGTCTCATGGTAGACAACACGCCACAGTGTTTGCCAGCTGTTTGAAGATTATCCTCCACAACGGGGCAGGATGTACTCCCATAGCCAGTTTCTGGTGTGACATCTGAATGTGGCTTTGCAGCTTTGGGCTTGGGCGTGTCCTTACATCCATGAGGCCATCAACACAGCACTCGGAAGCATCATGTCTGGGCCCCTGCCACAGTGTAAGAGAGAAGCTGACAATTTGGAACATGCCCAGAGGCAAGTGGCCAGGATGGTGAAGGGTCTGGAAATGTCACAGGGGAGGAATGGGAAAAGAACCGAGGGAATTCGCCAGAAGAGAGAGACACATGATAGCTGCCTGCAAAGACTTGAAGGGTTGTAACAAAGGGTGTGTCCAAGCTAACCTGGACTAGGGTTTGGCTTTTTCCCTGCATGGGCCTCCTGAGAACAGACCTGCCAGTGGCGGATATAAGTTACAGAGAGGCCAATTTCAGCTCAGTCTAAGAACTTAAGAAGATTTTTTTCAACTGAGTTATAACAACATAGAATTGAAGGAGAGAATGGATGAGCATTGCCAGGACTGAAGGAAAGGAGATCTCATCAAATGGGTAGTTGGTCTAGGTGAATTTTCAGAGCTCTTGCAATGTGGAGCCTCCAGAATTCTAAATCATTTAGCACATTAGTATAAAGAGAAAGCTCCTTGCTTTGTCAATTTAGAAATCGTCTGCTGGTCTTCACTGCAGTTCATCTAATTCCTGGCTGGTCTCCTCTAAACACATTCCTCTCTTCAGTGGTTTTGGCCTCCCAGTTGAAATGACTATAAGCCTCTCTCCTCTATGTGTTTAACAAAAAATATATTTTTAATTCTTTTTTTCCAAATAAAGAGCTTAGGAGGTCTCAGGAAGACTGTCCCCAAATGGAGAAATTCCATAAGAAACAAACAAACAAACAAGCCTCCAAGCCAAAATTATACGGCCGTAAAAGTCAAACCCTCAAGATTCAGTTTGCCTGGCTGTCCAGAAAATAGAGCTTTGTCTGCCTCCAAGATCTCTTCAGGGATGATGCATTTGCCTCACCCATGACTGGAGCCATTAAATTTAAATCTGGGGGCAGGGTAGGTGGGAAGCCCCCTGAAGCTCACACCTCCTGAAGGTGGATGGAGAGGGAGAAACATCATCTCCACAGCAACCAGGGTCCCCCACCATGACAACCTCCCTTATACCTGGAGCCAAGTCTTCTCATAGCGACTGGGCCTGAGGGTTGCATGGCTGTGGCCTCCTATCTGGTGGTTGGTGATGTCAGTGGAGCCTCTGATGCAGTGATTTTCTTGGAATTATGCAGAAAGTATGGCCCATAAAATAGAAATTAATCTATCAGCTGCAAGGCTTAAAATAAAAACTGATTCACAACCGCTTTATTTGTGACCACACCACTGCCAACCAGAAGTAGCCCTCGACTCCCACACCCGGGGCTCTGTCGGTTTTTCTTTTCACAGTGGCATAAACCGTCAGAGCCAGAATGGCTCTCTGGGATCGTCCAACCCCCTCATTTTACAGATGAGGTTTCGTTTGAAGCTCAGTTCCAAGCAGGCTTGGCGTCCAACAGGAAAGCGTTAACATTTTCCAGAAGCAGGCCTCGCCTCTCAGCTGAAGGCTGCTTTAACATGAAAGTCCACGTCTTGTTTGAATTAGCGCGGGTGCTCTGGGCATGATTACTGGAAAGGGGGTGAGCCAGGGGCGGTGGGGGTGGGGAGTGATGTCACTGGAGACCCCAGGTAAAAGCTGTGGGACATGACGACAGTCACTGGCAGAGCCCTCTCTTGCTTAGCCAGATGTTGGAGGGAGTACTGGGGCAGCTTCTTCTGGAGCCGCTGGTTCTAGGTGGCAGCCACAGCCATCAGGGGCTACTCCAAAGAGGCACTTTGGTGATGGGGCTCAGGTAGACATAGGAGCGTGTCTCCACCATGTTGGGTGACAGACATGTTGGCCCTGGAGGCCAAGGGTGCTCTCTGGATCCAATGTGGGCAAAGAACTATGTCTAGCAGAATTTGGGGAGCCACTTTTCCAGGGGCTTGAGCCCTTTGAAGAGGAACCTCTTCTCCAGCCACATCCCCAACTCCAACAACACTGGCTCCACCACCGGCTGCATCTTGTAGGGAAACTGGAACCTACCACACGGAATAGGTGTCAAGAGGAAGGGCTCAAATTCCCTGGGATCCTGGGCTCTCTATAAACCCACAGAAGACCTTACCTGCTCAGGTTTCTTTTCCACGTGTGTGTGTGTGTGTGTGTGTGTGTGTGCGCGTGCGCGTGCGCGCACGTGGTGTTAGAGGAATGGTGGGGGTGGGGAATGAAGGAAATTGTGCTGACAATTGCAAGTCTGTTCTGGAGCCCAGAGGAAAAAGTTAGTACAGACCTAAGTAAGAGAAAGAAAATTTCAGGGTTTCCAAGAATACTTAAATAATTGCTGCTACTCTGGCCCTCAGATTGGCGGTTTGTTTGAGTAATAGCTCTGGCATGAACCCTTTATACCACACTTCGTCCTGGAGGCCAGGCTGGCTCTGTCATGTCTGCAAGGAATACCCCAGGGTGCACCATATTCTGGGGGCATCTACAGTGGGGCAAAGGAACAAAACATTGGGCCATAAGGCAAGGCGGTGAAGAGGGCATGTCACTGTCAAGGGACAGGCTCACGGACTTACAGAGATATAGAGGCTTTCCATGGGGTCTCCTCTGAGGCGTGGATTCTCTACCATACAAATGCCTGACCTATCTTATTACCCCATCAGATCTCAGTGCATAGAAAGAGGCTACATATGTCATTATTTGGGAGCACTCTCACCTTGCATTAAATTTCCCAGGGCTGAGCTGGATGCTGGTTGCTTACAGGATCCCTGCGTATTTATTCTGCCCATTGTATCTTGACTGTACACTGTCAACTGTGATTTGCTCAGGCACCTCTCCCCTACCCTAGCAGAGGGAAAGATCTTTTCCAGAGTTGTCAGAGGTGCAAAAGTAGGAGAAGTTGGCTGGGTTCTGGAGGTCAGGTTCTGGTCCGGGCTTTGCTTGGCTGTATGCTCTTGAGCAAGTCACCTAATCCCGCCATTGAGTTTTAGAGTAATTTGTTACACTGCAATAGATATCTCATCCACTGCCCGTAACATCCACCCTGGTGCCGCCATTTTGAGAAACACAGACTATATTGACCCCCTCTCCTTCTTCACATGCCGTCTTGGAATGTTTTCTTTTTCAGTTTCTCATGTGTCCCTCAAGGATACTGGATGGTTTCTAGGATCTCCACCTTCTCTGGAAAATGTGAGCGTGTTAACATTCTTCTTAGTGGGGCACCAGACCGGTACGAGTAGTGGCGGCACTGTCACCCCACTCTGGCTTCACTATTCCTGTTTGAAGATTCCTCCTTCACTCACCAGCTATGTGACTTTTTGTAAGTTATTAAACTTATCTGGGCTTCCATTTCCGCATCTGTAAAATGAGGATAAGATAGTCCCTCTCTCACAGGGCTATTGTGAGTGAGGATTAAAGAGATAATGTATGCTGAGTGCTTAAAACAGTGCCCAGCATGTAGTGGGTGCTTAATAAATGTAGCTGTCACATCGTTGGTTAGCATTTAGCCCATCTGTTCTGTCCAAACTACTACAACAAATGTGCAAAGACAGTTGGGGTCACAGAAGACGAAAACGGCACTCCCTGTTTGCTGGTCCTTGTTCTGCAGAAAACTCCACGTTTCTCACCCATCTATAGGGGCCATTTCTCCACCTCACACAAGGATTGTGGCCCCTCATCTCTTCTGCCTCACGGTCATTGTGAAGTTAAAATGGGCAACTCATTTCTTAGATTGGACCTACTGACAACAGACATATGACCTGGTTACAGTAGAAGTGTGTTTGCTACCACAGTGAGTGACTAGAGATAAAAAATTATAAAAAGAAAAAAAAAAGAGTATTGGAGCTCAAGGTCCCCCTCTCACTTTCTGGAACACTCCTGATTGGAATCTGCCACTTTCCAATACTGGGAGAAACTCTTGTTACTTTCCTGATTACAACTCAACAATGGCTTCCCACTAAGTCCCAGAAGCTTACTGCAGTGTGCCGGGCCGGGATGCCCTGTGCCTGCCAGATTCTGTGCCTTGATAGCTCCTGCTCTCTGTCTACACAGACAAGACTCACTTCTCCCTGCCCCTTGCTGCTTGTTGTGGCAAGTTACCCCCCACCATCCAGCAGGCCCTGGGTCAGGAAGGAACCTCTCACTTCTTCAGGGTGCACACCCCAGACCACTGTCAACTCTCTGGAAAGGGTTTTAATCTGCATATTGGAGAATAAAATAGCAATCCACCTTCCCAAAGGTTTCAATAGTCACTTTCCATGTGCGTCATACAATGGGGTTCCCAAACTACTTGAGTCATATAAACAAAAGGGGACCATGATGATGAATGTTGGGTGTCATGTTAGGACTCAGATGCATCAGCCATGCCCCAGGGGGATCCTCTTGCCTATTTGGAAGCCTCTGGCACTGGGGCAGTACTGCAAATGTGAGCCCTGAGAGTGAGATAAGTTTACTCACCTGTTTACCTACACCTAAGATATATGTTTTGCAGATAATTTTCTCCAGTCTCTGGCTTGCTTATTCATCTTCTTAGAAGTGTCTTTTGCCTGGGTGCTGTGGCTCATGCCTATAATCCCAGCACTTTGGGAGGCCGAGGCGGGCGGATCACTTGAGGTCAGGAGTTCAAGACCAGCCTGACCAGCATGGCAAAACCCTGTCTCTACTAAAAATACAAAAATTATCTGGGCGTGGTGGCATGCACCTGTAATCCCAGCTACTCAAGAGGCTGAGGTAGGAGGATCGCTTGAGCCAGGAGGCGGAGGTTGCAGTGATCTTAGATCACACCACTGTACTCTAGCCTGGGCAATAGAGTGAGACTCTGTTTTAATTTTAAAAAAGTGTCTTTTTATGAGCAGAAGCTTTTAATTTTAATGAAATATAATGTATCTTTTTTTCTGTTAGGGTTATTGCTCTCTGTGTCCTCTGCCTACTCTCAAATAATGAATATATTCTTGTGTATTTCTTCTGGAAATTTTATAATTTTAACATTTACATTTAGGACTGTAATCCATCTTGAACTAATTTGTGTGCATGGTATGTGGTATGGGTCAAGGTTTATTTTTTCGCCTTATGGATATTCAGTTCTACTAACATTTATTGAAAAGACTCGTCTTTCCTCACTGGATTGCATGGACAACTTTGTTGAAAATCAATTGACCACATAAGTGTGAGTCCTATCCAATACTGTTTCATTGTGATTGCAGAATGACAGAAAGATATGACTTTAATAGCAATTATCTTTTTTTTTATTACTATACTTTAAGTTTTAGGGTACATGTGCACAATGTGCAGGTTAGTTACGTATGTATACATGTGCCATGCTGGTGTGCTGCACCCATTAACTCATCATTTAGCATTAGGTATATCTCCTAATGCCATCCCTCCCCCCTCCCCCCACCCCACAACAGTCCCCAGAGTGTGATGTTCCCCTTCCTGTGTCCATGTGTTCTCATTGTTCAATTCCCACCTATGAGTGAGAATATGCGGTGTTTGGTTTTTTGTTCTTGCGATAGTTTACTGAGAATGATGATTTCCAATTTCATCCATGTCCCTACAAAGGATATGAACTCATCATTTTTTATGGCTGCATAGTATTCCATGGTATATATGTGCCATATTTTCTTAATCCAGTCTATCATTGTTGGACATTTGGGTTGGTTCCAAGTCTTTGCTATTGTGAATAGAGCTGCAATAAACATACGTGTTCATGTGTCTTTATAGCAGCATGATTTATAGTCCTTTGGATATATACCCAGTAATGGGATGGCTGGGTCAAATGGTATTTCTAGTTCTAGATCCCTGAGGAATCGCCACACTGACTTCCACAATGGTTGAACTAGTTTACAGTCCCACCAGCAGTGTAAAAGTGTTCCTATTTCTCCACATCCTCTCCAGTACCTGTTATTTCCTGACTTTTTAATGATTGCCATTCTAACTGGTGTGAGATGGTATCTCATTGTGGTTTTGATTTGCATTCCTCTGATGGCCAGTGATGGTGAGCATTTTTTCATGTGTCTTTGGCTGCATAAATGTCTTCTTTTGAGAAGTGTCTGTTCATGTCCTTCGCCCACTTTTTGATGGGGTTGTTTGTTTTTTTCTTGTAAATTTGTTTGAGTTCATTGTAGATTCTGGATATTAGCCCTTTGTCAGATGAGTAGGTTGTGAAAATTTCCTCCCATTTTGTAGGTTGCCTGTTCACTCTGATGGTAGTTTCTTTTGCTGTGCAGAAGCTCTTGAGTTTAATTAGATCCCATTTGTCAATTTTGGCTTTTGTTGCCATTGCTTTTGGTGTTTTAGACATGAAGTCCTTGCCCATGCCTATGTCCTGAATGGTAATGCCTAGGTTTTCTTCTAGGGTTTTTATGGTTTTAGGTCTAATGTTTAAGTCTTTAATCCATCTTGAATTAATTTTTGTATAAGGTATAAGGAAGGGATCCAGTTTCAGCTTTCTACATATGGCTAGCCAGTTTTCCCAGCACCATTTATTAAATAGGGAATCCTTTCCCCATTGCTTATTTTTCTCAGGTTTGTCAAAGATCAGATAGTTGTAGATATGTGGCGTTATTTCTGAAGGCTCTGTTCTGTTCCATTGATCTATGTCTCTGTTTTGGTACCAGTACCATGCTGTTCTGGTTACTGTAGCCTTGTAGTATAGTTTGAAGTCAGGTAGTGTGATGCCTCCAGCTTTGTTCTTTTGGCTTGGGATTGACTTGGCGATGCGGGCTCTTTTTTGGTTCCATATGAACTTTAAAGTAGTTTTTTCCAATTCTGTGAATAAAGTAATTGGTAGCTTGATGGGGATGGCATTGAATCTATAAATTACCTTGGGCAGTATGGCCATTTTCATGATATTGATTCTTCCTACCCATGAGCATGGAATGTTCTTCCATTTGTTTGTATCCTCTTTTATTTCCTTGAGCAGTGGTTTGTAGTTCTCCTTGAAGAGGTCCTTCACGTCCCTTGTAAGTTGGATTCCTAGGTATTTTATTCTCTTTCAAGCAATTGTGAATGGGAGTTCACTCATGATTTGGCTCTCTGTTTGTCTGTTATTGGTGTATAAGAATGCTTGTGATTTTTGTACATTGATTTTTTATCCTGAGACTTTGCTGAAGTTGCTTATCAGCTTGAGGAGATTTTGGGCTGAGAAAATGGGGTTTTCTAGATATACAATGATGTCATCTGCAAACAGGGACAATTTGACTTCCTCTTTTCCTAATTGAATACCATTTATTTCCTTCTCCTGCCTAATTGCCCTGGCCAGAACTTCCAACACTATGTTGAATAGGAGTGGTGAGAGAGGGCATCCCTGTCTTGTGCCAGTTTTCAAAGGGAATGCTTCCAGTTTTTGCCCATTCAGTATGATATTGGCTGTGGGTTTGTCATAGATAGCTCTTATTATTTTGAGATACATCCCATCAATACCTAATTTATTGAGAGTTTTTAGCATGAAGCATTGTTGAATTTTGTCAAAGGCCTTTTCTGCATCTATTGAGATCATCATGTGATTTTTGTTTTTGGTTCTGTTTATATGCTGGATTACATTTATTGATTTGTGCATATTGAACCAGCTGTCTAAACACACACTTTCAATGGACAACATGTACAGTTTTGTAATTATTTCCTTTGTTCGTGTTATTTTTGTTCTGGTTTTATTTATTGAAATGTAATTTTTTTTGAGACAGATTCTTACTCTGTCACCCAGCTGGAGTGCAGTGGCATGATCATAGCTCACTGTAGCCTCAACCTCCCAGGCTCAGGGATCCTCCCACTTCACCCTCCCTAGTAGCTGGGACTACAGGTGGGTGCCACCACACCTGGCTAATTTTTGTACTTTTTGTAGAAACAGGGTTTCACCATGTGGCCCAGGCTGGTCTCAAATTCCTGGGCCCAAGGAATCTGCCCTCCTCAGCCTCCCAAAGTGTTGGGATATCAGGCGTGAGCCACCGTACCCAGCCAGAAATGTATTTCTTATGTTCATTACATCTAATAAAAATCTGGATTAGTATTTCATGTCTTTATTTTTTCTAGTAATTCATTTTTGTGTTATTTTAAGAAAGTATAGGTTTATGACAGATGAAAAACAAGCAAAACCCTAATCCTTCACCACAGACAGTTTGAGAAGCTCTGCTCTGTATCCTACAAGGCCTGCAGGATATTTAGATATTAATAAGCATTAGGTATAAAGGAATTCCAGAGAAAAATACTTCTGAGAAACATTGGGCTAAAAAGTTAAGCAGGTTTTTATATTACAGGACTCCCTGGGATCTCAAATGCATTATCAAATTACCGAAAGGAGAATATAGCAGGATGTGTTTCTCAAACTTATATGATCAGGGAACTCTTTCTTCATGGAGCCTCTTGAGAGACCAGTGTTCCATGCAACAACCTTTGAGAACCATCAGTCCACAACATCCCTCATGGGTAGTCACCAGCATTGGCTTGGAAGCCTCCAACAACATTACCTTGCATGGCAGCCCATCTCGTTTTCAGGCAACTTTTATCCCTGGGGGTGCTCCTCCTCTCTGGAGTGGCACAAAAGCAAACCCAATCTGTTTTATACTGGAGAGTCTTCTGCAGAGCTTGGGTCTCCTCCTATCACATTCTCTAGACTAAGTGTCTCTGCATTAAGCTAGGTGCTCCCTTTAAGAGCAGGAGCTGGGCTTGGCTTGTTGAGTCTCTAATGCTTGGCACACAGTAAGCACTTGGTAAATGGTTGTTTAATCAATGAATAAATAAAGCCTCCCTCGGTTCATACCTCAAATTTGCCTCCATCTCCAGACCTTTCGCTGTCTTGGTTGCCTATCACTGGGGAGCCATGGAGCCACACGTATTGGGCTCACTCACTTCCTGTCGCATTTGATCGCCGATGCTTATTGTTTCGTTGGACACACTTAGCTCTCCGAATCCCACAGCTCTCTTCCGCATGGCCAGCTTGTTCCCTCCTCAAAGCTTTTGCACAACTGTTCCCTCTGCTTGGGAAATGGCTACCTCTTTCTTGCCCTTCTGTTCTCAGCTGAAATGTCACCTCTACAGAGGGCCCTTCCCAAAGTAACATCCTCCCACCACTCTCCATCCCAAGACCCTGTTTTGTTTCCCTTGTAGTGCTTATCACCACCCACAGTTACCTTGTTATGGTGCTTGTTGATGTATTTGTCATCTGGCACCTGGTTTCTACTCTCACCACTGGGTCTCTAGGACTAGAACAGTCCCTGGCAGAACATGGACACAACAGAGTTGGTTGAATGTATAACTTAAATCAGTAATCATGGAAGGGAGAGTCTGTCACTCAAGACAACACAGATTCCCCTGCCACGTGTCATCATATATGCTGCTGCCTCTGTTCAATCAGACGCCCTGGGGCAGAGCAAAGCTTCAAGCGACTGACCTTCTAACATAGGCTGATTCATGGAGAGCTCCCTCCAGCCGCCCAGCCTGCTCAGTGCAGCTGGGGCCCATGAAAGAAGCCCTTGTCACCTTTCACTGTGTGGTCATTCACCGGGGTTGGCTCGCCTGTCAGAGAATTTTAATTTTTTGAAAAAATTCAAACCATCTTGAAACATACAAGCCAAGCACCCAGGCACAGGTAGGAGAAGGATGAATACATTTATTCGAGGAGGCCCCTCCAGGAGACCACAGAGGCAGGAGCCAAGTCCTCCTCTCTGAAGCCTCAGCTTGTGTAGCCTTTCTTAGACTTCCTACCCAAAACACTCAGTGTATTGGTGCTCTGAGGGTGCTGGGAGCACCCAGGAGGGGCCCTGAGGACGGTTAAGGGAGCAGGAGAGAGAAGTAAGGCTGCGGTTGCTCTTGGGAGGTTCAAATGTCTGGCATTCTTGGCCCCTCCACACCATCAAGACTTTTGGATGTTTGCTCCCTGAGTATTTCACAAATCTGCCCCCACCCTCCATCCCTGAGCTGCCATTGCTCAAGGCCCACCATCACACACCTGGACTGTAAAATTGCCCCCAAACTGGCCACCCAGCTTCTTGGCTGTTTTCCTTTTTTCCAGCAGGCAGAATAACAGTTCAAAAGTGGACATCTGATGGAATGACCCTCCACATCCCAATCTTAAATAACTTCAATGAAGGCGCATCACCGACAGCAAAAATTTGACTTCTTCCCTGGCTTTCAGGCCCTCCAAGCTGGCCCTATCTGCCGCTCCTTCATTACCTCCCTTTCTCTTTGCCTCACTGTTATTCTTGGGAAGATCGAGGAGCTTGTGGTGTCCTGGCCACACCATGCCACTCCACAGCAGGGTGAAGGATCAGAAGTGTGAGTCTGGAAGCAATGGGAGATGGAGCTGGTGGAATCTGGGAAGGCTTCCTGAAGGAGGTGATATTGGAGTTATCACCTTAAAGGAAAAGTTAGAATTAACAAAGCAAAAAAGAGGAGAAGTAGCTTTTGGATTAAATGATTTACTCAAGGATCCCATAGATCATAAATGGCAGAGTTGATGTTACTGATGCTTGGGTAAGAGGTAGAAGGCAGAACTGAGCCTGGCATTCTAGAGGTGAGGTCTTTATGCTCACATGGGTCAGGAAATGAAGCTTCAGGATGGCATGAGGCAAGAAGCTGGACCAGAGACACTTCTGTAAAGCCAGGACCACAGGAGTCTGCAGCCTCACAGCAAAGCTAGATGAGGAAAAATCAGGTCTGTCAGCAACAGGAGACGACAGGGCTGCATATTCATTCTCATATGCTCTTTGGATTAAAAAAAAAAAAATCTCCACAGGAGAAATCAAAATCCTAGGACTGCTCTTTCAAGATGTACATAAAATCTAAGGTCCAACAACCCCCAGCCTGATGTGGAGGATTGGATAGAGTGGTAGAAGATGCTATAGGGAAAGGAGCAGGCCTTCTGAAAGGTTGGAAGGTTCTGCAAAGTTTCAGGGGAGAATAAGATGAAGGCAGCTGTTCTCTTACCCTGAGGCAGAGGGCGAGGAGTAGGTACAAGGGAGTGGGGGAATTTATCTAAATAGGCTTGTTTACTCATGTTGTCCAGAAACCCACTTTTGACCATCTGTGTGCGACTGCTCCGTGTAAGGGGGAGCAATAATGTTAATTATCCACAGACTGTGTTGGCTCCAGGCTTTCGGCATTATGTCTATACTGAATAAAAGCAAGCAGCTCCAGCTTATCAGGACTGCTCACTCTTTGGCCGTCCCCTAGCCACTCTTACACTGCATACCTGTGTCTGAGTACTCCTTTCATCTGTTGCTCGGCCAGGATCTGCGAGATGGACCCGGCAACTAACAAAATGAGTACCCAACAGGCGATTGGACCGGAGTGCCCTGTAATAGAAGGAGATGCAAACGTACTCTGGATGGTTGCTCCAAAAACCCAGGCAGCAAGCAATTCTCATGGGAAAGAGGAGTCCTGCTAAAACTGAATGACACTACCCATGAGGAAGTGGTCCACTGATTGAGGGTCAGAGGACGAGAGCTAAAGACCTCCAATGAACAGAATGCCAATCTCTGAGAGATAGCAAAACCAAAGCCAAAAAAAAACTTAATATGATTAAACATACTAGAATAAGACACCACGAAAAAAAAAAACAGATTTGAAAGGGGAAACTATAGTCAGTTGAATAGTGTGCCCCCAAAATTCACGTCTACTGAGAAACTCAGAATGTGGCCTTATTAACGTCTTTGCAGATGTCATAAGTTAAGGATCTCAAGATGAAGTCATCCTGGATTTAAGGTCCATCCTAAATTCAAGAACCAGTGTTTTTGCAAAAGAAAAGAGAGAGCGATTGAGATATTTGGACACACAGAGATGAAGAAAAGAAGGCCACATGAAGAACGAGGCAGAGACTAGAATTACACAGCCACAGGACCAAGAGCTTCTAGAAGCTAAAAGAGGCAAGAAAGAATTCTCCCCTAGACCCTGAGAGAGAGAGAGCATGGTCCTGCCAACACCTTGATTTCAGACTTCTGGCCTCCAGAATTATGAGAGAACAAATTTCTGTTTTGTTTTTAGACAAACAGTCTTGCTTTGTCACCCAGGCTGGAGTGCAGTGGTGCAATCTCGGCTCACTGCAACCTCTGCCTCCCAGGTTCAAGTGATTCTTCTGCCTCAGCCTCCCAGGTAGCTAGAATTAGAGGCACGTGCCACCACGCCTGGCTAATTTTTCTGTTGTTTTTTTTTTTCTTTTTTTACTAGAGATGGGGATTTCACTATGTTGGCCAGGCTGGTCTCAAACTCCTGACCTCAAGTGATCCACCCACCTCGGCCTCCCAAAGTGCAGAGATTACAGGCATGAGCCACTGTGCCTGGCCATAAATTTCTGTTGCAGCATCCCTAGGAAATCAAGATGAATTTCTAGAAGTGAAAAATTTTGTCTTTTTATTTTTTATTTTGAGACAGGGTCTTCCTCTGTCACCCAGGCTGGAGTGCAGTGGCGAAATCGTAGCTCACTGTAGCCTTGACCTCCCAGACTCAAGTGATCTTCCTGTCTCAGCCTCCTGAGTTGCCTGGGGTCACCCAGCTAGTAAGCGATGGAGCTGGATCAAACTCAGAGCTGCCTCCCTTCAAAGCTTTCCTCCATGCCCCTGGCTTCCTTGTAACACTGAGCTTTCCACCTCACCTCCTCCTTCTCTGCCCATCTTGTACCTCTTCCCTCCTTTCTTTTCCCCTCCTTTATCGTTCGGCTCGTGTATCCTGAGTCCAACATGCATAGTTGCTGGGTGGGCAGGACTCATCCACATCTGGGATGTACTTTAATGGGAGTATAACTTATATGCTCACAGATTAGAATGGAAAAGGGACTATTAGGGAAGCCCAGGGAACCCTCCTGCTTTGCAGTTTGGAAATACAGGTGCAGAGGCTGGGAGTGGTGGCTCATGCCTGTAATCCCAGCACTTTCAGAGGCTGAGACGGGCAGATCACTTGAGGTCAGGAGTTCAAGACCAGTCTGATCAACATGGTGAAACCTTGTCTCTACTATTAATAAAAATACAAAAGTTAGCTGGGTGTGGTGGTGTATGCCTGTAATCCCAGCTACTCGGGAGGCTGAGGCATGAGAATCGCTTGAACCTAGGTGGCGGAGGTTGCAGTGAGCCAATATTGTACCACTGCATTCCAGCCTGGACAACACAGCAAGACTGTCAAAAAAAAAAAAAAAAAGAAGTGGAGGCCCAGAGAGTGTACCTGCCTTGCCCAGAATCACACAGCTGAAATTCCCATGCCTCTCCTTCTCCAGATCCCCTCTCTGTGTCATTAAGTGGATCCCAAGTTGTCTTTTAGCTTTATCTGGAAATCACAAGGTGAGGTCAGGGAAGTTGTAGGGAACAAACTGGGAGATGGACAGTGTGACACCCCCAAACCTCTGTCATAACCAGTGCCCTGCACCCCATGCCCTGGCAGTGGCCACTGGGAGGCCAGGCAGCTCCAGGGCTGCACCCGCAATGGGAAGCTGATGGAGCCTTACGAGTTCCTGGCCTTGGGGCTTGCCGTGTGTTTCTCTTTCCAGCCACACGTCTCCTCAAGGTTATTATTAGCAAAAGGGACAAAGCCCTTAATGACTGGAGGCTGGCCCAGGCTCAGGAAGCTGGCCCTTAAGCCCTGTGGGCACCTCTCCACAAACAGTTCCTTTGAACAGGGCAGATCTACCTGAGGAGGGAGCAGGCTAGGGGAGGTGCTGTTGTCCTCTACCCCCAATTTTGGGACCCCTTGGGGAGGTCTGATCCTAACTGTACCCCTCAATGATTAACTGTCTTGGGTAAGGGACCTGGGATATTCTGTGAGTTTCCAAAGGAATGGTCTCTGTGAGTCTGTTGTGATGTCCTCTGCTATGACTTCGAAACCCCTTCAGGACCCTGGTATTCCTCTCTCTGTTACATTCCAGGCCCTCCTCACAGCATGGCTACACCCCCACATCCCTCCTGGATCACAAGATGCTGGTGGGCTGCCTTGAGGCCTCTCTGACTGATTCCCCCCCGGCCATCTCCACTCTGCTGCCCCGACCCCACCCCCGTCCTGGGCACATCCTCAGGGTTGCTGCTTCCGAGAGGTCCTGCTATAGGTACCCTCCTCTTTCATTTCCTGCCCTTAAAATGGGGCCCATCATCCTCATCCCTCCATGCCCCCTCCCTTGGAATGCAAAGATAGTTTCCCACATCAGCATCCAGCCACAGCTCTGTTGTTCATTTCCAACTTCCTTTACCTCCCCAGCCCGGAAGCTACTAACCACTCACCCTGCCCAGAAAATCCCCACCCAGGTAGCAGCACCGCTGCTAGATCTTTCCAGACTTGCACTAAGATGACAGCTTTGAAACTTAAAAGCCAAACTTTATCCTGATTTTATTCTGTGGACCGTCCATGATGCTATACCTTGGAGCAATGCTGGGTCTGTGTCTCCCTTCTCAAATGAAGTAGGGTCCTGTGTTAAGGCCAAATTGGGGTTCGTGGAGGTGGCTGCTCCCTCTCTCCCTGCCCAAGAGGGATTAAGGGTTATTTGTCATAAATCCAAGACCCAGGTCCAGTCCCCTCACTTTGGAGCTCAAAAGAAAGTTTGAAAGCCTCACTGAGTCCGACCGTCTCACCATGGAGAAGGTGAATCTGGACGCCAGGAAGGTGGCATGCCTTGTCCAGAGTCACCCTGTGTGCAGCAGAGTCAAAGACAGGACCCAGGTTTCCTGGCTCCCAGGCTGGCTGTGCTTCCACTGCGGACCCTGCTTATTACGAGGTTGGAATCAGCATCCTTGGGGCTGAGACTACACCATATCCATCCTGAATCTACTGCAAACCTGCCTCGTTACCCCGAGGAGGTCGCTTTACCACTGATGAGTCAGATTCCTCATCTACGAGTTGGGGATAGGTGGTGGCAGAGACCCCTAGTTCCCCCAAACCCCATCTATTCCTTGTGTCCCTGGACTGTGCCAGTCTTGGAGATTCTGTCTTTCAGATGTAAATTGGCCCCGCTTCTCCTCTCTGCTTGTTTACCTCTTGGCCTGCTGGGATCCTGTTTATTGGTTAAATCCTTCCGAATTAGACAGTCTCCCTCTCTGCCTCAGCCTTTGCCTGGCGGAAAACATATTTCTCTTTCATAAAATGTATTTCCGAAGTAAGTTAGTCACTTACCACTCCCCAGTGATTCTTTTATTTGTTTTTTAATTTTTTTATTGGTACATAATAGGTGTGTATATGTTCAGGGTCTCCAGCGATTCTTTTCAAAAACACAGATTGCTTACACGTGTCTCCAAAGTCTGAGGTCTCCCGGACATTATTATTCCTACACACTCTTGACTTTCCATTTCTTAAGAGTCCAGCTCAGCAGCAGCAGCCCTCATTGTCTCATCCAGTTTGGGTAGCTCATCTTTCCTTTTGCAAACTCAAAGCCCTTTCTTTTGGGAGTGTGAAGCCACTGACCCCAAGCAGTGGAAGAGGAAATGAAAGCACAGAGTGGGAGAGAGGCAGATCCAGGATCTTCAGCTGGGTGCATGGCTGGATGTACACTTAAATCTGTGTCTGGGGGCCAGGCACAGTAGCTCACACTTGTAATCTTAGCACTTTGGGAGGCCGACGAGGGTGTATCACCTGAGGTGAGGAGTTCGAGACCAGCCTGGCCAACATGGTGAAACCCTGTCTCTACTAAAAATACAAAAATTAGCTGGGCATGGTGGCACGTGCCTGTAATCCCAGCTACTCAGGAGGCTGAGGCAAGAGAATGGCTTGAATCTAGGAGGCGGAGGTTGCAGTGAGCCAAGATTATGCCATTGCACTCCAGCCTAGGCGACAAGAGCAAAACTCTGTCTCAAAAATAAATAGATAAATAAATAAATAAATAAATAAATAAATAAATAAATCTGTGGCTGGGTATGGCTGGGTCTATGGCTGGGTTGACTTCTGGGTCCACAACTGGGTCTATGGGTGAGTCTATGGCTAGGTTCATGGCTAGACCTATGGATGTCTATGACTCAAGAGCTATAGGTGTCTATGGCTTATGTGGCTGGGTCCACAGCTGGATTCATGGATAGGTCTACAAGTGAGTATATGGCTAGATCCATGGCTGGGTCTATGGCTCAGTCCATGCCTAGGTCTATGGATGGGTCCACAGCTGAGTCCGTGGCTGGGTCTATGGCTGGGAGTGTGGCTGGGTCTATGAGTGAGTCTATAGCTGGGCCTATAGCTGGGTCCATGGCTGGATCTATGAGTGAGTGTATGGCTGGGTCTATAACTGGGTATATGGCTGGGTCCATGGGTGAGTCTATGGCTGAGTCTGTGGCTAGGTCCATGGCTGGGTCCACAGAAAGACCTGCCTTTGACTCTAGTCAACTGGCCCCAGAGCCGTGGCCTGGGACTCCTGAGGATGAAATATGTACAGTGTGGTGAGTAGAGCCCAGGTGATCTTGTTTGTAGCTCCAGTTCTGCTGCAGGCTAACCTTGTGGCCTCAGATCAGTCTTGTTCCTGTTCTGAGTCTTGGTTTGCCATTTATACAATGAGCCAATGAGGATAAGATCATAGATTTTACTGTGTTTCTTGGAGGCCTACGGTTCTGATGAGGTTCTTCCAAGACCTGGCAGGGATGGTGGAGGTTGCAAGTTGGAGGTTGGCTTCACCCATCATCTCCTCTAACCAGAACAGCTTGGCGTCAGTCAAGCTCCCTCACAAGACTTCATTTAAAAATAAGATTGGAAATTAAAAATAAGATTGGAAAGACTGGAAACCAACCATGTGTTCATCTCTAAAATCTGGCTAGTAAATTATCATACAGCCACAAAATAAAATACAATACAGTTGGGAAAATGAAGGTGCTCTGAAAATGATTTAAAAAAAATGTCTCCAGGATATAGCAAATTTAAAAAGCAAGATATGGAAGGATGTCTAGTGTGCTAAATTTTTTTTGTTTTTGTTTTTGGTTTTTTTGTTTGTTTGTTTGTTTTTGAGACAGAGTTTCACTCTTGTTGCCCAGGATGGAGTGCAATGGCATGATTTCGGCTCACTGCAACCTCTGCCTCCCAGGTTGAAGCGATTCTCCTGCCTCAACCTCCTGAGTAGCTGGGATTACAGGAATGCACCATCATGCCCAGCTAATTTTGTATTTTTAGTAGAGACAGGGTTTCTCCATGTTGGTCAGGCTGGTCTTGAACTCCCGACCTCAGGTGATCTGCCCACTTCGGCCTCCCAAATTGCTTGGATTATAGGCATGAGCCATCGCACCAGGCCTAGTATGCTAATTTTTATATAATTAAAGGGGACAATTAAAAATAAATATCTGTATGTTTGATTTGCATACAGAAGCCCTGGAAGGACACATACGAAACTAATGTGTACCTTCCTGTGGTATCAGGTGGGATGGGGGTGGCCAGGGGGAGAGTAGATGAAGCTGCAGGTGGAAATGAAATTTCTCAATGTATACCTTCTTATAGCACTTTGATATTTGAATCATGCACATATATTACCTTTTCAAAAAACTAAAACTTAAATTTAAAAATTATACCAAGTGAAAAATAGGGACAGGGGAAAATAAGCTGGCCAGATGATCTCTAAATTCCCTTGTTGCTTGGATGATCAGGCTGGTGGGGGAGGTAAGGAATGCCCACACATGCCTGTCACCAAAGGCAGATGGGGAAGGGAGAGGCCTTGGGTCCAGGAACTGGGGAGGAGAAGCTGTGCCCCCAGGTCCATGTGCGGGGTCTCTGGGGCTTCTGCCAGTCCTGCTGCATAAACAGCCGATGCAGATGGCCCCTGGTGCCCAAGCCTCAGGACCTGTGCTCCCTCCCCTGACTGGCCTGGGCTCCCTCTCTCCCAGGAGTGGAGGCCAACGGCTGCCCCTCATCAGCCTGCCAGCTGGGAGTGGCCCCACCACTGGCCAGTGGGACAGAGCCTCCTCCACGCAGGGCTGTCTCCAGCTGACGCCAGCCCCAGACTGTGGCCTGAGTCTCGTCCAGGACAGACCCCAGGGCACAGATGTTCCCATTCTCTGGCTCTGGATGAGCTTCTTGGAAAAATCGTGGAGCCAGCCTTCCTCAATCCACCTTTGAGTGGAGAGAAGAGGGGCCCTTCTCTCCTGCAGCCACTGGCACCTGGCTGCCCGCCCTCGGGGGCCGGCCACAGGCTGCTGATCCATGCGGCCCTTGTCTGTGTGGCTGGCTCCTGTCCGAAGGTCACTGAAGAGAGGCAGGCCGGCTGGAGAGAGAGAGGGCAGCAGAGGCTCCCATCAGCCCTGTCTAAAGTTCTTCATGCTCTCTCTGGCTTTTTCTGGGTGGCGCACCAACAGGAAGTGGTCTGGCTAAGATGAAGGGCAGCTGCTGCGGGACCCCTGAGTGGGACATTGCAGCCAGACCAGGACTAACATGAGTCCAGGAGGAGGGAGAAGGGGCTCTGTGTTTATTGCAGTACTGTTATGTTGCCAAGCTTTGCAGTGAGACAGACTTGCATTCAAATCCAGGTTCTGCCACACAGTAACTGTGACTTTAAGCAAGTTAAGTAGTGTACTCTCTGAGCCTCAGTTTCATCATCTATAAAATGGGGGAAGGTAAAATGAAATAGGGGTAATAAACCACCTAATCAGACAGTTGTTGCTGAAAAAATATTGCCTATTCTTCCCCTCTGGGGTATAAGATACAAGGTCAATGCCAGACAGGGTTTAAGACCCTGAAGCCAACTGCCGGGATCCTAGCTCTGCCTAGGGCACCTAATTCACAAGACTGCTGGGAGGAACAAAGGAATTGAGAGTGGTGCTTGGGATGCAGTGAGTGTTTTATGTTACTTCTTTTTATCATTGTTATGGCAACAACTGCCCACTTTAACCCATATCCTTGTAGGTCCTTGTGTGAGCTGGAATCCCAGGGCCTTTTCTGTCGCCAGGCTGGTCTGCTGAGGGTTCGTTCACCAGCTGGCTTTTTCTGGGTCGGCTTCTGAACAGGGGTTGAGAAGGGGGTGGGGAAAGCTCAGTTCAACCCCATCCCCTCAGGGTGGAGACCACAATTCCCCTCACCCGCACTTCAACCAGCATCTGTTTTTCATAAACCCCTTCAGTCTTATGCCTGGGAAGGAGAGTGAATTTCCTTAGGCAACAAAGCCCTCCAAAACCACCCATCGTGGGATGGGTGGATCCCGTTGGGCCTCCTTCCCACTCTGCATCTGGACCTGCAAACCCTAGGGCCATCGCCACCTCTCAGCACCTCTGCCAAGAGAGGTTGCTTCCCTTGTCCAGGCCACAGCCTGCCCGCCCCTCCGGCTCCTGGCTGGCCAGTGCTGCCAGCCGCATGCCATCTCCTAGGCTGCCTGATGACTGTGGCCCTCAAGTCCATGCTGAGCTCAGAGCCAGTGGCCCCCCAACCCAGAACTGCTGCCACCCAATGGCACTCTCAGTGCCAGCCTGGGACCGCTCTTTAAGAGAACCCCTTAAAAGAAAGAGCATATGAGCCTTCCTAGTGCCTCAGGCAGAAGGACGGACTTCCAGAGTATTCTGCTCCTGGCCCCTGACAGAGGCTGGCAGGGCCCCATCTTCCCATTATCCTGCCCTTTCCCATGAGCTTTCTCTTCGTTCCTTCCATAAATTCAGTTCAAGCTTTGTTTTCAGTGTCAATGAAAACTTGCTCAAATATAGGTACATAAAAAAATAGTTTTTCATTTCTTCAAACAAATGAGGCAAGGCAACCACCAGCTCACTGTGTCTCCACCATTTTGGTAGGAAGCCATTACTTTTGTATTAAAACAAGACCTCATATGTTATGAGTATATTGTTATGGTCCCATTAGGGAAGAAAATGCAATCATCTGCATGCATTTCCAAGCAAAACATGAGACTCCAAAGATAAACGATAGAATAGAAATCCACCACAGTAGGGGTTATGTCTGTTTTGCTGACTGATGTATTCCCAGTGCTGAGAAGAAGACTTGCCCCATGGCAGGAGCTTCATAAATGTTTGTCAAATAAATGTAACACAAGCTTGCAGCCTGAGGCTGCGGGCTGGACATCCAGATGAGGATACATTATATTTCTCTGCCTTTAGGCGAAATGTCTGAGAATCACTCGGCCATACATCATCTCATTTAATCCTCCTACCAAACCAACAGTGCTGTGTGAGGGACATCTTCATGGAGGGTTACTATTGAGCACCTGAACTCACCCCTACCCCTTGATATTGAGAACGTCCCCATCATGTGAGTCTTGGTGAGAGACTGGGCCTCACTTTCAGTACAGAAGCTTAAAAGACCAGACAATTTTTTTTTTTTAAGACAGAGTCTCGCTCTCGCTCTGTCACCCAGGCTGGAGTGCAGTGGTATGATCTCAGCTCACTGCAACCTCTGCCTCCCCGGGTCAAGCGATTCTCCTGCCTCAGCTTCCCAAGTAGCTGGGACTACAGGCACCTGCCACCACACCTGGCTAATTTTTGTATTTTTAGTAGAGACAGGGTTTCACTATGTTGGTCGGGCTGGTCTTGAACTCCTGACCTTAGGTGATCCACCCAGCTTGGCCTCCCAAAGTGCTGGGATTACACCATGCCCGACCTGCAAGACCAGATAAATATATGGCCTGCTCCCTGCAAGCAGGGCCTAAACACACACCAAGGAGCAAGTGACACACAGATACAAGCTTGGGTCAGAGTTCATTCTGCTGGGACCCACAGTGACATCCAATGTGCACTGCCAGTGGCGTGGTGCCTGAACCGGGCTGCTCAGTGCCTCTCCTTCCTGCCTGTATTCTGAGCCTGGCTGCTGCCTGACAGATAATTCTCCAAGCCAACCAGCATTCTTCCAGTAGAGCTGCTTTCTGCTTAGGTTGGTAGAGATGTTTTCTGTAGGTCATAAGGAAGAACCTTGATGTCTAAAAGTAGATACTATTATTCTATTTTCTAGATGAAGAAACTGAGGCTTAGGGTGGCACTTATTGAGCACCTACTGTTTGCCAGGCTGTGGAGGGTTAGACACGTGAAGAGGCAGTTTCAGTACAACATGACAGAGGGGTGTACAAGAGGCCATGGAAGCTGGAGGGCCTGCGGGTGGCAGGGGAGGCTTCATGGAGAAAGTGGCACAAGTTGAGACTTTAAGGAGTAGAAGACCAGGTGCAGTGGCCCACGCCTATAATCCCAGCATTTTGGGAGGCCAAGGTAGGTGGATCACTTGAGGTCAAGCGTTCAAGACCAGCCTGGCCAACATGGCAAACCCTGTCTCTACTAAAAATACAAAAAGTAGCCAGACCTGGTGGCGCATGCCTGTAATCCCAGCTACTCGGGAGGCTGAGGCAGGAGAATCGCTTGAACCCAGGAGGCGGAGGTTGCAGTGAGCCAAG
Source organism: Pongo pygmaeus (assembly GCF_028885625.2). Classification (NCBI taxonomy): domain Eukaryota; kingdom Metazoa; phylum Chordata; class Mammalia; order Primates; family Hominidae; genus Pongo; species Pongo pygmaeus. Next base: position 94,327,671 of record NC_072389.2, on the reverse strand, counting down.
ATTGTGCCATTGCACTCCAGCCAGCCTGGGTGACAGAGTGAGACCTTATCAAAAAAAAAGAAAAAAAAAAAAAAAAAAAAAGAAAGAGGAGGAAAGTAGAGAATTTTCTTTTCTTTTCTTTTCTTTTCTTTTGAGATGGAGTCTTGCTCTGTCTCAGTGGCATGATCTCGGCTTGGCGTGATCTTGGCTCACTGCAACCTCTGCCTCCCAGGTTCAATCGATTCTCCTGCCTCAGCCTCCCGAGAAGCTGGGGTTATAGGCGCCCACCACCATGCCCAGCTAATTTTTATATTGTTAGTAGAGACGGAGTTTCACCATTTTGGCCAGGCTGGTCTCGAACTCCTGACCTCGTGATGCGCCCAGCTCAGCCTCCCAAAGTGCTGGGATTATAGGCATGAGCCACCATGCCCAGCTGAGAATCTTCTTAACATGGTATATTAGGGGTATAGCATGTTATTCTAGAGGCTGGAGTGAATGGTGCAGGGGGCCCATGACCACAGATGATGCTGGAGGAGAGGGTGGAGAGGCCAGTTACTGAGGTGCTTTGCCTACCTTATGAATGGATGTACATTTTGCAACCAGGCTTCCTAGTTGTAAGCAACAAAAATAGATTTTGGCTAATATCATCAGAAAAGGCTTCTATCTGAAGAGTATCTGGGAACTCACAGAACTGAAAAAAAAAAAAAAAAAAAAAAAAAGGCTAATAAATTGGGCTTAGAAAAGAACAGGAACCAGGAAAGCAACAATCGTTTAGGGAATGAGAACTGCTGGTTTGTCAATGTGCTGCTGCTGCAATAAGAGCAATATTTTTGCATCCTTGACTCAACCTACACAAGACTCAAAGTCTTTGGAGACAGAGACCAGTTGGTCTAGTGTAAGAAGGCCAGAGCTCTTGATTTATGATTCCATCATGTCTGCACACTATAGAGAAGGAACAGATCTCAAAGATATATTGAAGTGTTATTTCCAAAGAGAGAGAAATTAATACTGTGCAACAAATAGCCAACAGACTTTATCATGAAAGATATGTTTAACAAGGGAATGACAATTTTTTGACTTCTAAGAAAGCAGTTTAAAATAAACAATGAGGGAAGGCAAGATTGTGGGTAGAGGGCCAGTAGAAGAAAACTTCAATAATCCAGGAGAGCAATGATGAGGTCATGAGCTAAGGCAATGAAGATGAGAGTAGAAGTGAATGCAGGAGATATCCGGGAAATGGAAGCTTTAGGATTTGGAGGATAATTAGATGTGGGAGGTGAAAGAGATAAGAGCCAAAGAAAGCTCTGGTTTCTGGCTTGAATGACTTGGGTGGATGAGGAAGTCCTGAAGTCAAGATAGTAATACATGAGAAAGGTAAAATGGGAATGGTGAGGCTGCGTAAGAGTATGGGACATGTTGAGTTTGAAATGCCTGCAGATTGTCCAGTTGAAAAGATTAGAACTTAAGAAAGAGACTGGTGGATCATCAGCTAAAGGAGTAATTGAAGTTATAGACTTAAGTAAAATTTCCCAGTGAGACAAGGCAGAGTGAGAAACAGAGATGACTAAGAAGGAAGTGCTAAGAAAACGCTGACATTTAAGTGGCAGGCAGAAGAGGGATCTACAAAAGGGTAGAGAGTGAGCTGGAAAGAAGGAGGAGAGGCTGGTTATACAAAAAATAATAATAATAAAAGAGAGTTCCAGGAGTTTGTGGTTGACATTAATATATGCTGCGGAGAAATCACACAGGATAAGCACTGGAAAGTGTCCATTGGATTTGAGCATTGGAAGGTCATTGAGAATGCAGGTTAGAGCAGTTTCAGTGAAGTCTTGAGGACAGACACCAGGACATTCAGAAGGAGAAGAAAAGACAATACAGTAAATACAGGCTGCCGTGGGGTAAAGCTTGACTGTGAGGGGAAGGGGAGATATGGCAGTAGCTGGAGAGGAGCTGGAGTGATGGGAACATATGAAAGTGAAGAGTGTGCTGAGAGTGAAACTTACTGTTTCTTGATCTCAATCCAATGGAACGTCCAAATATTGACTCAGGGTCCTAAAGGGGAAAAATATTTTTAAATCCCTAAAACATGACAAAACGTGAGTCATGATGACAGTGAATGAAATCAGTTGTGTCTGGCCGGGCATGGTGGCTCACACCTGTTAATCCTAGCATTTTGGGAGGCCAAGGTGGGTGGATCACCTGAGGTCAGGAGTTCAAGACCAGCCTGGCCAACATGGTGAGACCCCATCTATACTAAAAATACAGAAATTAGCCGGGCATGGTGGCACAAGTATGTAATTCCAGCTACCCAGCTACTTGGGAGGCTGAGGCAGGAGAATTGCTTGAACCTGAGAGGCGGAGGTTGCAGTGAGCCAAGACTGTACCACCACACTGCAGCCTGGGCGAGAGAGCAAGACTGTCTCAAAAAAAAAAAAAAAAGGAATATGTCTATTTGTTATTAAACTATAAACAGTGCAAATTTGGGGGTGAAAATAGGAAATAAAAACAAAGACGATAAAGGTTATTATTGTGGAGGAATCTGTCAATACTAACTCAGAGTTATCTTCCTGGTTTGCTTAGTCTGTTCACTTCTGAGAGGAGTATATTACTATCTTCAACTATTATTGTTGCTTTATTTAGTTCCATTCATGATTCTTCCAGCTGTTGTTTCATCAAGACTGTCCAGTGTAGTATGTAGTAGACACATGTGGCTATTTACATTTTAATTGGCAGGGCACAGTGGCTCATGCCTGTATTCCCAGCACTTTGGGAGTCCAACATAGGAGAATCACTTGATCCCAGGAGTTTGAGACCAGCCTGGGTAACATAGTGAAACCTCCAAACAATTTAAAACAAATTAGTCAAGCGTGATGATGCACGCCTATAGTCCCAACTACTTGAGAGGCTGAGGCAGGAGAATTGCTTGAGTCCAGGAGGTGGAGGCTACAGTGAGCCATGATCATGCCACTGGGCAATAGAGGAAGACCCTGCCTCAAAAAATAAATAAATAAGTTTTAATTAATTAAAATTAAATCTTCAATTCCTGAGTCACAGTAGCCACATTTCAAGTGTTCAGCAGCCACATGTTGTTAGTGGTTACTGTATTGAACAATGCAGATATAGAACATTTCCGTCATTGCGGAAAGTTCTTTTGGACTGCCTGGCATTATATAATCCTGGGCTATATTGCTAGATGCATATATGTTTATGTTTATGTCTCCTTGGTCTGTGTTCCTTTTATTAATCCATAAAATGCCTCTTTGTCCCTTATGATGTTTGTTACTTGAAATTCTATTTGTCAGAATTTAAATTTGCAACCCAAGCTTTAATTGGTTTATATTTATTCAACACTTTTTCTCCATATCTCTTTTTACCTGCCACACCTAAAATCTACAAATTTGTTAATAAAATGTTTCTGTTTTCTTGCTGATCAAAGTGATAAAGGAATCACAGAAAATAAAAAGACATTTGATACAAAATTGATACAAAATCACAGAAAATAAAAAGACATTTGAGCTTGTTGAAAAAAATTCACATTAAAAAAATTCATGTTGGTTGATTCAGATCTATCTCATTGTTATTCAGCAACCATTTTTCTGCTTTTATTGACTTCTTACTGAATTTCTCCTGGGAAGCAATAAAAAATAATTTGTTTCCTTAAATCCAATCACTTTCTGTGGTAAGCTGAAAAATGGTCCACCAAAAGATATCCACATCAAATCCCTGGAACCTATGAATGTTACCTTATTTGGAAGAAGGAACTTTGTCAATATTATTAAATTAAGGACCTTGAAATGAAGAGCTAATCCTGGATTATCTGGGTGGGTCCTGAATGCTATAGCAAGTGTCCTCATGAAAGAGAGGCAGAAGAAGATTATACGTCACCACATGCAGAAAGGGCTATGTGAAGATGGAGGCAGGCGTTGGAATGATGCCGCTATAAGCCAAAGAACACCATGGAATGCCAGCAGCCACCAGAAGCTAGAAGAGGCAAGGAATGGGTTCGCCCCAGAGCCTGCAGAGGGGGGCTGACCTAGCCAACACCTTGATTTTAGATCTGGCCTCCAGAACTGTGAGAGAATATATTTCTGTTGTTTTAAGCCCTCAAGGTTGTGATATTTGTTACAACAGCCCTAGGGAAAAAATACACTCCCATAACTTCCCTATCTTCAGCCAGAACTCCAACTCTATTTTCCACCAACAAGAAGTTGAGAAATTTCTCAACTTGTAATTTCTCAACTTCTTCCAACTACAATTCAAAATATCTCTCTAGCCACCTTTTCTAACCCCTCTCCCATTGGTATGGTTAGAACTATTCTTCCTTCCTTTTCCCCAGGCTAACGTCCACATTCAGGCTCTGTCCCATCTTTTATATTCTATGACCCTGGGCCTTCAGTCCCCTCCCTGAATAGCACTGCTTTGTTGTTGCTGTTTAAAAATAATTACATATTGGATATGTGAGATGCATGTAAATAATATACCAAACACCTGTATACCTATCACCTAAGAAATAAACCATTATTAATATAGTTGAAGCCCTCAATACCATTCACCCCTCTCCCCCATTGCATTTTGTTTGATTTTATTTTTCTATAAAAATAATACCTAAACAATTTTTCTAAAAATTAAATATCACAAGGATTATAATAAAAAACAGTGGCCTCCTGGCCAAATGCTCCACATCACACATAACTGCTACCCAAAGGTAAGCATTTTCAAACCATTTAGCTTTTTCTTCCTGTAGTTAGTTCTCATTTCTAAACAGTACCCGTATGTTGATATTTCTTTGCCATCCTATTTGGAATATTACGTACTGACTTCTTCCTATGAAATATGAAGATATGGCTGGGCGAGGTGGCTCACACCTGTAATCCTAGCACTTTGGCAGACTGAGGTGGGTGGATCTTCTGAGGTCAGGAGTTCAAGACCAGCCCGGCTAACATGGTGAAATCCTGTCTCTATTAAAAATACAAAAATTAGCCGGGCATGGTGGTGTGTGCCTGTAGTCCCAGCTACTCAGGAGGCTGAGGCAGGAGAATCACTTGAACCTGGTGGGGGAGGTTGCAGTGAGCCAAGATCACACCAGTTCACTCCAGCCTGGGCCAAAAAGCAAAACTCAGTCTCAAAAAAAAAAAAAAACAAAAACACCTGACGTCAGGAGTTTGAGACCAGCCTGGCTAACCTGGTGAAATCCCATCTGTACTAAAAATATATAAATTAGCTGGGTGCGGTGGGTGGTGGGCGCCTGTAATCTCAGCTACTCGGGAGGCTGAGGCAGGAGAATTGCTTGAACTGGGGAGGCGGAGGTTGCAATGAGCCAAGATAGCACCATTGTACTCCAGCCTGGGCAACAGGAGTGAAACTCCACCTCAAAAAAAAAAAAAAAAAAAAAGAACAAGAAGAAGAAGATATAACACACATCTCTCCTGACCCTTCCAAAATAGTTACCTCATCATTTGGGGAATTAAATAAATATTCAATGTTTCTATTGTTATTATTATGTAAATTATGACAAAAGGGCAACATACCTACTACTTTTGTACATTTTCTCATTCTTGGTACTAGTAATTGTCTCTCTTTTTAACTTAGTTTTCTATGTGCCTACTATTACTTCATCTCAAACTAATAGAACCTCCTTTTGGTATGATTCCCCTTTGTTATTGACAGATATTCAGGACCCCTCTCTGTACTCTAGGTTGGCTTTTCTCTGGGCTCAATACACCACTGTCATCTGGAGACATCCTATCCTCATCTTCCCGGGAATATCTTATACCTTTCTCTTCTACTGGAGTTCCTCTTTTTCAGTTTCCTCCTCCATTTGGGTGGAGCATATCTTCCAATAGCTTCTTTAAAAAGAGATGTGGAAGATAAATACTTGAAGGTGTAGATTTCTTAAAGTATCACTTTATTTTGTTTTCATATTTGATCTGTAGTTTGCTTGGGTATAGAATTTTAGGTTACAAGTCATGTTCCTCACTTGGTGCTTTTTGATGATGTAAAAATAATTTTGTTTAAAAAAAGAAATAACTTTCCCTCGGAAGTTTGAGGCATTACATCACTGTCTTCGGTCTTCTAAAGAAGTCTGGTGGCTTTCTTACTCCTGGACCTTAGTGCATGCCCCGTTACTCTTCTCTGGAGGCTTCTAGGGTCTTCCTCTTATCCTCAGTGACTTAATTTCCACAGTGATGTCCCTTGGTGTGGGTCTTCCTTTAGTCATCTTGTTGATCCTCTAGGGAGCCCTTTGTCTTAGATGATCCATATACTTCAGTTCTGATAAATTTTCCTCCTCCCTGTTTTCTCTCTTCTCTTTCTAGAATTCCTATTCATCAGATATTAAATTTCTAAGTGAAGCCTCTAGTTTTCTTATCTGTCTGTCCCATTTTCTTTTTTCTTTTTAATTTCTGTGGGTACATAGTAGGCATATATGTTTATGGGGTACATGGGATATTTTGATACAGGCATACAATGCATGTCAGGGTAATGGGGTATCTGCCACCTCAAGCATTTATCCTTTGTGTTACAAACAATCCAGTTATACTCTTTTACTTATTTTTAAATGTACAATAAATTATTGTTGACTGTAGTCACTCTGTTGTACTATCAAATACTATTCATTCTATCTAACTATATTTTTATACCCATCAACCATCTCTCCTTCCTCCCCACTCCCCACAACCCTTCCCAGACTCTGGTAACCAACCTTCTACTCTCTGTCTCTCATGAGTTTAGTTGTTTTAATTTTTAACTCCCACAAATAAGTGAGGACATGCAAATAAGTGGAATTTGGCTTTCCATACCTCACTTATTTCACTTAACATAATGACCTCCAGTTCCATCCATGTTGTTGCAAATGACAGGATCTCATTCTTTTGATGACTGAATAGTACTCCATTGTGTATATGTACCACATTTTCTTTTTCCATTTGTCTGTTGATGGACACTTAGATTGCTTCCAAATCTTGGCTATTGTGAATAGTGCTGCAATAAACGTGGAAGTGTGACTATCTCTTCAATATATTGCTTTCTTTTCTTTTGGGTATATACCTAGCAGTGAGATTGCTGGATCATCTGATAGTTCTATTTTTAGTTTTTTAAAAGAATCTCCAAACAGTTCTACACAGTGGTTGTACTAATTTACATTCCAACAACAGCGTACAAAGGTTCCCCTTTCTCCACATCCTTGCCAGCATTTGTTATTACCTGTCTTTTAAATAAAAGCCATTTTAACTGTGGTGGAATGATATCTCATTGTAGTTTTGATTTGCATTTCTCTGATGGTCAATGATAATGAGCACCTTTTCATATACCTGTTTGCCATTTGGATGTCTTCTTTTAAGAGATGCCTATTCAGCTCTTTTGCCCATTTTAAAATCAGATTATTAGATTGTTTCCTATAGAGTTGTTTGATTCCTTATATATTCTGGTTAATAATACCTTGTCAGATGGATAGTTTGCAAGTATTTTTTCTCATTCTGTGGGTTGTCTCTTCACTTTGTTGATTACTTCCTTTGCTGTGCAGATGCTTTTTAACTTGATATGATCCCATTTCTCCATTTTTGCTTTGGTTGCCTGTGTGTGTTGGTATTACTTGGGAAATCTTTGCCTAATACAATGTTCTAGAGAGTTTCCCCAATGTTTTCTTTTAGTAGTTTCATAGTGTGAGGTCTTAGATTTAAATCTTTAATCCATTTTGAATTTATTTTTATATATGGCAAGAGATAGTCTAGTTTAATTTTTCTGCATATTAATATTCAGTTTTGCTAGCACCATTAATTGAAGAGACTCTCCTTTCTCCAATGTATGTTCTTAGAACATTTGTTGAAAATGAGCTTATTGTAACAAAAAATAAATAAAATAAAAAAGAAAGAAAATGAGTTTATTGTAGATGTATGGATTGGTTTCTGGGTTCTCTAGTCTGTTCCATTGGTCTACATGTCTGTTTTTATGCCAGTACCATGATGTTTTGGTTACTGTAGCTTTGTAGTATAATTTGAAATCAGGTAATGTGATTCCATTAGTTTTGATCTTTTTCTCAGGATAACTTTGGCTATTCTGGGTCTTTAGTGGTTCCATATAAGTTTTAGGATTATTTTTTCTATTTCTATACAGACTGTCATTGGTATTTTGTTAAGGATTGTTTTGAATATGTAGATTCATTGGGTAGTATGGACATTTTGACAATATTGATTCTTCCAATTCATGAACATGGAATATCTTTCCATATTTTGGTGTCCTCTTCAATTTCTTTCATCAATGTTTCATAATTTTCATTGTAAAGATATTTTACTTCTTCTGTTAATTCCTAGATATTTTATTTGTAGCTATTGTAAATGGGATTACTTTCTTGGTTTCTTTTTTAGAGTATTCACTGTTGGCATATAGAAATGCTATTGATTTTTGTATGTTGATTTTGTGTCCTGCAACTTTACTGAACTTATCAGTTCTAATAATTTTTCGGTGGAGTTTTTAGGTTTTTCCAAATATAAGATCATATCATCTACAAACAAGGATAATTTGAGTTCTTCCTTTTCAATTTGGATGCACTTTATTTCTTTCTCTTGTCTGATTGCTCTAGCTAGTACTTCCAGTACTATGTTGAATAACAGTGGTGAAAGTGGGCATCCTTGTTGTTCTAGATGTTAGAAGAAAGGCTTCCAGTTTTCCTCCATTTAATGTAATATTAGCTATGGGTCTGTCAAATATGGCTTTTATTGTATTGAGATATGTTCCTGGTATATCCCGTTTTTTAACACTTTTTATCATGAAGGGATGTTGAATTTTATCAAATGCTTTTTCAGCATCAATTGAAATGATCTTTTTTTGTCCTTATTCTGTTGATATGATGTATCACATTGATTGATTTGCATATGTTGAATTATCCTTGCATCCCTGGGATAAATCCCACTTGGTCATGATGAATGATCTTTTTAATGCTGAATTCAGTTTGTAGAAGATTTTCGCATAAATGTTCATCAGGGATATTGGCTTGTAGTTTTCTTTCTTTTCTTTTTTTTTAATGTGTCTTTGTATTAGAGTAATACTGACCTTGTAAAATGAGTTTGGAAGTATTCCCTCCTCCTCTATTTTTTGGAATACTTTGAGTAAGCTTGGTATTTGTTCTTCTTCAAATGTTTGGTAAAATTCAGCAGTGAAGCCATTTGGTCCCAGGCTTTTCTTTGCTGGAAGTCTTGTTATTACAGCTTCAATCTCCTTACTTGTTGTTGGTCTATTCTGGTTTTGGATTTCTTCATGGTTCAATCTTGGTAGGTTGTATGTGCCTAGTAATGTATTAATGTCTTCTAGGTTTTCCAATTTATTGGCATATTGCTTATAGCGGCCTTTAATGATCCTTTGAATTTCTGTGGTACCAGTTGTAATAGCTCCTTTTTCATCTCTGATTTTATTTATTTTGGTCTTGTTTTCTTTTCTTAGTCTGGGTAAAGGTTTGTTGATTTTGTTTATCTTTTCAAAAAACTAACTTTTCATTGATCTTTTGTATTTTTCTTCACTTCCATTTCATATATTTCTGATCTGATCTTTATTATTTCCTTTCTTCTACTAGTTTTGGGTTTCGTTTGCTCTTGCTTTTCTAGTTCTTTAAGATGCATCAGCTGGGTGCAGTGACTCACACCTGAAGTCCCAGATACTTGGGAGGCTGAGGTGGGAGGATCACTTGAGCCCAAGAGGCGGAGGTTGCAGTGAGGTAAGATGCCACTGTACTCCAGCCTGGGAGACAGAGTGAGAGTCAGTCTCTCTCTCTCTCTCACACACACACACACACACACACAAACATACACAGATGCATCATTAGGTTGTTTACTTAAAATTTTTCTACCTTTCTACTTTTTTTTTTTTTGAGACAGAGTCTCACTCTGTCACCCAGGCTGGAGTGGTGACATCCATCTCAGCTTACTGCAACCTCTGCCTCCCAGGTTCAAGCGATTCTCATGCCTCAGCCTGCCAAGTAGCTGAGACTACAGGCATGCACCAACCACAGCTGGCTAATTTTGGGCATTTTTAGTAGAGATGGGGTTCATCATGTTGGCCAGGCTGGTCTTGAACTCCTGGCTCAAGTGATCTGCCCACCTTGGCCTTCCAAAGTGCTGGGATTATAGGTGTGAGCCACTACACCTGGCCTGAAATTGTTCTACTTTTTTGATGTAGGTGCTTACAGCTGTAAACATTCCTCTTAGTATTTCTTTCACTGTAGCCAATAGGTTTTGGTGTGTTGTGTTTCCAATATCATTTGTTTCAAGATTTTTTTCTTAGACAAGGCAGCATGAACAAAAAATAAAATAAAATAAAGGAATTTAAAATTTTCCTTCCTAATTTCTCATTGACCCACTGGTCATTCAGGAGCATATTGTTTGATTTCCATGTGTTTGTATAGTTTCCAAAATATCTCTTGTTATTGATTTCTAGTTTTATTCCATTGTGATCAGAGAAGATAGTTGATACCATATCAATTTTTTTGAATTTTTTAAGACTTGTTTTGTCTTAACATATGGTCTTTCCTTGAGAATGTTCCATGTGCTGAGAAGAAAGTGTATTCTGCAGCCATTGGATAAAAGGTTTTGTAAATATCTATTAGGTCCATTTGGTCTGTAGTGCAGATTAAGTCCAGTGTTTCTTTGTTGATTTTCTGTCTGGATGATCTGTCCAATGCTGAAAGCAAAGTGTTGAAGTCTCCTGTTATTATTGTATTGGGGTGTATCTCTCTCTTTAGCTGTAATAATGTTCGCTTTATATATCTGGGTGTTCCAATGTTGGGTGCATATATATTTACAATTGTTATATCGTCTTAGTGAATTAAGTCTTTTATCATTATATAATGACTTTTGGTTTTTGTCTTGGAATTTATTTTGTCTGATGTGAGTATAGCTACTCCTGCTCTTTTTTGGTTTCCATTTGCATGGAATATATTTTTCCATCCTTTTATTTCTAGTCTATGTGTGTCTTTATAGGTAAAGTGTGTTTCTTATAGGCAACAGATAATTGGGTTTTGTTTTTGTTTTGTTTTTAAATCTATTCAGCCACTCTCTGTCTCTTGATTGGGGAGTTTAGTCCATTTACATTCAATGTTGTTTGTTGCCATTGTTGTTGTTGTTGTTGTTGTTGTTGTTGTTATTGAGACAGGGTCTTGCTCTGTTACCCAGGCTGGGATGCAGTGGCACGGTCATGCTTCACTGAAGTCTTGACCTCCTGGACTTTAGCGCTCCTCCTACCTCAGCCTCCTGAGTAGCTAGGACCACAGGTGTGTACCACCATGCCCAGCTAATTAAAAGAATTTTTTGGCTGGGTGCGGTGGCTCATCCTTTTAATGGCAACACTTTGGGAGGCCAAGGCAGGTGGATCACCTGAGATCAGGAGTTCAAGACCAGCCTGGCCAACATGGTGAAACCCCATCTCTACTAAAAAAATAAAAAGTAGCTGGGCTTGGTGGCAGGCACCTGTAATCCCAGCTACTCAGGAGGCTGAGGCATGAGAATCACTTGAACCCGGGAGGTGAAGGCTGCAATGAGCCAAGACTGTGTCATTGCACTCCAGCCTGGGAGACAAGAGTGAAACTCCATCTCAAAAAAAAAAAAGAAAAACTGTAGAACAGCAACATAAGACAGGTGAGAAATAAAAATAAAAAAATATATATATATATAAATAAATTTATTTTTTTTATAGAGACTGGGACTTACTATGTTGTCTGGGTTGGTGTCAAACTCCTGGGCTCAAGCAATCCTCTCACCTTGGCCTCCCAACGTGCTGGAATTATGGGTGTGAGTCACTGTGCCCAGCCCAATGTTATTATCAATAAGTAAGTACTTACTCTTGCCATTTTGTTATTTATTTTCTGGTTGTTTCATGGTCTTCTCTTGTTTATTTTCTTCCTTGCTTTCTTCCTTTTAGAGAAGGTGATTTTCTCTGGTGGTATGTTTTAATTTCTTGCTTTTTATTTTCTGTGTGTCTGTTGTAGGTTTTTTGTTTGTTTGTTTTGCTTTTCTGTTTTGAGACAGGTTCTCACTCTGTCACCCAGACTGGAGTGCAGTGGAACAATCATAACTCACTGAAGCCTCTACTTCCTGGGTTCAGGCAATCCTCCCACCTCAGCCTCTCAAGTAGCAGGGACTACAGGCATGCACCATCATACTTGGCTAATTTTTTTCTATTTTTTTGTAGAGGTGGGGTCTCACTGTGTTGACTAGGCTGATCTTGAGCTCCTGGGCTCAAGCAGCCCTCCCATCCTGGCCTCCCAAAGTGTTGGGATTACAGGCATGAGCCACCATGCCAGGCCTGTTGTAGATTTTTTGATTTGAGATTACCATGAGGCTTGCAAATAATATCTCACAACTCATTATTTTAAACTGATGACAACTTAACACTGATTGTATAAACAAACTAACAAACAAAGAGGAAACTAATAAAAACACTACACTTCAACTTTCTTTGTTTCTGCTTCATTTTTGAAGGGTATTTTCGATGCATATACTTTTCTAGGATAAAAGTTTTTTTCCTTCATCACTGTAAATATGTCATGCCACTCTCTCCTGGCCTATAAAGTTTTCACTGAAAAGTCTGCTGCCAGATGTGTTGGAGCTCCGTTGTACGTTATTTGTTTCTTTTCTCTTGCTTTTAGGATCCTTCCTTTATCCTTGACCTTTGAGAGTTTGATTATTAAATGTCTCAAGGTAGTCTTATTTGGGTTAAATCTGTTTGGTATGCTAGAACTTTCTTGTACTTAAATATTGATATCTCTTCCCCTAGGTTTGGGAAGTTGTCAGTTATCATTCCTTTGAATAAACTTTGAATAAACTTTCTATCCCTATCTCTCTCTCTTTACATCCTCTTTAAGGCCAATAACTCTTAGATTTGTCTTTTTGAGGCTATTTTCTAGATCCCGTAGACACGTTTCATTGTTTTTTATTCTTTATTCTTTTGTCTCCTCTGACTGTGTATTTTCAAATAGCCTGTCTTCGGGCTCACTAATTCTTTCTTCTGCTTGATCAGTTCTGATGGTGAGAGTCTCTGGTGCATTCTTCAGTATGCCAATTGTATTTTCCTACTCCAGAATGTCTGCTGGAGTCCTTTTAATTACTTTAGTGTCTTTGTTAAATTTATCTGATAGGATTCTGAATTCCTTCTCTGTGTTTTCTTGAATTTCAGTGAGTTTCCTCAAAGCAGTTATTTTGAATGATCTGTCTGAAAGGTCACATACCTCTGTCTCTCCAGACTGGTCACTGGTGACTTATTTAGTTCGTTTGGTGAGGTCATGTTTTCTGGGATGGTCTTGATGCTTGTAGATGCTCATTGGCATACGGGCATTGAAGAGTTAAGTATTTATTGTAGTTTTTGCAGTCTGAGCTTGTTTATACCCATCTTTCTTGGGAAGGTTTCCCAGGCATTTGAAGGGACTTGAGTGTTGTGATCTAAGTTTTTGGTCACTGCATCCATATATGCATTAGGGGGCACCCCAAACCCAGTAATGCTGTGGCTCATACAGACTCACAGAGGTACTGCCTTGGCAGTCTTGAATAAGATCTGGAAGAGTTCTCTGGATTACCAGGCAGAGGCTCTTGTTCTCTTCTCTTACTTTCTCCCAAACAAATAGAGCCTCTTTGTCTGTGCCATGCTGCCTGGAGCTGGGGGAGGTGTGACACAGCACCTGTGTAGCTACTACCACTGAGACTGCCCTGGGACAGATTTGAAGCCAGCACAGCACTGGGTCTTGCCTAAGGCCTGTGGTAATCACTGCCTATGTTTGCCCAAGGCCCTAGTGCTCTACAATCAGCAGATGGTAAAGCCAGCTAGGCTTGTGTCCTTCCCTTTCAGGATGGTGAGCTCCTCTTGGCTCTGGGCAAGTCTAGAGATGTTCTCTGGGAGCCAGGGCCTGGAGTTGAAAACCTTAGGAATCTACCTGGTGCTCTATTCCACTGCAGCTGAGCTAGCATCCAAGCCACAAGACAAAGTCCTTCCCACCCTTCCCTTCCCATTCCACAAGTAGAGGAGTAACCCTCCGTGGCCGCCATCATCCCAGGCCTGTGGTGAGTACAACTTGGCTACCACTGATATTCACTTAAGGCCTGAGAGCTCTTCAGTCAGCTTGTGGTGAATGATACTAAGCCTGAGATTTTCCCTTCAGGGCAGTGGGCTATCCTCTGGCCCAGGGCAGGTCCAGAAATGTCAAGACCCATAGCGAGTATTGCCTGGGTACCACTGTGGATTATTCAGGCCCCGAGGGCTCTTTAGTAAGCAGGTGATGGATCCTGACAGGACTGGGTCCTTCCCTTCAAAGCAGCAGGTTCCCTTCTGGCCCAAGTTGTGTCTAGAAATGTTGTCTGGGAGCTAGGGCCTAGAATGGAGGCCTCAGGACTCTGCCTGGTGCCCTATCCTACTTTGGCTAAGCTAGTACCCAAGTTGCAACACAAAGTCCTCTTTACTCTTCCTCCTCTTCTCCTTAAGTGGAGGAAAAGAATCTCTCCCAGAGCTGCTTGCTGCACTGCCTGGGGCTGGGGCGGGTGGGGGAGTGGTGCAAGCACTTTCTTGGCTTCCCTGGCTGGTGTCTGACTAGGTCATTTGCCCGGCAAATCCACTGGCTCCAAGCCCAGCACAGTACCAAGACTTGCCCAGGAATTGCAGTCCTTGTGGCCTAGGTTGTCTCTCAAGTTTATTTAGAACCCTAGAGCACTTTAGCCCATGATGGCGGGACTTGCTGGAACTCAAGTTCCAACTGCTGGGATGGGCGATTCCCCTCTGGCGAGGGCTGGTCTACATGCTCCCTCCATGGGTGCCAGCCGAGTTCTGCCTGGTGTTGCTTTCCACTGTGACCAGGCAGCATTGAGTTCCAACGCAAAGTCCCACAATCACTGTTTCTCTCCCACCCACAAGTGCAGATTATCTGTCTGCACCCCAGGCTGCTGCCTGGGAAACGAGGAGGGGATGGCACCAGCAACTCAGGACTATCTTTCCTACCCTCTTCAGTGCCTATTTCAGTGATATGAAGTTAAAACCAGGTACTGTGATCACTCACCTGATTTTTGGTTTTTATGAAGGTGCTTTTTTGTTCACTTTGGTTTTCTTATGGGGAGGATGATCAGTGAAGGCTTCTACTCAGCCATCTTGCCCCACCTCCATCTGTCTTATTTTCTCTTTAACTTTTTGGTCTATTTTCTGGAAGTTTTACACAACTTGATATTTTAATATTTTATTGCATTTAAAATCTATGCTGTACTATTTTTACTTGTGAAGAACATTTTTTATTCTTTAAATATTCCCTTTTTAAGTAGTGATATTTACTTTTTGGATGTAATATATTTGATTCATTTTCTGATAATACTAATTATGGTTTTTTTTCCTCTTTCTTTCTTTAAAGTGTCCTCCCTGCTTTGTATCTATTCCTTCTCAGTTTTCACCTACTCTTTGTTTGGGTAACTTTCAGGTAGAAACCTTCCTCAAAAGGCTGGTGATCCTTTGCTGGCTATTCATATTGAAGAGTGAGGCACTAAAAGCCTGATTAGGGGATCTGTCTTTGTGTGGAAAGGGCTCGTTGACTGTGGGCCTTACTGTAGGGTGATGGAGCAGAAGTCCAGCTGGTTCACTGGGAACCCCAGATAGCAATATCTATAGGTTTTTGCCATTGGCTTGGTCAGTTTCCTCAGACAGAAATTCTTTTGTCTCATGCCAGGAGGTTAGAGATTAACAGAAGCATTTTGGGGGCAGAGTGTGGGAAGCTGTACAGATGTGAGAGATCTCACTATTCAGAATGCCATACCTGCCACCACAATCTCCTCTTCCCACCTGTAACTCCTGGGAACTATGAAACTGTTCTCCATTTTTATAATGTTGTCACTTACGGAAGTTTTTTTAAGTGGAATCATGCAGTATACACCTTTTGGGATTGACTTTTACACTCAACATAATTCTCTGGAGATTGATCTAAGTTGTTAAGTGTATAAATAGTTTCCCTTTATTCTAGTAGAATTACATGGTATGAACACACCACAGTTTAACCACTCACCCACTGAAGGACATCTGGGTTGTCTCCAGTTTTTTACTATTATGAGTAAAGCAGCTATAAACATCCATGTACAGATTTTTGTGTGAACATATGTTTTTGTTTCTCTTGGATAAATGCTCAGGAATGCAATTTTTGGGTTGTATGGTAGTTTCATGTTTAGTTTTTTATGAAACTCCCATTTGCCAGTATGACTGTTTCTGCGTTTTAAATAAAAACTTAGTTAAAAATGGAAGTGTAGGTTCAAAGTTCTTTTCCCTCTACTCTTTGAAGACGTCATTCCATTTCCCTGCATTCAATGTTGCTGTTGAGAAGTTAGATATCAGTCTCACTCTTATTTCTTTGTAGGTGATCTTTTCCTCTCTGGAAGCTTACAGAACTTTATTTAAAAATTTTTTTCCAGCCTCTACATTAAGGACAAAAGAATTTCATTTTTGACTTTCAGACTTTTAAGATTCCACTGAAATGTATCTAGATGTGAATTTATACTTACAGACTTAGTTGGGAATGCAATGGATTCTTTCCATATTAACATGCATTCTTTTGTATTATGGGAAATTCTTGGTTATTATTTTTTCAAATATTTTCTCTACTCTGTTTAGTCTTTTGGGGTTTCTAGTATATAGATCTATTGTTGCATTAAAAACTACCCTAAAACTTAATGGCTTAAAACAGTATTAAGCCTTTATTATCTTGTGCAATTTCTTGAGGTCAGGAATCTGGGGTGACTTAGCTGGGTGATTCTGGCTCAGAGTCTCTCAAAGTTGGAGTCAAGATGTTGGTCAAGGCTGAAATCATCTGAAGACTTGGCTGGTGTTAGAGAATCTGATTCCAGGATGGCTCATTCACATGACTGGCAAGTTGATGTTGGCAGTGGCCCTCAGTTCCTGCAAATGTGGACCTCTTTGTAGGATTGATTGAGTATCCTCCCAACATGGCAGTTGGCATCCCCCTGAGCAAGGGATTTCAGAGAGACTAAGAAGAAAGCCACATTGACATTTATGGTCTGGACTTGGAAACTACAATCTGTTAGTTCCTTAATATTCTACCAGTTACACAGGTCTGACCTAGTCAATGTTGTGAGGAGGTGGGTTGACTTCTATACAAGGAAGTAAATACCAGGAGATGGAGATCACTGAGGGCTGTCTTTGAAGCTGGCTACCATAGATCAGAACATTTCTTCTTTTCTATCTCCTGACTTGTGTTTCATTCTCATTTCTTTATCCCTTCCTGATGTCTTTTGGATGAGGTTCTCAACAAAGTCATTTAGCTCAGTAATTTCTCATTTAGCTGTATTCTCTCTGCTATTTAGCCTATCCCACTGGAGTGCAGTAATGCAATCATAGCTCACTGCAGCACTGAACTCCGGGCTCAAGTGATCCTCCATTCTCAGCCTCCCAAGTGTCTAGAACCACAGGCATGCACCACCATGTCTGGCTCATTTTTTTATTTTTTGTAGAGACAGGGTCTATGTTGCCCAGGTTGGTCTCGAACTCCTGGCCTTAAGTGATCCTCCCACCTTGGTCTCCCAAACTCTGGGATTACAGGTACGAGCCACTGCACCTGGCCATCCCAAGTTATTTCAAAAACTAGGTTTTTTTTAAAACATAAGTGTTGTATTATTTGTGCCTTATGCCCTGCAGGTGTATGCACATGAACATGTTTAAGGGGATGGAGGGGGGGCAGGTAGCAGCTTGTGGGCAATAGCCAGCTCTTCCTCTACCTTCATTCCCAGGTCCTAGTACAGCCCCCAGCACACAGGAGATGCTGAGTAAATATGCATTGAGAGGAGAACAACATTAATAACAACACAGTGGTTATTGTCTTTTAAGCACTTGTTGTGTGTCCTTATAAACCTACAAGCACCCTCTGAGGTGGGCACTGACATTTCCATTCTGGAGGGACCTCAAGGCTGGAGAGGGGCTCTGGCAGAACTAAGTTCAGGTCTTCCTGCTCTGTTCTAGCCCTAAAATTGGGAGAATGGAGTAGGAGAATGAGGAGTGCAGGACATCCAGCCCTGAAAGAGGGGACCCGGTCAGTGCCCTAAAACCAAGGGCTCCAAGCAGTGTTCCCCGGGCCTCCCCATGTGCCTGGGAGCAGAGGCCTGCAGCTTCTGCCACAAGACAAACATTGCTGGAAATCAGGGTGCTGGGGCTAGGCCAGCGTTTGCCTTTTCTTCCACGTCTCGGCAAAGCTACTCGAAAGTCTCTCATCCCCCAGCAGGAAAAGCATATGTTCTTTCCATATAGAGGAGAAATTGTTCCACCAGTGAGTAAGCCTCTTGGCTGCAGAGCCTGGCCCAGCCCGCAGAACACTGGACAGGAAGCTGGGCTGCGCTTGTTACCACTCCTGGAACTGGGACAGGGCTGGCTGACACCCTTGGAGACAGCAATGGGCCTTCGGATGGGGCTGGGGGACAGTGGGGAAGCAGGGGCTAGGATGTGCCTGGAGACATTCAGTGGTTCAGGGTAGGAGGAACATGAGTACACCCCTGAATAGAAGCACTTTTCTCCATTCTGGCTGAGATGGGCTGGAAGAGGGGAGGGAAAAGGGGACTGAGAGGGGCGGGGCAGCCTTTCCAATCCCCTCACTGGGTCAGCCCAGGAGTCTGGGTCTGAGTCAGAGGTGACTCAGGTGTGCTCAGAAAGGTGGGGCCGTTTTTTAGACTGTTATTTCCAGCTACCCAAAAAGTCTCTTTGATGCCTGCACGGTTAGGTGGCAGGCGGTGACTCTTGTCCCTGACACCTTAGTTCATCCTGCCAGTGCCGCAGGTCTTTCCACCAGCCTCGGCTGGATGGTGGATGCTGCTCTTTCCCTCAGCTCACCTGGGTCCTGCTTCTCTCTCCACCTTTTCCCCGTTTGTTAAGGACCCACTGAGAGTGGGGCTTGGGGAGTGTGGGGAGAGAAGGGACAAGGAAGCCAGGTTGTAGGAATGGGTAGGGGGGCAGCTGGTGGGGGGGTAGAGGAGAAATCGGGAGGGGCTTCACATAAAAGGAAAACATTGAGAAATTGAGTTCATTTAACCTGGAAAGTCAAAGACTCAAGGGAGAGGATGGTGACATGAAAACCATTTGAAGATGTGTCACAGGTCACCCATTAAAGTGAGATTGTATTTCTTGTGGGTGTGAGCTTGAGGGGGACAAACCTTGCTATGCATAAATCCAGGTCCCTCACCCTCTGAGAAGTGCTTTTGAGAAGTTGATTTTCTGTCCTTGGACACATCCAGGCCAAGGGTAGATGCCTCCCAGTCAGAAAGAGTCAGGTGTCAGCTGGGAGGTGGACTGGAGTTTAGGTCTCAAACGGGTGGCCTATGGGCCAGAGACAGCCCTGACAATGTGCACAATGGCCAGCACTTGTGCATGGCCGCAGCAAGCTGGGGCTGAGTGGCAACTGCCTGCTCCAGCAGAGCATACACTCCCTGTTCCCCACAGCACAGCTGGTCTGGTTCAGTCATTTATTTTTCAGGACTGGCCCTTGAGGCATTTTCATCTGTGACCCTTGGAATAGAGGCTTGGAATATACCCACCTTTCTCTCTCTCTAGGTGTACTCTGTAGGCTCAGCTGGGGCAGCTGCAGGAGGAGGAAGTAGTACCTGCTAAGACGCAGGCTCTCCCATGGGCTCAGGGGACACCAGATAGCCTGAGCTGCCTGCCGTGACTGGGACCCCAGATAGGGCTCCCCGCGGGCTAGATATATTACCACCTCAATAAACATCACCTTCCCTTCTCCCATCCTCAAACCTCATCGGAATAAACCCCGCATTTGCAGGCATCGACTCCAATTGTGTTGAGGAGTCTAGAGGGGCAGCCCCAAGGCAGCTCTTGATTTTTATATCAGTAGTGATGGATGCTGTTTATCGGCCCCTGCCCCTCCTGCCCCGGCCCCCCGCTCGGTGCTGGGCACCCTGCATACAGACTCTCCATCTTCTTTTCAGCCCTGTGTGGCAGGAAAGCCCGTATGGTGGCTGCGGATACTGAGTGTCACAGAAGTAAGACACTCGTCTGCCATGACTCAAGCCAGATCCTCAGCCCAGGTCAGCTGACTCTAAAGCTGGTGCTCTTTCTAGAGCTCCCATTGCCTGTGTTTTATGTGACTGCAGCACCTGCTGCTCTCTGGGGTCCTGCCTGCCTGGGAGTGGGGGTGGTGGGCACCTCCCCGGTTTTCTGTCCCCTCAGGGCATCTAAGCAAGTCGGGCTGGAGATTCCCTTTGAACTGCTCTGACTTCGGGAAACCTGGTTTGTCTCTCCTTTCAAGGAAGCCTGAAGCCATGGACAGAACCTTGGGCTGGGAGTCAGAAAGCCTGGGCTCACCTCCCAGGCCAGGCTGCATCATGCTCCAAGCCCTCTCTGAGCCTTAGCATCTGTGGCTGAGTGAAGACTGCCTAGAGCATCCCTGGAGCAGCCCCCTAGGCATTTTTGAAGACACTGTCCCTCACACCTCATCCCAAAATGTTCATTATGCAGGTTCTGCCCTCGAAGCTTTCAGGAGGACAGACGGCCCACGGCCACCACCTGGTGGCCAGTCATAGCCAGACAAGGCCGACACACCCAGCAGCCTTGAAGGCACGTAAGAAATCATAAAACTGCGGGGGGCTAGGTCATCACCTTGAAACTCTGTGGACAGGGCGGGAGAGAACCCTGTGAGAGCAGATTGCGTCTCCCCCCCTTCCAGACACGGGAGGGGGCCCTCCAGCTTTCCAGAGGTCAGTGGCTCAGATGGGAGGCATTGCCATCCTAGGACAGCTGAGGGGAAAAAAAACTCTTGAGTTTGGGGATCGGGCAGGTCTGGATTGAAATCTCTTGGGTGCTTAACCTTGCTCGAGTCCCTCATCTGTGCAGTGGGCCATTTGGGACCTATCTTGCCGGGCTGTGGACCTCTCTGCATGAACAGGCAGCCAAGGGAGGCAGCATGGGGAGAGGCTGGACCTGTGACTGAGTGCACCTTGGTGGCGCCCAGCCCTGGGGCCAGCTCTCAACTGTGGCTGCACATCCTAACACCGGATGCTTGGGCAGTGCTTCTCTCATAGCATGGTCCCCGGGCCAGCAGCAGCGGGGAACTTGTTAGAATGGGGAACTTGCATGTTGTTGAGCTCCACCGCAACCTACTGGATCTGAAACTCTGGGGGTGGACCCAGCACCTGCCAGGTGATGCAGATGCTCACTGTAGTGTGAGAGCACCATGTTCAGGTGCTGGAATGGTTGAGAAAGCACCGCAGGTGACTCAAATACCCTAGGACCAGAATCACCTGTGGAGGTTAAAAAAAGGAACGGCTTGGCCAGGTGCGGTGGCTCACGCCTGTAATCCCAGCACTTTGGGAGGCCGAGGTGGGGTGGATCACTTGAGGTCAGTTGAGACCAGCCTGGCCAACATGGCGAAACCCCATCTTTACTGAAAATACAAAAATTAGCCGGGTGTGATGGCACATGCCTGTAATCCCAGCTACTTGAGAGGCTGAGGCAGGAGAATCGCTTGGACCCGGGAGGTGGAGGTTGCAGCGAGCCGAGATCCAGTCACTGCACTCTAGCCTGGGTGACAGAGTGAGACTCCATCTCAAAAAAAAAAAAAAAAAAAAAAATTGCTTGGACACCATTCCAATGATTTTTATTTAGTGGAAGCACTAAATTATTAGTTATTATTAAAATAACAAGAATTCTGCAGTTGATTCTAGTGATCAGGGACAGCTCTGGTCCAGACCCTCCTCCCCATACATTATGCCCTTCCCTCAGAGAGCCAAGCCCCGAAACAGAGTGCGGTGACTCTTCCTGGGGTGCCCTAGATCTGCAGGCAGTCCAGGGAAGAACAATTACTTATCGACACCTGGTGGGTGCTTAAGCTAGGACAGACATGGTGCTGGGGGCTTTGCATGCAACATCTCACAAATACCCTAGGAGTTGTTAGAATTCTCATTTTACAGATGGAGAAACTGAGAAGTTCAGTAACTCACCTTAGGTCAAACAGCCACTAAATGACAAAGAGAGGATTCCAACCTACTTCTCTCTGACTCCACAGTTGGTTACCTTTCCTTCCTCGTTTTACAAATAACAGGAGGGGTGACTTGCTCAAGGTTGCCGGAGTGGCACCCTTGACATTTCCTGTACCTTTGCTTCAAAGCCCACAAATGCTGTGGCACCAACTCAAGAGGAGCTGAATGCCACCCCGGGAAATAATGCCACCTCTCTGGGCATAAACGCACCAGGAATAGGGCTGGGATGCAACAGCAAAGGGTGGGATTAGTAATTAAGCCACATGCTACTTAGATTCCCAAGCTGCATTTTGGACCTACAGGATTCGAGATATTAAGGAAATTGATACTTGCCCATCTCCCCAGCATAAGACTTCATTCCCTCCTAACATCACACAGAAATGGATCCTGTCTACTGTTAACCCAGCTCGGAGAGAGGAATAAGAAGAGGACCCAGTGATGGCGTAGAGAAAATATAGAGCCACTTTACTATTAAAAACGTATTTTCCAAAAGCAAGGTAGTTGCTGTCCCAAAAAGCCGAAAGCCTCTAGTCCCTGGGGAACGGGCTGGACGGGGCTTCAGTCTGACACAGCCAGGCGGGGCAGCCCTCGGCGGGCTCGGATTCTCTGGGAGATTTGGTAGAGCTCCATCGTTGCCCTCGCATCTTCCACCGAGCTGTGTCCAAGCAGGCTGTTCTGCAGACACAAGTATAGAGTGGGGACTTGGGATGAGGCTGAATTCAGAGGCCCCGTGACAGGGTCTTCCCTGGTCACACCCCGATTTTCAGAGTCCCCAGGTGGGTCAGTGGGTGAGAGTCTCTTGAGGTCTCTGACACTCTGGACTTAGGAGACTCAGCAGGTGGCTGGAGCTGGCCTGCCTTCAGCCCTGGGGCCAGTGGCACAAAAGCCAGCCTCCTGGGAACCAGGCTGTGCCTTCAAGTCACCTGCAGTCCCGCAAGGGAAGCAGAGGCTGCAGACTTGCTGTCAGACACACGCAGTGGCTCCAGCAGCTCTAACAAGAAGCTTCAGGACACTGAGGAGGGAGTGAGGAACTCCAGCTAGGGACACAGGGAAGGGCTGCTCAGAGAGAACACAAGGATGTCAATAAATGGAAAGGAAAGGCTGCAAGCATTTAGGAGGCAGGGAGAGCATGTGCAGCTAAAATAAGGGACTTGTGAGGGTGGGGGCAGGGGGTGTGTGAAAGATGGTGTGGGGACGGATGGTGGGCCTGGATTTATCACTGAAGGCCTTGGATGCCGAAGTCGGGAGCCTAGACTTTATGGGGTAATGCTATGGGAGTCAGGGGGCCCTCGGTCCATTCAAGGGAGAAGCGATGACCATTTACCAAGTCTTCCGTGCACTAGGCTGAATTTAAACCTCTGAGCTGGATATGATTACTCCCCCATTTTACTGATGATAAAACTGAGGCTCACACACAAGCCAGCCAATTGTGGAGCTGAGATATGGATCTTGCAGAGGCAAGTAAGCAGGGCAAATCCTCACTGCAGTCACCTTTCATCTCCCTTTGCATGCCCCGCTCAGCCCTGGTGTCCTGGCCAGTACCCAGCATGGGAGCCAGTGGGCTGTTGGACCTGGCTGCATTTTCTTGGTGTCCCTCTGTGGAGAGAGGCCTTCTTGTTCTCACAGGGGCTCCTTTTCCAGGCACTCCAGACAGGGTGTTGGGGACACCTGGTTAGGTGGCCCAGCTCAAAAAGGCTTTTTCTCGTTGCCGTTATTACGCTGTATTGTTTTATTTTTTAATGTTTAGTTTTATTCTTTGGCTTGGACACCCTATCGTTAATCAGCAAGCAGGTAGCATGGTGGTGTCGTCCGTGCTGTGCCTCTGCATACCTGCCCCTGTCACCATCCTTGCTTGACAGATGAGGAAACTGAGGCACGGGGAGGTTATGTGTTCTACCGCTCTGCTCTATGGAGAAGGAAGCCAAGAACAGAAGCAGAATGCAGCACCAGCATCCTTTATTACCAAGTGGGGAGGTAAAGAGCCCCGGATTTGGAATCAGACAAACCCCAGGCTGCAATTCCCAGCTCCCCTGCTTATGAGCTCTGTGACCGTGGGCAAGCCACTTTTCCTCTCTGGGCCTCTGTTTCCTCTTCTGTGAAATGGGCCTGATTATACCTGCCTTAGAGGATGGAATGAGAGAATACCAAGTGCCCAGCACCCTCCACAGGGCTTGATAAATGGCAGGGTCTTTCCTTTCCTATGCAGCCCTGTCTACCATGCACACAGCTTGGCAGGGAGCCACAGTCCTGCTATTTCACTCCCTCGAGGGGCAGTAACATCACTGCCCAACTGGGACAGCTCTACCATGTTAGCTCGTTGTGTCCTGTGGGTCAGTTCTGGTCACAGTGATCAGTAGCACCACTGTCCACGTGAGGGGAGCTGGAGGGCTGGTTTCTAGGGGCATCAGTGCAGGCAGGAGCTGCCTGGTGGGGTATGAGCTTCTGGAACAACCAGGCTTAATGAGCCCAGGGACAGAGCCTGGGAGAAGGGCCTAGGTCAGGCTTAAGGCCCCAGACTGAGAGTCACAGAGTGGCAAGGGCTCTAGGAAAAGCCCAGCCTGGCCCTTTATGTGCCTTATGTGCCTTGAGGCTAACAGGCCCAGACTCAGCCCTGTTCCCTGCTCCGGACATGATTCCTACAGTTCCTGCCAGCAGGCTAGGGGTGGGCTCCATGCTCCCCAGCCCCTCCCCGAGCCTCAGGCTTTGGCTCACCCGGCCCCACTCTGTATGCCTTCTTCTGCCCTCCTTACTAAGACCCTCCAGGCTCTGTTCAGATCTGGTCTCCTGCCCTGCCAGCCCCATCCTTCATCCTGCTCCCAGGGCACTGCCCTTCCCTCCATCAGACACTCCTTACCATGTGTGCTGATGATCTGGTTAAGGGCCACCTCCCAACCAACCAAGAGCTCAGGGACAGAGACGGGTCTTGCTCACCCTGCGTCTCTAGGATCTGGCCTAGAGCAGGGAGCAGGTGTTTAATAAAGAGCTGTTGACCTGAAGGGTCCCTGTGTGCAGCCCTGGCTCTTAGTGTCTGGCCCCTCTCCCTCTGCCCTTCCCACAGGGTGAACTCACAAACCCCATATCCATATGCCTTTTCCTGCCTGCTTTGCCCACCAGCCAGAAGTGCTGCGGAATCAGTGCCCAGGAGCAGCAGCAGCTGGTGGCTGATGGGAACTGGTGTACAAATATCCCAGTTCCCTGGCCCCTGCTATGAGACACGTCTGAGATGAGGTGTGTGCTTTACATCATTGCCCAGAGTTCTATGGTGGGAGCAAGCTTCACTTCCCACAGGGTAACTGGCCTGATTTCAACAACAAAAGCAAACCTTTGTTGGGTGTTTTCCCTTCCCTACCCTCATCCTCACTCTACCAGCCAGGGACCAGGCACAGCAGGACCTACCATCAATCCTTCAGGCAGGCTGCCCTGAGGTGTGCCAGGGTGTGAGGGAGGAGGAGGAAAGGGAGGGGACAGGGGAGGAGGAAGGGGAAGAAGGAGAGAAGAGCAAGGAGGTGGGGGAGGGGGAGGGGGAGGAGGAAGGGGAGGAGGGCAAAGGGGGAGGGGGAGGAGGAAGGAGAGGAGGGCAAAGGGGGAGGGGGAGGAGGGCAAGGAGGAGGGGGAGGAGGGGGAGGAAATGGAGATGGGTGAGGAGGAGGGGGAGGAAGGGGAGGAGGGGGAGGTGGGGGGAGGAGGGGGAGGTGGGGGGAGGAGGAGGAGAAGGACGAGGAGGTTCTCACCTGGATGCTCTTGTGCAGGAGGCGCTCACTCAGCACCCGCAGGGAGACACGCCTGCAGTGGTCCAGCTTGGCCTCACGCCACAACAGCATGTCGGTGGACGTGTCATAGATTGTGTAGCCGCTCATGTCCTCTTTCAGTGCCTGGAAGTCGTGCTTCAGGTCATGACCCACCACCAGCTTGCCTTTCAGGAGCTGCAGGATCTGGCCAGGAAGACATGTGCCCACCCCTACATGACACAGCATCTTCTGGGCGGGTCTGGGGCTGGCAAGGGAGCAACCCCTCCTTGACTGGCTGTGTGACCTTGGGCATATTATCATCCCTCCCTGGCTTCAAATATATCATCTTTGAAAAGAAGAGAGATTGGACTAGGTCCCTCCTCACACTTGATAGTTTCATTCTGTGCCAAAAGCCCACCTGGACTCCTTCAGGAGCTGAACTGTGTAGGAGCAATGGTTAGTACATCCTGAGTATTTCCCAGGTGCCAAGCGTGCCTCAACTTACGTTATGTATATTATGCTGTTTAATCTTCCCAACAATTCTATTATAGCAGGCAGAACAATGACCTCCCAAAGATGTCCACACCCTAGTCCCCAGGATCTGTGAATACATTACCTGGCAAAGAGGAATTAAAGTTCCGGGCAGAATTTAGATTGCTAATCAGTCAACCTTCAAACGGGGAGATCGCCTGGCCTACCCATGTGGGCCCAATATAATCACAAGGCTCCTTACATGTGGAGGTCAGAGTGAATCCACGTGAGGAAAACAGGCTGTTGCTGGCTTTGAAGATGGAGGGAGGGGCCGTGAGTCAAGATATTCAGGCAGCCTCTAGAAGCCAGAAAGGGCAAGGAAATGGATTCTTCCCCAGAGCATCCAGAAGGAACCTAGCGCCACTGACACTTTGATTTTAGACCAGTGAGACCCACGCTGAACTTCGAAACTACAGAACTGTAAGAGAATACATCTGTGTTGCTGTGAATCACTAAGTTGATGGCTTCCTTACGGCAGCCACAGAAAACTAACAGTGAGGAGGGAGCGCTGCATTTAACCGAGTTTTACAAAGGAAATATCTGAAATGCAGAGGAGTAACATGCCCAGGCTTACTCTGATGATTTTAAAACAAGTTTGCAAATTCCTTGACACTCTTCTTAAAAAAGATGGAATCAAACTCCCCTCCCATTGCATATGGGCTGGGCTGTATGACTTCTGACTTCTGTCTGGGACCGCAATTCTATAAGAAGTCCGGCCACCAGCCAGGCACGGTGTCTCACGTCTGTAATCCCAGCACTTTGGGAGGCTGAGGCAGGTGGATCACCTGAGGCCAGGAGTTTGAGGCCAGCCTGGCCAACATGGTGAGACCCCGTCTCTACTAAAAATGCAAAAATTACCCATGTGCTGTGGCTAGTCCCAGTCACTCAGGAGGCTGAGGCAGGAGAATTGCTTGAGCCTGGGAGGGAGACTGCAGTGAGCTGAGATCGTGCCACTGCACTCCAGCTTGGGTGACAGAGCGTGACTCCATCTCAATAAATAAATAAATAAATAAATAAAAGTCTGGCCACCCCAAAGCCACCATGCTGGAGAGAGCACGGGGAAGAGCCACCGAGATACTGATGTGGCCAAGGCAGGCCAGCACCAGCCACCAGACAGGTGGGTGAGCAAACCTTCCAATGGTTCTGGCCTCCAGCCTTCAAGGTGCCTTAACTGACAGCCTGTCCTGCTGCAGAGCACCTGCCCAAATTGCAGGTGGCCGAGCGAAATAAGTATTGACATTGTTTGAACTGGTAAGTTTTGGTGTAATTTGCCAAGCACCATTTGATAATTGGGACAGTCACACGGCTAGTTAGTGGCAGAGCCAGGCCTTGAAGCCAGTGGGCCGAATCCAGAGCCCGCCTGCTACTGCCACACTGAGCCAGAAGAGCAGCCCAGGCGCCCAGCTGTGAGTGCCCCAGCCCCACGTTCCTTGCCTCGCCTCCCACACGGACAGCCTGCCCTGCTCTGGTCACACAGGCCAGTCAGCTTGCTTTCACTCAGCTGCCTTTGGAGAGGATGGGAAGGGGACCTGAAAATAGAACAGATGTGAGCTCTATTAGGGAAAGGGGCGGCTCGTGGCTAGTTCAGGCCCACTTTGGACAGCTCTAGGACAGCCTTCGTCTCCTTCTCTGCATGTAGCCCATGAGCTTAGCCTGTACCCCAGGAAAGAGCCTTCTGGTGCCTAACACCTTCCCCGTAGCCTGCTTCTCCTTCTAGATGGCCAGCAGCCTCCTGGAACATCATGTGGTCCCTTTTACATGTTCTCCCCTGGCAACCACAGGAGACTGAGGCTCAGAGAAGAGATGTGACTTGCCCAGGGTCACGATGCGGGAAGCAGAGTCTGTCCATCCACTGTCAACAGGCAGTGTCACCAGCCTGCCCCGCGGTCCACATGGTCTGGTCGGAGGCCTTCTCTGGACAGAGCTCACGCTCGACTTAGAGGACTGGGGAGAGTGTGCTAGAGAATGAAGGGGTGCTGCTCCTGAACCACAGCAGCGCTTCTCAAACTTGAGTGTGCTAGAGGTCACCTGGGAAATGGCGATAAAACTGAGGCTTTAAAAGATGACAACAGGCACACAACCTCAGAGCAGAAGCTGAAGGGAAACTCTGTGCAGAGGAAACCACCCAGCACACAGTGGCGGGCAGAAATGGCACGGGGCGTGGAGAGATGTGGGTGTGTGGGCAGCCATGGGTCACGTGTCTTTTCTTGCTAACATCCTTTGTGCTCCTGAATAATGTGGCCTGTTTTCCCCGTCTAGGGGCTTGGCTCAGGCCCAGTTCACACGAAGCCCTGAAGGAACTCATCCACCATCCCAGAGGCAGCCACAGCTGGGCCCAGACATAGAAGGTACGAGTCATCATGATGTGGATTCCCAGGAAACTCATCACTTCCCGAGCCTGAGAGTCTGGAGAGGGGACTTGGGGGTCTACATGAGGCACTATGGGACTCACCATGAGACAAATAGAATAAGAGGGAGAGGACAAGCCAAGGAAAGAAGAGGAAGAAGGGAAAGAACAGAACCATCTATTTAGCAGAGAGACACCACTCTTTGGGACAAAGATTCTAGGAAGGAAGAGATGCTGGAACTTGCTGTGTGACCTCAGGGATGTCAAAGACCCTCTCTGGGCTTCAGTTTTCCCATTTGTAGGGTGAGGGCCCAGACTGGTGAGGCTTGAGTGGCCCTTTAGCAGCCAGGGCTCCACAGACTGAGGCAGGTCTGAAAAGGGAAGGAGTCGGGCACCCGCTGGAGCCCAAGAGTCGGAGAAAGGCACTGGCAGGCCGGCCTCGGGGCTGTGTGACCTGCTGGCCACAGGAACTGCCCTGAGTCAGTGTCATGAGGCAAGTGTGCCAGACTTTGCCACTTTCAAACACAGGGGGAGGAGTCTCTCAAATTCCTGGAAAGAACTGGGGTGGGGCTGGGGGATGGGACATTTATTGATCTCTTAGCAGCCTGGCACTGTGCCAGGTACTTTCCCTACCTCATCGTGAGGCTCCTCAATGAGATTATTCTTAATTCCACTTTACAGAGGAGGGAGCCCAAGATCAGAGAGATTAAGGGGCTTGCCCAAGTCACACAGCTAGTCAGCTGAAAGCTGCAGTGCCGTGTCTGGATCCACCTGACCCCGTCATTGTTACTGTAGTTGTTATTATTAGCACAAGGACCAAGGGACACGGCACTACCAGGCAAACAATGATAACTGTACAAGGCGGTGACTTTCATACCATCTGACCCGCCAGCAAAGTGGGGCGCAGGGCAGTGTTCACCGAGGTCACAAGCAGCAGAGTGCCAGGCCAGGTGTGGCTGTCTGCCTGCACACACCTTCCACTGTGTTTCCACTCTACTCCAAGTATTTCCCAGATGTGCCTGATCCAAAAATCCAGGAGGGCCAGGCCCTACACAGACCTACTGAATTGAAATATCCAGGGAGGGGTGTCAGCAACTGTTTCAGGGGATTCTTCCCATCTAACAAGTCTGCACATCTCTGCACTGAATCCCGCTGAGCAGTCCAGAGCCTACTGCCTCTACCATGCATTCATTCATCCATTATACATTAGTTCATGTACCCATTCATTCATTCTTGGCTGCCAGGAGAGGAGGCTATGAGTAAGGGGCCCTGAAGAATGTTGTTCTTACAGAGGACCAGGTCCCTTACTATCACCTTCTGGAGTGGCTCCAGCCCCATTCTTTGCTCTTGTCCCCTGCCAAGCTCCCCTGGTGTCCCTGCCCCCCGGCTAGTGCCTGGTTCCCACAAGGCCGCTTACCCTGGGGCAAATCTGGATATTGAAGCCTTCCTCCTTCATCTGGCTGAGCCCCAGAGAGACCTGCCAGGTGGCAGGGCCCCAACAGGACACTCCCACCTGTGCAAGGGCTACCGGGCTGGCTGCAGCTGAAATCTCTCCCTATTCACAAGCTACTATGACTTCCCTTTTGTCTGCATCTGTGTCTGCAATCACGGTGCTTCTCAGGGTGGATGCCCCTTCTTATGCTGGGTTGACATTAAAAGAGCATTCACTCACAAAAGTGATTTACAAGTAACTAAAAATTACTGTTAGATTTTTTAAAAAGGAAGAAGAAAAACATTAACTCACCAGGTGGGACCCCTGAATCTGAGCAGTGATTTGTATCACAGCTTCCTGTATGTCCTTAGGCAAATCACTGCCCCTCTCTGGATGCCAGTCTCCAGTGCATGGATTCCCTCCTGTGCTGACAGTCTGATTTGTGGGGCTGTCTTATAGACCAGGGTTTCTTAGCCTTAGCACTGTTTCCACATGGGGCCAGATACTTCTTTGTTATGTGTGTGTGGCAGGGGAGGGAGCTGCCCTGGGCATTGTGAGATGTTTGAGAGCTCTCTGGTCTCTACCTACTAGATGCTGGCCACTGTGACAACCAGAAATGTCTCCCAACATTGCTAAATATCCCCTCTATATAATGGTCAGACACAGAGATGTCAGAAGATCATAAGCACTTACATTATAAAAGTAATGTCGCCACATTACAATAAATAAAAAGGGATGGAGTGGGGGGGTCCCACTCATATCAGTGGCCTAAAGCACTCCTGGGTGGACCTGGGACTCCCCGGAGCCTCCTGGCCACCATAGGCTACTTTATTGCTGGCTGGGCACACTCACCACTCCTTACTGGGAGGAGACAGAGAGGTGAGGGGCCTTTGACAAATGGCTGAATAGCCAGGTGCAGTGGCTCATGCCTATAATCCCAACACTATGGGAGGCCAAGGCAGGAGGATTGCTTGAGGCCAGGAGTTCAAGACCAGCATGGCCAACATGACGAAACCCCATCTCTACTAAAAATACAAAAATTAGCTGGGCTTGGTGGCACATGCCTGTAATCCCAGCTACTCAGGAGGCTGAGACACGAGAACTGCTTGAGCCTGGGAGGCGGAGGTTGCAGTGAGCCAAGATTGTGCCGCTGCACTCCAGCCTGGGTGACAGAGCAAGACTCTGTCTCAAAAAAGAAAGAAAAAATGCCTGCATGAAACCAAGGGCTGGCCAACCCCAGACTCACCTGAGAGGTGTCACTTGGCCTTGTGGGGTCTCATAAAAGGGCTGTTAGGCTTCTGCCCTTTGGGGGCCCTCAGCACATTTGGGGGCCCGTGAGCCTGATCTGTCTTTGGGATTAAAACATTATGGATGATAAATGGGATCAAACTGCCTCCAGAGCCTCCAACAAATTGACACTCAGTGTCCTCATTCACAGAGACAAATAATGACCATTACTGGGCCACATTTCCACTCATGTGCTATGCAGGACAGCGCCCCTTACATACATTGGACACTTAGCATTTATAGAGTGCATTCACACACACTGAGCATGGGATCTGAACACCACAGCTCCAGCTCTGGAGCCAGAATCTGAGTCTCTGCTCTACTCTTTCCTTGGACAGCTTACGCAGTGTCATACCTCAGTTTCCTCACCTGTAAAATGGGAGTGATGGTACTAGTTCAGGGTTGTGGTGGGGAGTATGAAACGTGCTCAGAATAGTGCCTGGGCCACAGGGCTGGATACACCCGTACTATTTAATCATCTCTGTGTTACAGAGGATCCTACTCAGGGGAGCACAGAGAGGTTGAGCAACAAGCTAGAGGACACAGAGCAATCCAGAGGCAAAGTTGGGAATGGATCCACATGCAGCCCAATCTAAAGACAGTGTGCTTGCTCCCCGCCCGTCAGGGCTGTGCATCACCGCATCTCAACAGCAAAGGTCAACACAGGGCAGAGACAATTTTACTCCATGCAACTGCCAGAACTCTTTTGTATTTAGGAAAATCAGTTCAACTTCAATCCCCCAAACATTCTCAAGTCACCTGTGTGCAAAACACAGGTTCCAGTCTGGGGGCAGATGAAGTGTATAGTAAGAGCTGTGGAAATAGGCAGATGGTGTGGGTGAATGGACAAGCTATGATGTGCATCAGCAACAGCAAGGAGGGCCAGAGACCAGGGACCAGTGGGGCAGGGATGGTGGGCAGGAGTGGGTAAGTGCATCATAAAGGTCTCTTCTGGCCTGGGGCTGCCAGAATGATGGTATTTCTGGGGAGAGGGATGGGGGATAGGAGAGACTAGGAGTTGGCTGAAATGCATGGCAGGCAATGGCTGAGCTATGAGAGAAAGCAAGAAAGGCAGGTAGATAGGGGTTTGGAGAGCCTGACTGCTGGGTGCTGAGCTGGGGGAACCTTAGGCAATAGGGAGCCATGGGAGATATTTTAATAGGGGAGGCGATGATGATCTAAGCCAGGTTTAGGGAAGTTCTCTGGCAGCAGAGTGGGAGAGAGCAGCATGCACACCAGGTACAGCCAGCAGAAAACGACGGTCAACATCTAAGACCGCAGTTCCCAAGAGAAGTTGGAGAGGGGACTGGGTTTCTGCCCTTCTCTCTTCATGGGTGCAATTAGCAAACATCAGCTGTGAACCAGGCACCGTGCTTAGGGCCACAGTCCATGTCACTACATCTGACCCGCATGAGACCAGGGAGGAGGCACTAGGAGTTCTCTTTTATGATTAGGAAATGGAGCCTCAGAAAGGTTCAATAACTTGCTGACAATTGTACAAACCTATAGGTGATGGAGCAGGAACTGAGAAACCCGGATGTGGTTCCAAAGACCCGCCTGGTCTTCGAACCCCTGCCTCGTCGTTCAGTGGCTATCAAGTGCCCAGTCTGAGCAGGGTTCCGTGTCACACGCTTAAAGCGTGGACTTGGCATAGCCTCTAACTGAGAAACAAAAGCATTCCTGCACCAAATCTGGATGAAGACTGAGGCGTCCAGGCCCCTAGGCCAAAGCTCAAGGGTGCCCAGGGAATTGCGGTTTTCCAGGTCTGGATGTACAGGGACTGGGAGAGGCACTGCTCTACTGCCTCCTTTTCCCCTGCTCTGGGCTTCTCTGCCCCTTTCTGTCTGTCTGATGGGGAGGGAAATTGGGGACAAGGAGGAAGGAGAGGGACATACTGCCCACCCTGAGTGCTCAGTGGGAATCTGAGGGTGGGGAGCTCCTTGTGGTGTCCCTGGGCCTCCCATCAGCACCTGAACAGGCTCCTACCTCTTCTTCATGTTGCCCTCCCCTTTTTGGTGACTCTCCAAACGTTTTCTTCCTAACATTTTCTTCACTCCAATTCTCTGTCTGCCAAAGATGATGCAGGCCCTTGTAACTGCTCCCTAGGGCCTCTGACTCTTTTTTTTTTTTTCTTTTTTTTTTTTTTCGGAGACCAAGTCTCACTTTG
Organism: Pongo pygmaeus; assembly: GCF_028885625.2. Classification (NCBI taxonomy): domain Eukaryota; kingdom Metazoa; phylum Chordata; class Mammalia; order Primates; family Hominidae; genus Pongo; species Pongo pygmaeus. The sequence continues at coordinate 94,294,214 of NC_072389.2, read as the reverse complement.
TCACCCAGGCTAGAGGGCAGTGGCACGATCCTGGCTCACTGCAACCTCCGCCTCCCGGGTTCAAGCAATTCTCCTGCCTCAGCCTCCCAAGTAGCTAGATTACAGACACATGCCACCATGACCAGCTAATTTTGTATATTTAGTAGAGACGGGGTTTCACCATGTTAGCCAGGCTGATCTCGAACTCCCGACCTCTGGTGATCTGCCCACCTCGGCCTCCCAAAGTGCTGGGATTACAGGTGTGAGCCACCGTGCCCAGCCTTTGACTCTTACCATCATCTCTTTTCTCACTTCCATCTATCCTGCATGGTGTTCCCATTCTAGTTTTCTTGAAACTGGTTTTTAGCCTCCCATGCATTGTTCAAGAATCTTCAGTGGCTCCCTGTGGCCCACTTAATTCCCTACATAGACTCTCCTCCACCCCTTTCAAATACCACCAGCTTCACGGAGTCTTTCCAGAACCATGATGATGGACTGTGACCATCCCCAGGGTTCCCACACTATACTGTTGATACAGGTAGAGCATCCCAAATACGAATGCTCCAGAATCCTAAACTTTCTGATGCCAACATGACGCTCAAAGGAAATGCTCATTGGAACATTTCAAATTTCAGATTTTCCAATTTGGGATGCTCAACCAGTAAGTATAATGCAAATATTCCAAAATCCAAAAAAATCCCAAATCCAAAATCCAAAACCCTTCTGGTCCCCAGCATTTCAGATAAGGGCCACTCAATCTGCACTTCTAGAACAGTGTTGTCCAATAGAAATATAATGCAAGCCATAGATGTAATTTTTTTTTTTTTTTGAGACAGAGTCTTGCTCTGTCGCCCAGGCTGGAGTGGCAGTGGCACGATCTTGGCTCACTGCAACTTCCGCCTCCTGGGTTTAAGCGATTCTCCTGCCTCAGCCTCCCGAGTAGCTTGGATTACAGGCACCCACCACCACGCCCGGCCAATTTTTGCATTTTCAGTAGAGATGGGGTTTCACCATGTTGGCCAGGCTGGTCTTGAACTCCTGACCCCAAGTGATCTGCCCACCTCGGCCTCCCAAAGTGCTGAGATTACAGGTGTGAACCACTGCACCCAGCCCACAAATGTAATTTTAAATCACTCAACAGCCATATTTCAAAAGGTAAAAAGTAAACAGGTGAAATTAATTTTAATGTTTTATTTAACCTAACATATCCAAAATACTATCATTTCAATAGGTAATCAATATAAAAGTTATTGAGACATTTTATGGCTTTTTAATATTTTAATTATTATTATTTTTTAATAGAGACAGGGTCTCTGTTACCCAGGCTACAGTGCAGTGGCATGATCATAGCTCAGTACAACCTCAAACTCCTGGGCTCAAGCAATCCTTCACCTCAGCCTCCTCGAGGAGCTGGGACTACAGGTATGCACCACCATGCCTGGCTAATTTTTATTTTATTTATTTATTATTTTTTTTGTAGAGGAGGTCTCACCATCTTGCCCAGGCTGGTCTCAAACTCCTGGGCTCAAGCCATCCTTCTGCACTGGCCTCCCAAAGTGTTGGGATTACAGCCATGAACCACTGCATTTGGCCTGTCTCTTTTTTAAATACAAGGCTTCAGCCAGATGCAGTGGCTCATGGCTTTAATCCCAGCACTTTGGGAGGCTGAGGTGGGTGGATCACTTGAGGTAAGGAGTTCGAGACCAGCCTGGCAACATGGTGAAACCCCGTCTCTACTGAAAATACAAAAATTAGCCAGGCGTGGTGGTGCACAGCTACTTGGGAGGCTACTTGGGAGGTCAAGGCGGGAGAATCCCTTGAACCTGGGAGATGGAGGTTGTAGTGAGCCGAGATCGCGCCACCACACTCCAGCCTGGGGGATAGAGCGAGACTTCATCTCAAAACAACAACAACAAATCCAGTGTGGACTTTACACTTCCAGCACATCTCAGTTCAAACCACCTAACTCCAGGTCTGAATTCAGCCAACTAGCAGCATATGGCTGCTGGGGACCCCACTGGACAGCACAGTTCTAGAGACGGTAAGCCTGAGTTTGGATTCCTGAGCAGTTGTCTGATATTCCATCTATCTTAACAGCGCAAGTTACTGAGTTTATGGGTTGAAGTGTGTCCCGCTCTCTCAAATTCATATGTTAAAGTTCTAACCCCCAATACCTCAGAACGTGATTTATTTAGAAATAAGGTCGTTGCAGATAGAATTAGTTAAGGTAGGATGACATCACACTGGAGTAGTAGGGTGGGCTCATAATCCAATATGATTGGTGTCCTTTGAAAAAGAGGAAGTTGGCTGGGCACAGTGATTCACACCTGTAATCCCAGCAATTTGGGAGGCCAAGGAGGGCAGATCACCTGAGGTCGGGAGTTCAAGTCCAGCCTGGGCAACAGGGCAAAATCCCGTCTCTACTAAAAATAAAAAATTAGCCAGGCGTGGTGGCAGATGCCTATACTACAACTTGGGAGGCTGAGGCAGGAAAATCGCTTGAACCCAAGAGGTGGAGATTGCAGTGAGCCGAGATCATGCCACTGCAGTCCAGCCTAGACAACAGAGTGACTCTGTCTTCAAAAAAAAAAAGGGGAAGCTAACCAGGTGCAGTGGCTCATGCCTGTCATCCCAGCACTTTGGGAGGCCAAGGCAGGCGGACCGCTGGCCAACATGGTAAAACCCCATCTCTACTAAAAATACAAAAATTAGCTGGGTGTGGTGGCTCCTGCCTGTAGTCCCAGCTACTCAGGAGGCTGAGGCAGGAGAATCACTTGAGCCTGGGAGGCAGAGGTTGCAGTGAGCCGAGATCCTGCCACTGCACTCCGGCCTCGGTGACAGAGCAAGACTCCGTCTCAAAAATAAAAAATAAAAAAAGGAAGTTTGGACACACACAGAGAGAATGCCATGTGAACATGAAGGCAGAGATCTGGGTGAGGCATCTATAAGCCAAGGTACCCCAAAGCTTTGACAACAACCCCTAGAATCTGGGAGAGGGGCAGGGAACGGATTCCTACTCACAACCCTCAAAAGGAACTAACCTGGACGACACCTAGATCTCAGACTGCAGCCTCCAGAACCCAGAGACAGGACATTCCTGTTGTTTAAGCCACCAGTGTGTGGTGCTTTGTTATGGCAGCCCTAACAAACTAATAATCAAGTGAGCCCCAGTTTCCTCATCTGTAATATGGGGATAATAAGGTAAACCACCATGGCCAGACGCGGTGGCTCATGCCTGGGACTTTGGGGGGCCAAGGCGGGTGGATCACCTGAGGTCAGGAGTTTGAGCGAGACTAGCCTAGCCAACATGGTGAAGCCCCATCTCTACCAAAAATACAAAAAAAATTAGTCGGGCATGGTGGCGGGTGCCTGTAGTCCCAGCTACTTGGGAGGCTGAGGCCAGAGAACCACTTGAATCCTGGAGGCAGAGGTTGCAGAGAGCCAAGATCACGTCACTGCACTCCAGCCTGGGTGACAGAGTGAGACTCCAGTTAAAAAAAAATAATAATAAAACAGACAAACAAAAAAACAATCATAATAGTTAACTTTTTTTTTTTTTCCTGGCTCTGTTGCCCAGGCTGGAGTGCAGTGGTGCCATCTTGGCTCACTGCAGCCTTGACCTTCTGAGCGCAAGCGATCCCAGCTGCTGGAGTAGCTGTGACCATGGGCATGTGCCACCATGCCCAGCTAATTTCTGTACTTTTTTTTGTAGAGATGGGGTTTCTCCATGTTGCCCAGGATGGTCTTGAACTCCTGAGCTCAAGCCACCCGTCTGCCTCCGCCTCCTACCGTGCTGGGATTATAGATGTGAGCCACTGCACCCAGCCAATAGCTAACATTTTTTTGAGTACCTATTTAGGCACTCTATCTAGACCCTTTCTCAATCCTTGCAATAACCCAACAAAGTTGCTACTACTACTATCCTTCTTTTCTTTTACTGGGTACAAAGAGGTTGAGTAACTTGTCCAAGGTACCTTAGCTGTTAAGTAATGGGAACTGAGATTGAAACTGACCCTCTTAACTCTGCATTAACAGTTCCTGAGAACCTGCCTGGCAGGGCTGTTTGTGAGGAGTGAATGAGCTCAGGAATGGCCAGTGCTTAGGGGAGCGGCCAGTGCATAGTGAGTGCTCAGTCAATAGTAGCTATTGTTGTCATTCCATCCCCAGCACCTGGAGCCTGGCACGGATTGGGTGTGTGCTGCTGAGAGGGACCTGTGTTCTTCTTGGACTTCCTCAAACCTTACCACGGTGTCTAGAAACTGACGAGCTCGCCTGCCCTTCTGAGATTTCCCAGGGGTGGCTAACTCTGTCGACACCTTTAAGTTTTGCTTTCCACTTAGTAATTCAGAGAAACAGAAAGTGAGACGTGGAGATGACCTCACAATCAGCTAAGAGCAAGAGTGTAGGAAATCCCTGGACCACGAACTCAGGATTCAAACTGAGCAGACAGCCTACTCTGGGTCAGAATGCTAGCCTGAGAGCAAGGTCCTCAGCCCAAGAGGCTCAGCCTGTTCTCCTGGACTGGGAGGGCCAAAACCTCGTGCCGGGGCCTCAGCCAAGAATCCTCTCATTTCCCCACAGGTCTCACCAGTGGCAGCCTGGGGTAGAGGGAAGAATGGGGAATGTAGACCCCAAGTCACTGTGTGTGGGAACTCAGTTTCCCCATTTTAAGACTGGCAAGTTGGACCAGATCCAGATAGATGCCCCAAAGGCGGCTTCCAGATGTGAGTCTATGGTTCTCTGAAGACAGGAAGCCTTCTCCAGGATGTGATGGAGACATCACTGGCTTTCTCCCAACAGCAGTGTGGGAAATCTTACAAGTGGGGTCACGGGTCACAGACGGGCACCAGGGGAAAGGGGCAAGGGAAGTGGGAGAGGGGTTATTTCCAAAGCCCCTGCTGGCCTGGCCTTCACTCACCTCTAGCCTGGCCACCGCAAATGGTGTGGCCCCCACCATGTGCTGAGGGGTGACCCCGCTGACCCGGGTTCTGTAATCGGTGATCTCTCCCTCAGGCCGGATGAACTTGTCGTACAGCACAGCACCATGGACGTTCACGAGGCTGCAACGAGCCAGGCCACTCTCCCGGTGGGGCCCCAGCCCCACCATCTCGCAGTCCATGGCCACCACCTCACAGCTCCCAGCCATGTTCCTTGGGGACCCTCAGAGATGCTGGAGAGAGGGGTATGGGGCGCGGTCTCACGCTTGGGCAAACCAAGCCTCCAGGTATCCTCAGCCAACCCCAGCTGGCCTCACCCTCTGCCCTGCCCTTTGTTTCCAACACCACCTGGCCACAGTGGAAGCTGGCCTCTTGCCTCCCCCCTCCCCTGCCTTACCCTGCCCGTGGGTCCCAGGGCCTCTGGCCTGCCCCACAGCCTGGGGACCGGGAAGGCCCCTCCCGCTGCCTCCCCAGCTGCTGCTCCAGCTCCCGCTCTCACCTGCCTGCCTCTGCGCCCTCAGCTCACGTCTGCCTCTCTGCTGCCACTGCTCAGCTACTGCAGCTGCTCTCAGCAGTGACTCCTCTCTAACTCCAAGTCGGCATCCCGACCCTGTTTCAGTTTCTGGTTTGTTATCAAGTGAAGTCAGGGGCGGAAGGCCGGGCACGTGGGCTGGGCTGCTCCATCTCCTGGGCTACCGGCAGGTGGGGAGCTCAGCTCCGGGCCGAGTCAGGGCTGACGGAGCTGGCAGGCTCCATGTCAGGGTGCCCCTCCTTTGCCCCGGCCCTCCCCCTCCTCAGATGACGCATTTGACGTTCGTGGAGTGGATTGCAACATCTTTGTTTCCTTTCTCACCCTCCGCCCAGAGAATAAACATCCCCAGGACTGGAGCTCAGGGAATGTCCCACAACTAACTTCTGGGGCCTGCTACCAGTCTGATACTCAGTGGTCTCTTATGGGGGCAGGGAAGCTGGCTCTTGGGACATACAGGCTTTTATTGGAATGGGCAGGAGAAAGTTGTTGTGGGAGTGGCTAGCCCCCCCCCACTTCCAACCCAGGGAAGGCAAGGAGCAGCGAGGGAGCTCTTACAGGCCTCCGTGGGTTCCAGATGCCTCAATGAGCTCTGCCTCCAGTGGGGCTGACGCTGTGAGGGTGAAGGAGAAGCAGGCCTTCGGGGAGGCCCCACCAGCCTGGCCACACTTCCTTGGGTCCACACTCTCCCAGGCTAGGACTTTGAGCTCTTAGAACAGTGCCTGCCAGATAGGGAGGGCTCGGTATTGACAAATACAATGACAAATGAGTTACAACTGGGGCAAAAAGAAAATCAACTTTCAATGAGGAAAGTGCTTGTCTTTCACTGTGGTGAGATCCAACAATAAGCTGAGCATTCCCCACGCTTGCCTCCTACCCTAGATCTGTGCAGAATCCACACTGATCCCTCCAATCTGACTGCCTCCCAGTGTCATGAAGATTTGTGGTTTGAAAAGTAACTTCCCCAGGTCTGTGGTATTTTCACCAAGTGGGATTTGGATGCCCAACTTTAACAGACCTCAAAAATAAAACCAAAGACTGAAATACGTCTTCATGAGAAAGCACTACTCCTGCTTACTGTTCACTGGATGCAAATTTGAGGTGTGAGAGTTTTTGGTTCCCATCCTGAATAAGCAACTTTTGCTTTAATTCAGACTGTGTGGGGACTTTTTGCTTTTCAAATGCATAAAGGTTACCCTGATTTAGGAGGAAATGAAGTAACATTCCTGTTACTTTATGGAAACACGCACTTAAAAAGTAACCCCCTAAAGATCCAATCATAGGTTTGATTCTACAATCCCCATAGGACCCGCAAGTGCCCCGTGGTGCTCCTCAGACAGGAACATCTTTGCTGCAACCCCTCACCTTCACCTCCGCTCACCTCCTCAGGTCTTAGTCAGAGCACATCTCACTCCTCCAATATTTTCCCCATGGTTCTGTGCCTGCTCTGTCTGACCTGAGCTGCCTCTAATTCTTACCATTTCCCCTTTCCTGTGGAAGCCCTACCCTAGTCCTCACCTGCCTGGCCTGTGTGGCTGCAGAAGTCGCTCCCGGGTCCCCTACCTCCATCTTCATGCCCTGCTCAAAAGGGTCCTTTCAGTCCTACCATGTTACATTTCCCAAAACTAGTCTCTTGTACTGTTCATCACCGAGGCACTTCTCTGCTCAAGAAATTTAGTGATTTCCTGTTGTCCAAAAAAAAAAAAAAAAAAATCAAACCTCAACTCCAGGCAGTTTCCAGACCCTCTTCCATCAGCCCACCAGCCTTTCCAACCTCATCTTGCATCACTATCCAATTTAAGGCCTTTCTTTTAGGTTTAAACCGACATCCAGGGCTTTGGTTTATGCACATGTTGACTTTTGCCAAACCATCAGCAGGCTGTTCTGAAACCCCCTGCATCTCCCAAGGACTAGGTCTGATGGCCAGAGGGACCAGTAAGATCAGGTCTCTGCTTCAGGTGGAAGAGACAGGCAGTGCTACAAAGGTAAGCCCCTCTCCCATGCCCTTACCATTCCTGCCTCCCCCACTTCCAACCACACTGGCTCTGTCTTCCTCCAACATTCTGGTCGTGCTCCTGTCTCAAGGCCCAGGCATTTGCTGTCCCCTTACTCTTGAAAGGTCTTCCAGTGTGGCCTGGGGGGTGACATTGCTCCCATTCCATGACGTCTTTCCATGAAGCTGTCCCCGACCTCTCTATTTAAAACCGCACTTCCTGCCAGCGCGATGGCTAGTGTCTATAATACCAGTTACTCTAGGCTGAGGCGGATTTGCTTGAGGCCAGGAATACGAGACCAGCCTGAGCAACACAGGGAGATCTCATCTCTAAAATTAAAAAATAATCCATTGTGGTGAATCACACCTGTAGTCCTAGCTTCTCCAGAGACTAAGCTGGGAGGATCAATTGCACCCAGGAGTTTGAGGCTATGACAGTGCCAATACACTCCAGCCTGGACAGCATAGGGAGACTTTGTCTTTAAAAACTAAAAGTTTACTTCCTATCCCCTTCTCTGGCCTTTTCCCATAGGAATCAGCACCCTCTGAAATACTGTATTTTACTTGTTCATTTACTGTTCCCCCTACCATCTGTTTAGTTCAAAGCTGGGGCCCCAGCACCTAGAACCCTGCCTGGGTCCAGCTGAACTGTTTTTCAAGTGTATTGTGTGCTCTGATGTTGGACGCCAGGCACCGGTGGCTCAGCACCCAGAGAGAAGCCCGATCCCAGCCAGAGTTTCCCGGTGCCAGTGCTCTACCTTTAAGTGGCGTCACCCATCGGCAGGCTACGCCCACAAATCTTGTTGGATCAGGTGACAGGTGAGTCACTCAGGGCAAACTTGTCAGCCTTTCAAGACACACATCCAGCTACAGCTGACCGCCTGTAATGACCACAACAGGTACAAGTCGGCCACTCTGTGGCCCTCTCTGGATCCACAGCACTGGCCTCAGGCTGAGACAACTCATACTGGAGGGCGAGAGGCACCTCTCCCCGCAAGGGACACACTCTCCCAGCCCAGCCATCGCCAGTCCTGCTGGGCATGTACCCCTAAAATGTGTATGTGTATTCCTAAATTGTGGTTGGCCCTTGAACAACATGGGCTTGAACTGCACGGGTCCACTTACATGCAGATTTTTTTTCAATAAATATATTGGAAATTTTGGGAGATTTTTCAACAATTTGAAAAAACTCAGATGAATTGCATAGCCTAGAAATATCGAAGAAATTAAGAAGCTAGTTATGTCATGAATATATAAAACACATGTAAATACTAGTCTATTTTATCACTTACTACCATAAAATACGCACGTCTATTATTAAAAGATAAAACTTAACAAAACTTACCTACTTACAGACCACACATGGCACCATTCTCAGTCAAGAGAAATGTAAACAAAGTAAAGATGCAGTCTGAAACCGTAACTGCATAAAATTAACTATAGTACATAGTGTGCTGTTAATGTAGCCACTTCCTGTTGTTACTGTAGTGAGCTCAAGTGTTGCAAGTATCTGCTTAAAACGTGTGTGACACTAATCATCCCCGCTTCAGCAGTTCATATCCAGTACATCTGGTATCCCAGTGAGATGGAAAAAGTGATTTCTTGCAGTTTTTATGGTATTCTTCGTCATGCTTCGTGCAATACTGTAAACCTTGAATCCCACCATGGGACCCATATGAAGTGCCACTACTGATGCTGGAAGTGCTCCCAGGAAGCAGAAAACAAGTCGTGACATTACAAGAAAAAGCTGCATTGCTTGATATGTACCATAGATTGAAGTCTACAGCTGTGGTTGCTGCCATTTCAGACAGACGGTTCATCTCATAAGTAAATAAAGTAAAAAACTTACAATATCGATAAATACAGTAAATATATTTATCTTATCATTTCTCTCACTTGATTATAAGAATACAGTATATAATACATATAACATATAAAATATGTGTTATTTGGCTACCTGTTATCAGTAAGGCTTCCAATCTAAAGTAGGCTATTAGTTGAATTTTTGGGGAATCAAGTTATATGCACATTTTTGACAGTATGGGGAGTCAACACCCAATCCCTATGTTGTTCAAGGGTCAACTGTATATACTAAAGGTTGAACCATAAGAAACAGTGGGGCTGGGCACGGTGGCTCACGCCTGTAATCCCAGCACTTTGGGAGGCCGAGGTGGGCAGATCCCATGAGCTCAAGGGTTCAAGACCAGCCTGGGCAACATAGAAGACCTCGTGTCTACTAAAAATATAAAAAATCAGCCAGGTGTGGTGACATGCACCTGTAGTCCCAGCTATTATACTTGGGAGGCTTAGGCTGGAGGATCACTTGAGCCTGGGAGGTTGAGGTTGCAGTGAGCCAAGACTGTACCACTGTACTCCAGCTTGGGTGACAAGTGAAACCCTGTCTCAAAAACAAAAAACAAAAAGCAAAAAACTAGAATATTAGCAATTTCATGTGGTTTAATACATGTAAAACTATGCTAATAGATACATATTATAAAACACGTTAAGAAAATTAGTTAAAAAGGAACTGTACACCAAAAAGCATGTAAGAAGATGCTCAATATTACTGATTAGGGAAATGCAAATCCAAACCACATCATCTCATACCCATTAGGATGGCTGCTATGGAAAAACAGAAAAAAATGTTGGCAAGGACGTGGAGAAACTGAAACCCTTGTTCACTGTTGGTGGGAATGTAAAATGGTACAGCTACTACAGAAAACAGTACATCAGTTCCTCAAAAAACACTAACTATAGGCCAGGCGCGGTGGCTCATGCCTGTAATCCCAGCACTTCGGAAGGCTGAGGCGGGTGGATCACCTGAGGTCAGGAGTTCGAGACCAGCCTGGCCAACGTGGCGAAACCCTGTCCCTAGTAAAAGTACAAAGATTAGCTGGGCATGGTGGCATGCGCCTGTAATCCCATCTACTTGGAAGGCTGAGACAGGAGAATAGCTTGAACCCGGGAGGCAGATGTTCCAGTGAGCCAAGATCGCGCCATTGCACTCCAGCCTGGATGACAAGAGTGAGACTCTGTCTCAAAAAAAACAAAAAAAAAAATTACCATATAATCCAGCAATTCCCCTGCTGAGTATATATTCAAATGAATTGAAAGGAGGGTCTTGGAGAGGTATTTGTACACTTGGGAGCACTTCCAGCATGCTCATAGCTGCATTATTCACAACAGCCAAGGGGGGAAGTAACCTAAGTATTGTTGACTGACAGATGAATGGATAAACAAAGCATGGTATACACACACAAAGGATCATTCAGCCTTAAAAAGAAAATTCTGGCCAGGTGCAGTGGCTCACTCCTGTAATCCCAGCATGCTGGGAGGCCAAAGCAGGAGGATCACTTGAGGCCAGGAATTCAAGACCAGCCCGGGCAACATAATGAGACCCTGTCCCTAAAAAAAAAAAAATAAAAAATAGTTGCCAGGCATGGGGGCACATGCCTGTGGTCCCAGCTACTTAGGAGGCCGAGACAAGAGGATAACTTGAGCCCAGGAGTTTGAGTCCAGCCTGGGCAACAGTCTCTTAAAAAATAAAATTCTGACACATGCCACAACATGGATGAAGACATTGTGCTAAGTGAAATAAGCTAGTCATAAAGTGACAAATACTGTTATGATTCCACTTGTATGAGCTATCTAGTCAAATTCATAGAAGTAGAAAGTAGAATGGTAGTTGCCAGGGGTTGAAAAAAGGGGGAAATTGCTGGGCGCGGTGGCTCACACCTGTAATCCCAGCACTCTGGGAGGCTGAGGCAGGGGGATCACCTGAGGTCGGGAGTTCGAGACCAGCCTGACCAACATGGAGAAACCCTGTCTCTACTAAAAATACAAAATTAGCCGGCCGTGGTGGCGCATGCCTGTAATCCCAGCTACTCGAGAGGCTGAGGCAGGAGAATTGCTTGAACCCGGGAAGTGGAGGTTGCGGTAAGCCAAGGTCACGCCATTGCACTCCAGCCTGGGCAACAAGAGTGAAACTGTCTCAAGAAAAAAAAGAAAGAAAAGAAAAAAGGGGGAAATGGAAAGTTTCAGTTTTGCAAGATGAAAAAGTTCGAGATCTGTTGCACAACAATGTGGATACAGACATAACACTATTGAACTGTACACTAAAAGTAGTTAACATAGTAAATTTGTTATGTGTATTCTACTACAGTTAAAAACATTTTTTTAAGTGAGTACATAGCTTCAGGGAGAAACAAAAAAGTTAAAACAAATATGGCCAGGTGCAATGGCTCCTGTTTGTAATCCCAGCACTTTGGGAGACCGAGGTGAGTGGATTCCTTGAGTCCAGGAGTTTGAGACCAGCCTGGCTAACATGGTGAAACCCCGTCTCTACTAAAAATACCAAAAAAATTAGCTGGGCGGGGTGGCGCATGCCTGTCATCCCAGCTACTTGGGAGGCCAACGTGGGAGGATCTCCTGAGCCCGGGAAGTCGAGGCTGCAGTGAGCCATGATTGCACCCTGCACTCTAGCCCGGGCAACGGGAGTAAGACTCTGTCTCAAACAAAAAACAAAACACAAAAGTTGTGCTCTGTAATAGGGCAATAAGAAATAAATTATCTAAATTCTGTAGCTCTGCTAGTTTCTTGCTGGAGCCTGCTGCATCCTCTTGAAAACTGCCTTCTCGAAGGCCAAAGCACCCAGCAAGGCTTAGTGCCCCAGTCCCCCTCCCAAACCCCCAATGAGTCACCCTCCAATCCCAGCTTGAGAATTCACAGGAAGGGCCACTTCATCCACTTTTCCAATTGAGTTTTATTCTAGAACAAATGGTTTTACAACAAAGCTGATCTTAAATAGTACATTTCCCCGCTGATAACAGCGCCGTCTTCCTTCAACCCCCAGACCAAGGGATCAAAGCTACTGCTCAACTGAGTTTGACATCAGCTACGGACTTTTAAGGAATCTAGAACAAAGTTCTGGAGCCAGGCCAGAAGTGGTAAAAGATTCAGTCAGCCCCTTCCTCTGTGCTGTGCTGACAGGGAGGGAGCCAGTCACTGGACAATCTATGACCCCAAGTTTGTGGAACGTGGGGCTTCAGCTGAGGGTGGGGTAGTGTGATTTCAGCAGTGTCTTTACCTCCGTGACCCCTGTGCTGCTTTGCTCTGTTGTCACCTCCCGCACAGTGTCGGGACACTGACCGGAAGCCAAACCTGTGCCTGGTGGCCACAGACAAGACACACGGATATCCGTAAACCTTGCTGCTGTGCCCTCACCGAGGCCAGCGCCCCACCTGCTGGAACAGCCAAGCCAGAGCAGTTCTGTCTGGGCCACAGCTGCTCAGCCTGGGGACTCAGGTGTTATCCTGAAGAAGTTACAACAAATCCTCAAAGAATAAACAATGTTGTGGCCCCTTTTTGGGCGTAAAAAAAAAAAAGGGATAAACAGAAACTCACAGTAGCTGTGGCTCACCATGTGCCAGGCACTGTGCCAAACACTTCACATTTAGTGCTCATTACAACCCTATGAGGTAGGCCGTACCACTATCCCCAACACTTCACATTTAGTGCTCATTACAACCCTATGAGGTAGGCCGTACCACTATCCCCAACACTTCACATTTAGTGCTCATTACAACCCTATGAGGTAGGCCGTACCACTATCCCCAACACTTCACATTTAGTGCTCATTACAACCCTATGAGGTAGGCCGTACCACTATCCCCAACACTTCACATTTAGTGCTCATTACAACCCTATGAGGTAGGCCGTACCACTATCCCCAACACTTCACATTTAGTGCTCATTACAACCCTATGAGGTAGGCCGTACCACTATCCCCAACACTTCACATTTAGTGCTCATTACAACCCTATGAGGTAGGCCGTACCACTATCCCCATTTTACAGATGAGGACAAAACAGGCTCAAGAGTAAAGTCCCTCGCTTGCTTAGTATCTCAAAGCTAAGCTGCAAGCAAAGATGGGGCTCCAAGATCTGTGTGACCTGAGCTCTTGGTTACCCAATACTTCAAAACTGTCACTTAGGAAAGAGAATATTTTTAGAAATAGGAGAAAACCCAACAGCCACAGTGATTGTCAAAGAGCTGAGGGGGCACCAGACCAGGTACAGGGCCACTGCATAACTGCCAATGCCCTGCCCCAGCCCCAGGAGACACGCGGACTCCACTCCCCTAGACAAGTGGCCCTGCTCTTAATAAATAAATAAAGGTCAGGCACAATTCTACACAAAGGCCCCAGAATTCAAACCACTGTCTTGTTTCTCAGACTTTTGCTTAAGAGCCCAGTACTGGGTGGACTGGGGAAATCCCTGATTTGGGTCAAAATCAATATGCCAGTTCTTGTCCAAAGCTTACCTGCCTTCCCTCCTCCCTAGCTGTGCCTGGGGCTTTCTGTTGCCAAGCATGTTAAGGAGCCAACTCCCCACGAGAAGCCTGTGGGCTCTGCTATTCCACTGTAGCCTAGCAGGGAGCTGACAGGCCAGACGGAGCGCGGAGTTCCTACAACGGCTGCAGCCAGAGTTCCAGGTCAGGGAGGTGGGGAAGAAATGCCTCCTTCAGGACTTAACTCCTCTTTAACTTCAGGGCATGTTTATTCTGAACCCAAATGAGTGGAGGAAGAGGTAGGCAATAAAAGGAAGAGAACTTTACCGCAAGTCATTGAGTTGGGGTAAGGGAGCTCCAGGATATTGACACCCCCACCCACCATCCCCAGAGAGGATATGATCCCTTTCGTTAGCACAGCATGATGACTCAGGAGATCTGGGGGGTGGGGAAGGCCACGACAACCTGGGCAGTCTGTTGGCACATTCCCTACTCCTGCTGGGCCCTAGAAGATGGTCCACCTGACATCTCCATGGAGTCTGTCTGTAAAGTGCCATTAGCAAAACCACAGGAGTCAGGAGAAAGAACCAACAGCCCTGGAGAGAGAGAGGGCTATGCTGTGAGCAGAGGGTGTCAATTTAACAGATGACCCCAACTCCTCTGACCCTGGGGCTGGCTCGCTGCATCCTGCCCCACCCTGCCCAGGAAGGAGTGCCCGCTGCTCTCCTGGCCCCCACTTCCTACCGGCCACACCGGAAGCCCAGCCAGGGAGCCCCGCCCCCTTCTCAATTCCTTCTGTCCTGTGCCTCCCGGGCTCCTCCTCTGCTGCCGTGGGCCAGGTCATCGGGCCAGTACTGGTCCTCCATGTACTGTTCCATGTCTGTGCTGCTGTCAGGTTCTCTGTCCTCGGGGCAGGTCCAGAGGCTGCGGGCCTCCTGCTGTTCCCACTGTACCTCCACCAGCCGGTAGAGCTCCATGGCTGTCGTGGCATCTTCTACTGATGAGTGCCCATGCTGGCCCACCTACTGACGAGAACCAATACATCAATGCCTGGTGAGAGGCCTGTTACCCCAAGAAGCAAGGCCAGTTTCCCAGGGCTCTTTGTGCAGGCCCAAGAATACGTAGGCTCAGAATGGAGGTTCACAGAAAAGGGATGGAACCTCAACTGTACACCATAAGCTGTGCAGCTTCTCCAAGCCTGTTTTCCTCAAATATAAGGCATGCTAAAAATCTCTTGCTTCAAAGGCTTGCAGACCAGATGAATAATAAATGTGAAGCCCAACAGGAGCAAGAGGTACTGGCTCCTCCTGATCTAAGGCTCTATGTCTGGTAGTAGGGGATGGGAGACCACCCTTCAGGGATGCAAGAACCAAGAGTTAGGCAGGGGACAGATCTGGAAGAGATCGGCCTAGGAGAATGTGTTCTGGGAGAATTGCAGTACACACTGGGGAAGAAGGATCATGGAGAGAAACACCTGGAGCTGCGTGTACAGGAGGGAGACCCATTTATGCAAGGTCCCTGGACCTGGACTAGGGAAGAGAGAATGACAAGGAGGCTGGAGACACAGCCCAAAGCCTTGTCTGTGGCTCAGGTGGCACAGAGGCCAGGCGGGCCTCCCTCCCTTCCAGCCACTCTCCCACCACGCACCTGGATCTTCTTGTGCAGCAGCTGCAGGGCCAGGTCCTTTAGAGAGACCCGGGCCCGGATGTGGAGGCTGGGCTCGCTGAGGAAGTTTGGGACATAGGTGGTATCCCGGGTCTGGCTCCGAGGGTGGACATACTTGAGCGCCTGGAAGTCGTTGTGCAGCGCATGCCCCACCACCACCTTGCCCTTCAGGAGCTTAAGGATCTGTGAGCAGAAAGAGGAGTCAGGGAGGTCCCCCCACACCCCATCAGGTTGGCAGAAGACATGCCCCGAGAACCCCTGGCCAATAGGTGCATGGATCCCTGTGGAGGGAGGCAGCACCGAGTGGGGAGATCACGAGCTCCACAGTCAAGCATGCTGCCCCAAGTCTGAACCCAGGCCCTTCTACTGTCTATACCCAGGGGTATACCTATGTCTTCCGCACCTGTCAAAGGGGAACACTGCCAGCAGCATTCTTGGCTCTCCTCTCAGCCTGGAAGACATCACCAGGCCTCCCACTCCACCCAACTCTCCCCCACCCCACTGTAAGGTCTGTTGAGTGCAGGGACCATGTTGGACTTCTTAGTGATGCTCCAAGGAAAGCGTCACATTTATTCTTTTTTTTTAATGCCTATCTTTTTCCTGTAGTAGAAAGCATTACATTTACTGATTATTTACTTATCACAGGATGTGATCAATAAAGGCCAGCTGGGTGAAGTCAACAGAACCGTGCCTGTCACTGGTAGACACACCATAGCAGCAGCTCTTATGAGCATTAAGGGCCATAATCCCTGTCGTCAGGACTCTGCCCCCTTGCCCTGCTGTGTACCAACTCCTCCTCACCCTCTTAACCTGCTCTCTTGCTCAGCTCTGGCCGCCTGCACAATGTGTACCTCCCTTCCCTGCTGGCTGGCCCTCCTCACACACCAGGGAGGCCACGCCCAGGGCCATGGGCCAGCAACCCCCTCCAGCCCTCTTAGCTGGGCTTGGGCTCTCCTTATCACCAGCTGCGGGCCTCCACAGCCTACCTCTGCTGGCAACATATGGTTTATCCCTAAACCCAGCTTTCATGGCAGATGGATAAGATGCATTGAGACTTTATAGTAGGGACATGCCACCATGCTGGTCACTCACCACACTGCCCCTCCCCCCAGTCAGCCATGAAGTGGAAAGAGGTGAAGGACACCCCACAGTGGCGCTCAGAGTCTGGGCAGACAAAAAGTGGTCCTGCTCTTGGGACCACCACCCACCAGGTCAATGGAAGGGACCAAGGAGCTGGAGGGTTCCCCACACACCTCCCCTCTTGCTACTCTTACTGATTGGCCTGCTTGATACATAAAATAACCTCCAATCATTTCAAAGGAATGCTCGGGCCACAATGTCATGTGAAAAAGTAGGACACGAGATAGTGTACACCAGTATTTCCCAATCTTGCCTAATCCCAAGAATAACCCAGAAGTGTTAAAAAGTGGTCCTGTTATAAGGCTTGTTTAGAAAATGCAGATTTGTCTCAATGCAATTGATGTACGACACATTTTGAAAACAATGCAAATTTCACCTTTGCTTATGCATAATTTCATCCTTGAGAAACACTGAGTAAACGCAGAAAACTACATCCAGCTGAACTGAACCCAGAGGTCATACACAATACGCACACAGCCCAAATATCTCCCAGCAACCCTGGTTCACCTGTGTGATAAGCCACACCCATCCACAGCTGGTGTCACACTTCCTGTCTGACTTCAAAGAACTCTCCTTCGACCACTTCACAGAAACTCAAGCTGCAACCTTTCTGACTCCTGTTTCCACAGGCAAGTTTCAGGTCTTTTTCAAGGTAAAATGCCATACTTATTGGTGTACTGTGCATTTCTTAACCATTTAAGATGTGTGGAATAAGAAAAAAAAAAAAAAAGAAGAAACAAGATGTGTAAAACTGGACTACCCTTTTTATTAGTTTCTATCTTATTTTTGGGGTGTCACTGATGGCCTTTTTAATACTGTTCCCTTCCTCTATTTCCCCTTAAGCCCTGTGGCTTTATGGTGCAAGTCTGCACAGTGTGATGATTTTTTGGAACACAGATCAGAGCCCTCCCCAAGCCTAATGGATCAGGAACTCTATGGAGGGAACTGGGGACAAGGATCCTAGATTGTTGAAAAGGCCTTAGGTGTTTCTAAGGTCAAGCATGTTTGGGAATTCCTGGTGCATCAGTGTGGTCCCAACCACTAATTTTTTCTAAGCACTAAGAAACTAACATAAGGAAATATGCCAAAACATCCATACCTGAATGTGATGCCGCTGTGGGCTTTACAAATTTTATATCAATGCGTACAACTTTTATAACAGAAAGCAAACTCTAAAATGTGAGCTGTTTATCACCTTACAGTTGGCGTAGCCTTTCTACACTGTCCTGTGCAACAGGCCAGCAATCCTTATCTGGAGGCAGGGTCGGGATTTTATTTTTATTTCCCCTATTCTATGGAGAAGGAACCTACTGTTTGGAGCAGTTAGGTGACTTTCCCAAGGTTTCTTGCCCCCAGTGAAGCAAAGTGGTGATTCAAACCCAGGGTGGCTCTTTCCAGCCCACCACACCTCCCAAACAAGTCCCCAACCCTGCCCTTACCTCTTTCTGGGCCACCTGGAAGGGGATAGCCTTGCACATGTGCTGCCGAGTGATGCCGCTCCAGCGAGTACGGTAGTCAACGATGGGCATCTCGGGCCTGATGTACTTGTCATAGAGGACATCGCCATGGTAGCTCACAATGGAACAGCGGGCCAGCTCGCTCACCCGCCCTCGGGGTCCCGTGCCCACCATCTCACAGTCGATAGCCACACACTTGCTGGGCAAGGGCCCTGAGGCTTTCCCGGGAGCAGGCCTTCTGCTGCATGGAGCACCGCCAGATCCAGCCCTCGGACACTGCTTCCCACTGCTGGCAGCTTCAGTTGCTGTCGCTGCCCCGAAAGGGGTGGGCAGTGGGGAGGACCCTGGTTCTGGAGGCATGCTCAGCAGCCCCTGCTCCTGCAGCAACGCCTTGCGGGCCATGAACCGCTGGTGCTGTCGGCTCCTTCTCTTGTGCCTCTTCCGAAGCACATCCTTGGCATTTGGGATGGTGAGGGAAGGGCACAGGCACTGAGCAGACTCAGGGGCCTCCCGGGGTACCATTCCAGTCAGCTCACTGCTTGGGGCAAGGGAAGCCTGGGGAGTAATCTTCCAATGGGGCAGCAGCCTGAAGAGAGAACACACAGGCAGAGGGGCTGGGTGAGAGTGTGCCAGGCAGCCCACCCACCCTCCCTCCCTGCAGTGCTCCATGGTGGGGATGCCCGAGAGCCCTGCACTGTAGCTCGTGGCTCCCAGATTGAGCTGAGGACCCATTTCACTAATAAAAGCATTCATACTGTAAACACAGGCAAATCTCTGTTGTAAATACTACATGGAATCACTCAATCTGCTCAATGACCTGAACAAAGTATTACCATCTTCATTTTACAGGTAAGAAACTGAGGCACAGAGGTGAAGAAACTTGCCCCATTAGTAAAAGCCAAAGGCTGGTAGGAACCCAGAATCCACACCCTCAACCTCAAACCATGGCTGAGTCCAATATTGTTAGCAGTGGACTTTTTTCCTGCTGTGATTTTTAGCTAAGAAGCATCAGACTTTGACAGACGTATGGTTATAGGAAAATAAAGGTTATAGAAACTGTACAGCCCTTTTTAAGAGATATTTTTTTGAAATATGAAGGCACAGATCCTCAGCAGAACCTGGAGAAAAAATTTCATAGGAAGCCCGCAGTAACTGAATAGTTGTATTTTTTTGTAATATGTTAACCAACTGTAATTTATCTATTTATTTGTTTATTTATTTATTTATTTATTTTGAGATAAGGTCTCGCTCTGTCACCCAGGCTGAAGTGCAGTGGCGTGATCACAGCTCACTGCAGGGCTTAAGTGATCCTCCCACCTCAGCCTCCTGGGTAGCTGGGACTACAGGTGCACACCACCACACCTAGCTAATTTTTTTGTATTTTTAGTAGAGATGGGGTTTCATCATGTTGCCCTGCTGGTCTTAAACTGGGCTCAAGTGATCCACCCACTTTGGCCTCCCAAAGTACTGGGATTGTAAGTATGAGTCACCGTGTCCAGTAATTCATTAGTAAATGAATTACTAATGACTTTGTAATTCATTAATCACCACAGCATCTAGAAACATTTAAAAGTCCTGATCGGAAGTGCTTGCAGATTTCTGTGGTGGGCTCCCACCCAGCAGACTTTAAGCCCTTGTCACTGAATGCTAGGATAAGAGGCGCTCTCGCTCACTGCTGCTACAGGAAATGTCTGATGTTCATGTGAGTTTGCAAAACCCAGCATCTTCCCAACAGCTGAGGCCATAGCTTGGAAAGCCTATCTCATTTGTTATGCCAAGTCAGTCAGTATGTTTTTAATAGATCAAACAAACTAGGGCTTTGAAGTCAGGCAGAGTAGGGTTTAACTGGGTATTTTTTTTTTTTTTTTTTTTGAGGCGGAGTTTCGTTCTTGTTACCCAGGCTAGAGTGCAGCGGCGTGATCTCAGCTCACTGCAACCTCTGCCTCCCGGCTTCAAGCGATTCTCCTGCCTCAGCCTCCTGTGTAGCTGGGTTACAGGCATGCACCACCACGCCTGGCTAATTTTTGTATTTTTAATAGAGGTGGCGTTTTGCCATGTTGGACAGGCTGATCTCAAACTCCTGACCTCAGGTGATCCGCCTGCCTTGGCCTCCCAAAGTGCTGGGATTACAGGCGTGGGCCACTGTACTCCGCCTATCTCAGCTCTTTGTAAATTACCTAAACTGCTAAATTTCAGTTTTCGGGCATGTAAAATGATGCTACCACCCCCTCTACTGTGTGAAGAGGAAATGACACAATGTATGCTGGGGTCTTCCTGTATTCTAAACAGTAGGGGCTCAATAACCACTGCTCCTTCTCCCAGAGAGGTTAGACTCTAGCCCGTGGTTGGTAACCGGCTCTTCTCAGGCCAGAGCAGCCTCCGCCTGGACTCACTGCCCCTTCCCAAGCCACAGCCTCCCTTCCCACTCATAGCCCTCCTGCTCTTTCAGACTCAGCTACTGTTCTGCCACCACCCAGAAGCCCTTCTGGAAGAACCTCTGTCCCACTGGGTTGCACAGGCCAATGCCACATTGAGGCTCTCTCGGGTCTCCACTGTGCCAGATGCTGGGCAGCTGCAAAGGTGGATCCTGGACTCCAAGAAGCTTAGTTTCATGGTAGAGACAGAAACCAAGCATAAAGTGTGTTAAGGGCTGAAGCAGAGGTGCTAGGGAGGCAAAACAGGCTGGAGGACAATTCTCTGGAGGCTTCCTGGAAGAGGCTACAACTGTGTGCATTTAAAACAGTAATCTTCCAGGTAGAAGTGAGAAAAATCAGTGGCCATGTTAGGGGCAAAGGCCTGAAAAAGGAGTAACCCAGGGTGGAGGAAGAGGGCCCACCAGCAGCCTGAAGTCACTGGTGTGTAGAGCATAAGGCGGGTCATGCTGGAGGCACTGCTCCTTGCTCCTCTCTCCTTTGCACCATTTCATCTTCTGTTTCCTACTCTGGTGGCCCTTCCACAAG
The DNA here is from genome assembly GCF_028885625.2 of Pongo pygmaeus. Taxonomy (NCBI): domain Eukaryota; kingdom Metazoa; phylum Chordata; class Mammalia; order Primates; family Hominidae; genus Pongo; species Pongo pygmaeus. The sequence goes on along the minus strand of NC_072389.2, from coordinate 94,273,266 downwards.
CCACCCCCACCCCAATCTGGTGTCCCCTGAATTGATCTCTACGGGCCAAGTGAGTGGGGGAGCCCCAGAGGCAACTATGGAAGTCACTGAAATATCCCACAGTAGCCCTGACTCAGGACACTAAGTCTAGCTAGGGAGCAAAGAAATTCATCCCTCTGTGCTGAGCTCTTATAGCACAATTTGAGAATTATTACACCCTTCAAAGTCCATTGGTACACACAGTCTACCTCAGAGCTGTAAGAAGACAGGTTAGAGCCTTGATTGTCTCTGTCCCTTCCCCAACAGCCAGCCTAGAAGCTAGCATGTGGCAGGTCCTCTTCAGAAGGGTGTAGAAAGAGATCTGGAGAAGATGAAAACCTGAGCAGTAGCAGCAGAGATTAAGAGAAATGGGAAGGGGGTGGGAGATGAGGTGAAATGCCAGGTTTGATGATGCCAGCATTGGCATAAAGACTCCCCACACTCTAGGGCAGGGCACCGCATCCTGAATTGACTCACCCAGACCTGACCCATCCTGACTCATCCACCCTGCTTGCTCATCCCATCCTTTCCAGGAGAAAAGGTCTCTCTTTTAAAAAGGTCTTAACTGTAACCAACTTCCTCATATTGAGGAAGTCAATCTTAGAACTGACAAAACTTAGAACTGACAAATTCTAAGAACTGACACATCTTAGAACTGACAAATTCAGAACCTTAATCTGCCTCAGCCCAGTAATGGGAAAAAAAAGCCTAAGAAGCCCAATGCCCACCCTGCTAATAATTAATTTGGGAAAGGGGGGTGGCAGATATCCCCTCCTTTCTCTGTGAGGGGCTGAGGCTAGGAGTAGGGTAGGTGGCTTTCCTGATCCTACTGGCAAGGTTTTAAAGAAGCCAGAAATTAAGTTATCTGAGAAAAGGTCTCTGTAGCCTCCTATTTCAAGAGAGGAAAGCAGTCCTTTTCCAAACACCCTGACCTTGCTTGAGAGAAGACACAAAGAGACTTCCCCCTCATATTGTTCTATATTATTTTATACTCAGTACCTGTTTTAAGAAGAAACAAGGAAGCAAAACCAAAGGCAGGCAGCCCGGCGCCAGGTACCAGACCCAAAACCAGGTCTGGGCCTGCCTGACCTTAGCCTGATAGTTAAAATTCAACTCATGACCTAGCAACCGATGTTATCCATAGATTTCAGACATTGTATGGAAGGACACTGTGAAATTTCTTGTTCTGTTCTGTTTCACTCTGACTACCGGTGCATGCAGCCCCTGTCACATACCCCCTAGATTGCTCAATCAATCATGGCCCTTTCATGTAAAATCTTTAGTGTTGTGAGCCCTTAAAAGGGACAGAAATTGTGCACTCAACAAGCTCGGATTTTGAGACGCTAGTCTGCCGATGCTTCCAGCTGATTAAAAGCCAATTCCTTCACTACCTCGGTGTCTGCGGGGTTTTGTCTGCGGCTCCTCCTGCTACAACCAACAGTCATCAAGGACACACCTCTTTGGGGGCCCAAATGTAGCTCAGTGAAGCTGGAGAGAAGTTCCGCTCAGATAAAACAACCCTTTCAACAAGGACAAACACAAGCCTCTCTCTAGCCTGGACCCAGCGCTCTGGGGGTCAGACACCGGGTCTTCAGGCAGGGAGGGGGTTCTGGCCTAAAGAAAGGGTCCCAGCTGCAGAGTCAATGGAGCAAAGGCCCCAAAGGAACCACGAAGTCAGAATCCTCGGTGGCATGAGAGCCACCAACCTGCTGGCTGATCAGGAGGGCGGAGGGCAGTTCTAGACCCTCCTCTGGCACTAAGTAGCTAGATGATCTGGGGCAAGTCACGTCTCTTCACCATCAACCGAGGGCTGTGAATTAGATAAGGGCTTCCCAAATGTAGTTAATTACCAGATGACATCTGATAAAAGGCTGATTTTCAGGCCCACTCCCACACCGTCCTAATTGCTATTTTGGGGAAAGGGGCCTGAGAGTCTAGATTTTTAAAAAGGGCGCGCACGACCCCTCCCCTCAAGCCACAATTCTGATAATCGCCCAAATCTGAGAAAACCTGGCTCGATAAGGTCCCCTGTGCTGCTAAAAAGTCCACGGAACAACGACAACAACTAAAGTCTGCTATCCCGGCACGACCTCCCCGCCGGCTGGCGTTCTCCCAGGCGTGACGCGTGGGAGGCCTGATCTCACCGGGAAGGACTCGGGCGTTGGTCACTTGCTGGCCGCGGCGGCTGGGCCGAGTCCCAACGACCAGCGCCGCCCCCTCTGGCCCTGGACCCCCGAGCAGAGAGAGGGCTGGAGACAGGCGGCGTCCGGCCTGCTTTTCTGCGGGCCGGCAGGGCATGGTCAGCCCAGCTCAGGCGTCCCCGCCGCAGGCCGGGGCGGACACAACGCGCGGGGACCTGCAACCCGGGACACGCGGCCTCAGCCCGCCCGACACCGCCACCCCGGCGCAGGGTCCTGGATCTCACCTGAAGCCCCGCGCGTCTCTTCCGGTCCGCACGTGGCGTCCGGAAAGCCGGCAGCTCCCACATGCCCGGGCAAGCCCGGCTCCGACTGCCCGCCTATTGGCTCGCTGGACGGCAGCGCCCGCCCAAGACCTCTTCTGATTGGTCGAGCCTGCCTGGCAGCGGGGAGGTGGGCGAGAGCAGAAGGGGAGGGACTCCAGAAGAGGGCGTAACTCGTGCTGCGAGCCGACCATACTGGCGGGAAATTTTAAAGAGAAAGGAGGGGAGACTGACCGCCTCTCGTCCCTGCCCGGCCCCGTCAGTGTTCCCCGGCTCCAATCCACTCCTCTCCCTGGGTCGGGATGTGGGCTCCTGTAAGCCTGGTACCACCAAAGGCCGAATGACTTACTGAGTACACCCACATCTGCAGATTGGAAACATCGGGCCCCTACCTCCTCGGGTGTTCTGGGATTCAAGGAAATAATATACACAGTAGGCACTAAAGAAAGACTTTGAAAGTGAGGTTTCCTCCGTCAGCGCTGCTTTTTCATTTATTCTTTTGCAACACTTGACTCCTAAGTATTGAGTTCCTACGTGGGCTTGGCAGCGGGATGCACAGAGTAAACACATAAGCATCCTGAGTTGTTTATCTAACAGCAGGGAAACAGCAAGGTTAACAGAAAATTCAGTGCAACATGAGGCCGGGGCGCGGTGGCTCACGCCTGTAATCCCAGCGCTTTGGGAGGCCAAGGCGGGTGGTCACCTGAGGTCAGGAGTTTGAGACTAGCCTGACCAACATGATGAAACCCCATCTCTGCCAAAAATACAAAAATTAGCCGGGCGTTGACGGGCACCTGTAATCCCAACTACTCGGGAGGCTGAGGCAGGAGAATCGCTTGAGCCCAGAAGGCGGAGGTTGCAGTGAGCCAAGATCGCGCCATTGCACTCCAGCCTGGGCAACAAGAGCAAAACCCCGTCTCAAAAAAGAAAGAAACAAAGAAAATTCAGTGTAACATGAGTAATAACAAGAACAATAATAAAGAGTTCACAGGTATTATGTAAGCACGAATGATGTGCCAGGCAAAATATTCAGTTAATTTGTACAATGACCTTACTATTATTTCAGTTTTACAGTTAAGGAAATTGACACTTAAATTAGGAGAAACACCTAGAGTCCAAAGATCCTTACCTAAGCAGTCTGACTTCTCTTAGTTCCCATTTTGCAAGCAGAAGTGGTACTGGAAAGGTACCTGTGATGAGAAATAGGCTAGGAGCTGTTTCTGATGGGAGTACAAATTTGAGGGAAGCAGGACAAGGGATGAGGTCGCAAGAGAGATCAATCCTTTTACCAAGGCCGCTGAAGGCTTTGGGGAGGCAGAGGGATTTAAGCCATAGATAGTTCACCAATGAATCTGCATTTGAGAAAACTTGTTCTGGCTGCAGCATGGAGAGGAATGGATGAGGACTGGAGAAAGAGGAGTGGGGGAGTGGTTGTGGAAATTTGGAAGATCATTACGTCCAGAGTGGTGTGGAGGATAAAGAGCTCCCCACCTAAGCAGCATTTGAAATGACAGATTCAAATGCTACTTAGGAGGCAGCGTTGATCAGAGAGCACAGGGGAAGGGGTTATAGGACAGTGGTCTTCAGACATGGGGACTGTGGGAGATAAATCTGGGGCAAGGAGAGTTTTTTTGTTTTTGTTTTTGTTTTTTTGAGATGGAGTCTCACTCTGTCACCCAGGCTGGAATGCAGTGGCACAATCTCGGCTCACTGCAACATCTGCCTCCTGGGTTCAAGTGATTTTCCTGCCTCAGCCTCCGGAGCAGCTAGGATTACAGGCACGCGCCACCATGCCCAGCTAATTTTTGTATTTTTAGTAGAGATGGGGTTTCACCATGTTGGTCAGGCTGGTCTCGGACTCCTGACCTCGTGATCCACCCACCTTGGCCTCCCAAAGTGCTGGGATTACAGGCGTGAGCCACTGCACACAGCCGAGGAGAGTTTTAAGACAGTCAATATCCAGATCCTCAACTTTCATGGTGCTGGGCCTCAGAATATGCCCGGGGTCTTTGGGGTTCAGCTTCCCTCTCCTCCTGTGTAACCAGCTGTCTCCCACTTTTCAAAGGCAATTCACACTGCACCTGTTCTAAATCTTGCTCTGCTGCATTACCTTGGGAAATAAAAGTCTCCAGGAGAAACAATAGGGCAATGCTAAATAATGTATTAATTATTGTTGAGGACGGGGCAAGAAATCCTTCTACAAATCAGGTGGTTTCTCATTCTTTGCTTTCACCAAGATCCAAGGAGGATCTAATCATGTTGCTAGGTCATTAAAAACATTTTCTTGAGACCGAGGCTGGAGGACTGCTTGAGGCCAGGAGTTTGAGACCAGCCTAGGCAACATAGCAAGATCCTGTCTCTACAAAAATAAATAAATGTGGAGGTGTGTGCCTACAGTCCCAACTACTGGGGAGGCTGAAATGGGAGGATCCCTTGAGTCCAGGAGTTAGAGGTTACAGTGAGCTATGATTGAGCCACTGCACTCCAGCCTGGGTGACAGAGCCAGACAGACTCTGTCTCCAATAAATAAATAAATAATAAATATTTGAGTATAGATAATTATCAGGAATTTAAAAGAAGTGAGAGAATTGCCAGACTAAAACCCTTCCCACTTCTCTACGGTTTTAATGTAAACAATGTTTATCAGGCTTACAACTTTAAAATCAAAACAACAGACTCACCTCTGTCTCATTCTTACAAAAAGTGATATTCATCTCTGGACTCACAAATTTATGGAAAAATAACTGGCTCAATCCATCTCCTTCAAAGATATATTTTCCATGACATTTTAATGAAGATTAATTTTTATGTTTAAAGATTCTCTCATATAATGAAATGCTGTGTATTTATTTTAATCATATATACTACTAATAATTACAACAACATTTCAATCTAGAAGGAAAAAAATTAACCCTTAGAACCTTATGGTCACAGAAAATTTTTTAGAGTTAACAAGTTCAAATTTATCTACATAATTATGTGACAGAAATGTACAATAGGGTGCTTCATAAAATATTACCAAGCATGAAAATATATTATCCTTGGATAAAACTCTGTAGCAGAAGCTGAATGGGAAGAAAAAAAGAATGTTGCATATTATGTCAAATAAAAAAAAGATCCAGATTTCATAAAGAGAGATTTTATTTAAAAGGATGATTTTGGGGTGGTGTGAGGGTTGTAAGACTCTCTAAACAGGGAGAACACTCATGCCATAAATCTACAAACTCTCAAGGGGTAGGCAAAAGGGGATTTTCTTTTATAGGGAGGAGTAAACCAGTCTAGAAAGAACCTGGTGTAGGCAAGTGGGATGAATGAGAGTGACAGGTTGGGGCAGTAGATCAGAGATTGCTTTATCCTGAGGCCAGCCTGTTTTCAAGGGGGCTGTTACAGAGGGATTTCATGCTGGTTTAGGCTGAGGGTGGGCCAAAGTTCAGAGGCCTTGGGGAAGGACAAAAGCTTAACCAAAGTTTTATTAATGAGCATTTTTTTCCAGCTGATCAATGGGCTAAGCAGTCCAGCTAATCACTTATGAGGCAAATGGGAATTGGGGCTGTCTGTATCCGGTCTAGTAACAGGGTATAGTGGGGAATCTCCATAGAGGGGAATCCATGAGTTTTATCTCAGTCATATGCAGAAGGGTGTTTCTTTGCAGTGAGCCATTTCCAGAACCCAAGAGGATGGGGTTGGGGTGGGGTTTGGGGGTAAGGGGTTAATCATTGCTGTTCTCTAGGAGCACAGTGCTTAGGTAAAACTCAACATTGTCACAAATAGTTTTTTCATGTACTTTAAAAATGAAGGCCGACGCTGTGGCTCACGCCTGTAATTCCAACACTTTGGGAGGCCAAGGCGGGTGAACCACCTGAGGTCTCAAGTTTGAGACCAGCCTGGCCAACATGGTGAAATCCTGTCTCTACTAAAAACACAAAAATTACCTAGGTATGGTGGTGGGCACCTATAATCCCAGCTACTCAGGAGGCTGAGGCATGAGAATCTCCTGCACCCTGGAGATAGATAGAGGTTGCAGTGAGCCAAGATCTCACCACTGCCCTCCAGCCTGGGCAACAGTGCAAGACTCTGTCTCAGTAAATAAATAAATAAATAAATAAATAAATAAATAAATAACGAAGCTAGGTAAAGTGGCACATGCCTGTAGTCCCAGCTACTTTGGAGGCTGAGGTGGGAGGATCACTTGAGAAGGGCAGGAGTTGGAGGCCACAGTGTGCTATGATTGTGCTACCCTCCAGCCTGGGCAACATAGTGAGACCCCACCTCTACAAAAAAAATAAATAAATGAAAATGAATGTTTGTGTCAAATCATTATGATATTTAGACTCCATTGCATTCATTTAATAACATATTTTTAAGATGTCCATATTTACAGATGCTCTGTGACTTAACAATAAGGCCATGTCCGGATAAACAAACCCACTATAATTCACAAGTTGAAAATGCACTTAATACAGCTAACCTACCAAACATCTATAGCTTAGCCTGACATACCTTAGATGTACTTACAACATTTACATTGGCCTACAGTTGGGCAAAATCATCTAACACAAATGTTATAATAAAGTACTGAATATGTCACCTAATTTATTCACGACTGTACTGAAAATAAAAAACAATGATTGTATGGACACTTGAAGTAAGGTTTCTACTAAATGTGTATTGCTTTTGCACTACTGTAAAGTCGAAAAATGTTAAATTGAGCCATTGTAGGTCAGGGACCATCTATACTTAAATTTATCATTAAAAATTGCTAAGTAAAAAAACCTGATGTCCCAGGTATTCAGTAAGGGTGGTCTCACACTGGCATCTTGACTGTGGATGGTAGTACCCATACCCCTTCTTTCTTAGGGAAACCACTAAACTCACCCTCCAACTTCTGCTAGCTGTGTGACTTTTGGCAAGGCTCTTGACCTCGCTGAACCAAGTCAGCTCTTCCCTTCTACCCAGAGGCTGCCTCTGGATTGAGTAAAAATATCTCCTCCTAGGCTGGGTGTGGTGGCTCATGCCTGTAATCTCAACACTTTGGGAAGCAGAGGCAGGCGGATCACAAAGTCAGGAGTTCAAGACCACCCTGCCAACATGGTGAAACTCCATCTCTACTAAAAATACAAAAATTAGACGGGCATGGTGACACGTGCCTGCAATCCTAGCTACTCGGAAGGCTGAGGCAGGAGAATCATCTGAACCCGGGAGGCAGAGGTTGCAGTGAGCCGAGATGGCGCCACTGCACTTCAGCCTGGGTGACAGAGCAAGACTCCATCTTGAAGAAAAAAAAACAAAAAACTCCTCCTTCCACAAAGACGAGGGCTCCTTTATAACAGAGCTTGTTTAGGCTGGGGCCTGGTGGGGAAAAACCCATGATCCAAGCTCTGACCTCAAGGACCCCATCATTTCCCCCTCCGCATTTTCAATCTGAAAACACTTGAGACAGGACTTGACCTGTTTTGCATTTACAAATCATTATGCTACAGTCAGAGTGCCATTCTGCCTGCCCTGTATACTCATTTTGAGGACTTTTTGGGGTACTGTGGGAATCCCCATGGTGCTGGGCCAGGTGCAGACTTGAAAGAGAGTATTGATCTTCTCAATTTTTAGAGCAATTGTTCTCCACGTGTCGTCCTAGCCCAGCAGCATGGGCATTTACCTGGGAGTTTGTTGGACCTACTGAATCAGAAAATCAGGGTATGGGACCCAGAAAGTCAGGGGATGAGGCCCAGAAAGTCAAGGGGTAGGGTTAAGAAAATTAGGGGGTGGGGCCCAGCATTTTAACAAGCTGATGAAATAGCTAATCCTGAGGCATGCTGAAGTTTAGGATCCATTGTGTTGGAGAGTATGAAGCTGACAACACTCCCAGTGCTAAATGTGAATAATGTACTTGTTTTATTCCTGCAGCTCCCCACCTCTTAGCTCTCTTGATCCAGCAGCGGCTGGACTTTGGACCTACCAGGACACAGCCTGGCACCAAGACAATTAAGGCACCTTTGTACTCTCCCCCAACTCCTGAGAATGTCCGGGATTCTCAGGCCCAGGCTAAGTCTCACACGGCTAATTTTTTAATGGAAGACTGGAGGGATTTGATCCAGGGGGGTTTTCTTCTCTGCTGTTGCTTGCTCCATTCTAGACTAGAGTTCCCTCACATATAAAATTAATCCTTCATTCAGTGGTCCCCAGTCTTGACTCAACATGCAGAACTTTAAAAAACACAGACGAGGCCGGGCGCGGTGGCTCACGCCTGTAATCCCAGCACTTTGGGAGGCCGAGGCGGGCGGATCACGAGGTCAGGAGATCGAGACCATCTGGCTAGCACAGTGAAACCCTTTGTCTACTAAAAATACAAAAAAATTTAGCGGGGCATGGTGGCGGGCGCTTGTAAAACCAGCTGAGGGAAGCTGAGGCTGTAGAATGGCGTGAACCCGGGAGACGGAGATTGCAGTGAGCCTAGATCCTGCCACTGCACTCCAGCCTGGGCGACAGAGCGAGACTCCATCTCAAAAAAAAAAAACAAAAGAAAACCATAGACGCTTGGGTCACACCCCACCCCAAGATTCTGATTTAACTGGTCTGGGGTGGGGCCTGAACAGGAAGGTTTTTAAATCTCCCCAGGTGTTAGTAGTTTGTCGCTGAGACTGACAATTGCCGCTAAAGTGGAGTTACCTAAAGCTTCCAGCAGAGGACGCTGCCTCTCTGCTCATCCAGGGAAACATGAGCAGGGAAACCTGACAGCTGCAGTTGCGATGGGTGGGGCTGGAAATCAGGCTGTTTCGTAAACCTGGTTGATGCAGTTAAGGCGAGGGGCCAGATGCCCTGACCCTTGGATCGCCGAGGTTTTTGTGTTGACACTCCAAGAAAGTTACCTTAAAAAGTGGTAAGTTAGCAACTGGTTTTGGAAATTTCCCTGATGTCAGTACCACCTGGATATGGACCTTTGCTACCTGTATTAATACCAGTGGCCTCATTTTGCTGTATCATTACAATTTGGCTTCTTATATTAATGTTTGAAAAGGATTAAAGCTGGTATTCTAGAACATGCCCTTCACTGGTTGTGTAAATAAAACTGTAGAATGACACTTCAGATGAAGTTAGTGTGATTTTAATTGTGCACTACAACCGAGCTGTAACCAGTCACTAATTTTAGAATGTAATCCCAGGACAATATTAAGCAAATAGCCTGCAGTGCTTCCTGTGAAACAGTGAAGGAGGAGGGCATTTCTGTATTCCAGGACTTCTTGGGGTTTCAGAATGGGTTTATATGATTTTTTTTTTTGGTAGTTTTATTTATTCTATCAGTCTTTTTAACAAATGTCTATTGCTGCATTTTTTTTTTCCCGGTGTATCGTTGTTTTACTGCCCTTGTAGTACTGGAATTTAGTTGGAAGAATAAAACATTTACTTCTAAAAAAAAAAACAAAAAAAAGTAGTAGGTTAGGGCCGGGCGCTGTGACTTAACGCTGTAATTTCAGCATTTGGGACAGCCAAGGTGGTAGCATCACCTGAGCCCAGGAGTTTAAGACCAGCCTGAGCAACACAGGGAGACTCCGTCTCTACAAAAAATACTATAATTAGCCAGGTGTGGTGGTAGGTGTCTGTAGTCTCAGCTGATCGGGAGGCTGAGGGAGGAGGATTGCTTGAGCCCGGGAGGTTGGGGCTGCATTGAGCTGAGATCATACCACTGCACTCCAGCCTGGGTGACAAAGCCAGATCCCATTTCAATAAATAAATAAATAAAAACAGTAGTAAATTGTCTATTTTGCTGAGTGACCAAGAGATAAGTCACAACTTCTGCAAGCCCTGATTTCAGCATTTTTAAAGTGGGGAGGGACTTGGTCTATATTCATTCTTTCAATATATATTGAGCCCCCTGAAATGGGCAAGATACTGATCTGGAAGGGGAAGCATACATATTTAAATAGGATTAAATTTCTACATGATAGGGGAGACTAATAGAAAGATGGTGGCTTTCATTTTTTCCTACTTCAGGATCTCAGACTTGTGGGTGCACAAGGCTGGTGAAGAGGACAACCACGAAAACTATGAAAGAAAAGGCAGAAGAGACCAATATTGGGTATATACCTATGCTATTTTGTATTATGACACTTCACTTGCCTACTTATCATAATAACCTAGTAAGGTAGATGTGATCAATTCTGTTTTACAGTTGAGGAATCTGAGACTCAGAGATGTTAAGTGACTGACTCAAAGTCACACAGCTCTTAAGCAGTGGAGCCAGGATTGAAACTGGGATGTGTTTGACTTCAGAGCCAGGACTCCCCCCACCACTTAACAAAGGCTGTCATATCCATCCCTCAAATCAGGAATGCACCTCACTTCCCTCCCCAGATGCTTGTTTCACTGAGGCACAATCTCTCCCCGTTCCATCTCCAGACCAGCCCCAGAGGCTGAGGGCTGCCCAGGAGAGACTCAACTCCCCTCCTCTCCTGTTCTCCAGCTCTGCCCTTCCTGCCCAGTCTGGGCTTCTCTCCCGCTGTGAAGGACAGACACCTGCTGAGTGACACCAATTTGCAGACTTCTGAAGTGTAAATGAGATTTCTAATAGGACTGGCTTCCCACTGGCTTCAGGCAGGGTTAGGAGTAAAGAGAAATTTAAAAGACTGGAAATGCAGAAGAGAGCCAGTTTGTAGGAGAGGGAGCAGCAGAAGCAGAGGCAGCCACAGTCTCTGGGTAGAAGTGAAGGGCTGACTTGGTTCAGAGAGGTCAAGTGCCAAGCCAAAGGTCACACAGCTAGCAAATGAAAGAGGTAGAATGAGCTCAGCTAATGGTTGCATTTTTAGCATTCCCTAAATGAGTACAATCCCCAACCCCCAACTTTAGTTTGTAATATGCTTTAGTGTCCTCTGCTGTATGGATGGAGGAGGGTGGGAATATACTTAGGAATAGGGAGGGCATTTGGATTTGTTGCTTGAAAATTAATCTCCACTGAAGGTGTCATCACTGTAACTTGGTGCTCACCTTAGGGCAAGGTACCCCCCAGGCAGAGGGATCAAGAAAGGCTGGGAGGCCAGGCGAGGTGGCTGATGCCTATAATCCCAGCACTTTGGGAGGCCAAGGTGGGCAGATCACCTGAGGTCGCGAGTTCAAGACCAGCCTGGCCAACATGGCAAACCCCTCTCTCTACAAAAAATTAGCTGGGTTGGTGGCAGTCACCTGTAATCCCAGCTAGTCGGGAGGCTGAGGCACAAGAATCACTTGAACCCGGGAGGTGGAGGTTGCAGTGAGTCAGGACTGCACCACTGCACTCCAGCCTGGGACAGAGTGAGACTCTGTCTCAAAAAAACCAAAAACAAAAACAAACAAAAAAACAAAAACAAAAACAAAAAGGCTGGGAAATGCTTTTTCTGATCACTAATTCTAATTGTATTCCTGCCACAGTGGGGGGATGGCCCCCAAGCACTGGGCTTTTTTCCCTTGACCACACCTCTGGATGTAGCAGCACAGAGGCAGGTACTAGGACCAAGAAATTCCATACACACAAGTCCACTCCCTCAGCTGCGGAGCAGGCACCAGGCAAGCTCTGAACTCAGGTGTGTCCCCCTTGCTGCCAGGTGCACTGAACATCCGGAAACCTCGGTCTCCAGCGCATACCTCTTGGTGCCTGCGTACAGTGTGGCTGTCGGGCCACAGACAACGAGGTCCTGAGCCCCGGGGTGTGGGGTCACAAGGTGCCTCCATTATAGGTGCCCCAAAGTGATTGTTGGGGGAATTAGTAATTAAGGAGGGTTTTTCTCCCCCTGCCCTTCAGGCAGTGGTATGGAAGCAGTCCACTGCTCCCTGAAAACAGAGACCCTGCCCCACTTCCCTGCTCACACCATAGTTTGTCCATGTTTCTGGAAGAGTCTGCCGATGGGTGTTCAGGGTGGTAACCTGAGATGTTTTCTAGGAAACACAAAAGATACAAAAAAGAACATGTGGAGGGATAGACAAAAAGGGGGGGCTCCCCCCATTTCCTGCACCCTGCTGTGATGGCTGGCACCATTAGGCAGACTGGGATTTGTTGTTGAGCGCAGTAAGACAACAACAAAATCACTAGTCTTCCAGACGGGGCCAGCCGGTCCACTCTGTATCCAGGCGAGTTCTGCAAGGGGTTCGAGGACCACCCCTCTCCCCTCGCCACCAGGTCAGCGGTCTGGATGCTCCTTCAGGCTAGGCGTTTTCTCTGCTCCTATTACCAAGTTCATCTCCTCTGAACACCTCTCCTCACCTCAGAATTCCCTGGAGAAATGTTTTTTTTCTTACTTTTCCCTTTTTTCTGGAGTGTTCTACTTTCTATAACGGACATAATTGTTTTGTTTTGTTTTGTTGAGACAGGATCTTGCTCTGTCACCCAGGCTGTAGTGCAGTGGTGCAGTCACAGCTCACTCCAGCTTCGACCTTCCAGACTCGAGTGTTCAAGTGATTCTTCCACCTCAGCCTCCCTAGTAGCTGGGACTATAGCTAATTTTTTTTTTTTTTTTTTTTTTTTTAAGTAAAGACAAGGTCTCACTATATTGCCCAGGCTGGTCTTGAACTCCCGGGCTCAAGCGATCCTCCTGCCTCAGCCTCTCAAAGTGCTGGGATTATAGACGTGAGCCACTGCACCCAATTTGAGCTTACTTCCTTTACAAACAGGGGAATTGTTTTTAAAGGGAAGCCGGCAAGTGGCTCATTTCCCTCTTTTCTTTACTAATCATAAAGCACTGAAGCACCATGGACAAGGGAAACTAGAGCTTGGAAATGGTGACCCCTGTCTACTGGTGCCTCCCCCTTCTGGAAGTCCATGGGCATGGCCCATGGTGAAAATTCTTCCAGTGGTTACTGAGCCCCGGAAGCACTGGAAGCACAGCTTCAGAATGAAGTCAGAGTGGTGGTTCTGGGTTAAGCAGAGCAGGAAGAGAGGAAAAGGGGAAATGGTTGTGGACAGGAGGCTGGTGGAATCCTGGCCCAGTCATCCCCTCCCTGCAGGCACAACGCTGGGCTTCCTGGTTAATTTCCCTTGCAGTGTGGCACTGGTGGAGGAGAGGCAAAGCCCCTGCTGCCTGGTCCAGCCTCTAATTGCGCTGGCAGGGCACATCCGCTCCTTAATTAGCAAAAGCCACAATATCCTGGTGGCTCAGAGAGCACAGCCCTAATTGTATTTCTGCAGCAACTGAAGGATAATTACCCTTCCCTATTGGTGCTGCTTTTAATTCTTTCTCTTTTTAATTGTGAGTGCTTCCTCTTTAGCCTACCCTTCCATCCTGGGGTTTATTCTCTCTATCCAGCATGGGGGTGGGGGCTTGCCTGGTAATGGAGACGCTCAGGAGCAGGGGGAGTGGGGGGAGACACGGAGAAGACTGGCAGTACCCAGCTCTGAGTCCCAGCCCCTTCCAGCTGTCAGCCTGAGACAGGGCACAGCTCTGCCATGGGTCTGAGAAAAACCAAGAAGTTCTTTTGTGGAAGATGTAAGGGAGAGGTATCCCTCCCCGAGAGGCTGTTTATGACCCTCTTCAGTCCACGACCCAGTGAGGTGCTGGCTGTGAAATTCCCAGCTGCAGAAAACTGAGACCTCCTTTCCCTATCCTTTAATCTATGAAGAAATAGAGATGGATGTGTGGTCTTTAATTTCTTTTACAATTAAAAAAAAATAGCCCCGTGCCTCTTTGCCACTGTCGAGAGAGGGTTAGTCCTTCATCCTTGGATTGTTTTAGAGACAAGGACCTGAGTGTACCATTAGAGAACAATGCTAACTAAGGTAACCCCTTGGTTAATAGGAGAGCTTAGCACCCCTAGGTATTTCTAGGAAAAACAGGCCTTTCTTAGGGAGCTGGCAAATAAACTTCAAGAAGTAACAGACAAGCTAAAATGCACCACAAAGAGAGTTTGGAGAGAACCACAGCATCTCTCTGGATGTCACCTTGCAGGACTGACTGATCTAGCTTACATGAGCAACCCTGGCTCTAAAGCCACCACCCAAACCACTGCCCTGCTAGAAGCTCACTATGAGAGCAGGGACTCTCACTCATTATTCTTCCCAGTGCCTCGCACGCAGCCTAGCCCGTGATAAATGAAACTGGTTGGCAAAGAAGCAGAGTTCAGAGACACAGTAGGATTGTGAGGTGTGAACAGGGTAAATCCATTTTCATTGGCTTTTTCCTTACAGATCCAATGAAGATGAATTTGAACTGATTGTGGCCCTAGTTTTCAAAATTCTTTAATTCTGGGCTCTATCTGAATTGGGAGAAGATGCAAGCAATAAAAGAGGCTGCTATAGTCTCAAAGAAATATATTTTGAAAAAATGACCTGCCCTTGAGCCCACCAACTTCCACTCCCCACTTCTAATTTCTTTCCTCTGAATTTAGAGCTGTTCTCTTAGCAACGCTTGTTTCCATGGTTTCCTCCATGACAATGATCCCAAACCCCTCCTCTCTTTTACCTCATGACAGTAATGGATGATGGGGATCCTCAATGTGGCCACTCCATGTTACCATGGTAACAATTAACTGAGCCTTAATTTATCTTTTGTGAAGAGGGCTAGGGAATATGAAGCTTTTGATTTGGAGGGGGAGGGTCCAGGTCTAGAGCTACCATTCTCATAAAGAAGAAGATAAGCTATTTGTCTTAATACTAGCCAGTAGGATTTAGTTCAAACATTTGTTCAGCCGTACTTTAAGCACAACTGAGTTCGAGGGAATCAGAGGGGTACAAGACATAGCTCCTAATATTGAAGGGCTTATAGTCTAGCACTAGGGCTCATGGTACCACTGAACTCTGGCACAGATGGGGCCAATAAAGAATATGGCTCTTGATAGCACCATGATGATCAGGCATCTATCCACTCCCAGTATCCCCTCCTGCCAAGAACCAAAAAAAGACTGACTGAAGTGGTCTGTACTCACATTAAGGCTTCTTCCAGGCTGTTATCACAGAGTTTCTGTCCTGAAAGGGAAAGAACTTTGACTTCCCCTCTTTTTAGCAAAGTGGGGACCAATGCCAGCATCCCTGAGTAGGACTATTTGGTGCAGGAAAAAAGAGAAAAATAAACAGACCTGCCCATTGCCAGTGCAACAAAGGACTGGGATAATCTCCAGTTCCAGGATCACCATCACCTACCTGCAACAAGTCTTCCTGGGAAGCGATGAGTCAGCTCTTACACTGAATTAGAGAGTCATTGTCTCCATCCATTCAGCTTTTCTATTTCACTGAAAATTCAGGCTGAAAGCGCAGCTCTGAAGAATGAAAGTGGAAAAACAGACAGATAAAAATCAAAGTGAAGAGGACACCAAACACCAAACACAAAACACCAAAGCTGAGAGCTGAGCAGAGTGAATCCAAAAGCTGAGATATCCATTCTGCGTCACATGCAATGCAGCTCTTTCAACTTCTAGCTTTCCATCTTCATCTCCAAAAGTTTTCACCAAACCTCTAATAATGAGGACCAATTATCTATTTTTAGGGGAAATCACAAAATTCTCTGGACCCTCAGTGTGCTGGTAACAATAACCTGCACTGACTTGGAAAGGCGATCACAGTATCTCCTAAAATGAAGGGGGAAAAAAGCCATAGGGCAATGTATAAGGCAGGTATGTTGAAGTAAGCTACGAATAGATAGGTAAAAAAGGTCATCCTTACAAGTCAGTGCAATCTGGATTAGCCAAAGTCAATTCCAGATCCTGAGTCCAGGACTCTGAGTTCTGTCCTTTGCTACTGGATGGAACTAAGGCAGATTCAATCCTTCTGTGTACCCTGCTCACTCAGCTAGTCAGAAAAGGATAAATGGCATCCTCTTATTGGTTGACAAGGCAATACACACCAGCCAATGAAAGAATGCTTCTTCCTTTCCAGCCAATAAGAGCTCAGTTATCTTCTTGAAAGTAGACCCTTTGTCCATAAAGAAAATAAGCAGAAAGTGAATAATAATTAAAAAAAAGACAACTGTTGCTATGGGACATTATTGATGTGATCCACGATAGCTTCCCCAGAGAATTCATAAAGGAAAGCACTTCTTTGGGAAGAAAAGTACAAAAAGCAGACCAGCTGTCTGGTCTGGTCTAAAGGGAAGTTTCTATAGTAACATGTGAGAGAAAAGCATTTTAAAAGCATTTTAATGTAAATACCCCCAAAACTATCAAGTCAGTTCACTAAGCGAATTTTTGACCTTTTAAACTTATGCTGAAATTATAATGATTAAAAATTTTTATATTAATAATAAATGAAGGAAATGGAGAGAAGAGAACAGGAGGAGAAAAGAAAAGACATGTGTGTTTACTGGTTCAGGGCATCACAGATAAAGATATCATAGTTCCTGCCTGAAACGGAAATGTTCTCCATCCCCGTGTTGTCAAGTAATATCTCAGTTTAAAACAAACTTCTTTTGTTGCTGTTGTTGTTGTTGTTTTTTGGGAAAGAGAACGTTCATGGCTCTTAGACATATTTGAGATGAAACAGTGCACAGAGCACAGGCTGTTCTGGTAACTTGCTAGCAATTTCCTCTCAAATCATTCTGAGAATGTTACAGCTGCCTTTGGAAAATTATGAGTAAAATAATTTCCTACCCAGATGTTTCTAATGAACATAGGCAGGGCAAGGACGACAGGTGAAAGTGGAGTCAATGTTTGTCAATCAAGGGAAACAGAAAAACTCAGAGGGTTAGAAGCTTTAGGTGCTGTATTTGCTAATTATGAAGGCAATGCTGGGGAGGAAGAAGAGAATCTTGAGGAATCAAATAAGAGGGATGCTAGTGTTCATTTGCTAAGGGAGACACGTTTCCCTCTACCTGTGCTTTCTACGTGATCTATGGGGCAAGGTGAGAAGTGGGGGTAATCCAGAATACAGCCCCCTCTCCCCTGATGGGAGTAACCGGTTTAGTGGGGCAGGGATGACTATCAAACCAGGGAGAAAGTTTCTCTCTACAGTAGACCCCCTTGGACAATTTCCTTGTCTCCTTCCTCTTCATCCACGAAGAGCAAATGTTTTTTTTTCTTATTTTAAGGGGGAAAAAGAGAGGGTGGGGATAGGAACTCAGCTCCTTCAGTATAAAGGACTAAATGAAAAATATAAAAGCCCAAATTGTAAATCCTGGAGAAATGAAGCCAGTGGGGTGGAGGGGGGAGGGGATGACTGTAGTGGTGGAAAGGTAAGTTGCTTTGCTATGCGCCTTGACTTAAAATAAAAGCAAACAAACAAAAAACAAACATCTTCCAGGATTTCCCCAGACAGGGCCTTACGCGGGATCGATGTGCCTCTCACCTAGCCCAGACAAGGCAGGGGCTCCCCAGGAGATATTTTAAATAATCAAGGTGCTCACGGATTATCAGTGGCCAAAGCCCCTCCACCCACCGTAACCAAGGCAACAGGAGGCAGGTGCTGCGACTGGTTGCCTGGTAACCATGCTAGTGCCCAAGTCCTGTCCTCCGTTAGCCCTTTTGTGATAGCGTCTCTCCCTCCGCTATCTTTCCCCTTCTTGGCTAAACAATAATCTTTGCTCCTCTTACAAAAGTCACTTTGGGCTCCTTTGGGTAAAAAAACGCGTACCTTGATGTTCTTTTTGAACAGATTTCATTCACGCTTGAGTGTTGAGACCTAGATAAAATGTGCTTCTTACCTTGGCTTAAATATCTTTTCCCTCCACCCCACTCTTTCCCTTTCACTCACTCCTATTAAGGCATACAGCGAGCGCGGGGAGGAAGGAAGGAAGGGAAAAAGGAAGGGGGAGAGAGCGAGAAGGAGCGCGGGGGAGCGCAGGATTTAAATGTGGCGATTTTTCATGGAACACCAGAGCCTGGGGCTCGCAGTAGATCCTCTGTCCCGCTTGCCCCTTTGCTCACCGCCTGCAGTCGTGCCTCTGTTCCCTGCACCATTGCCTGCATTTGGCGCCAAGTTTTTCCACTGGTCATGGCCAGGGCGAGAGAGAATGCTCTCCTAGAATCCCACACCTAAATCCCTGGAGAAATGAGGAAGATGAGTCCCGCTTTCTTCCGCGAACCTGTGTCACCTCCTGACCTCCTCCGCGTGGGGTTTGAGGGGCCGCGAGCGCAAGTGGCGTGGGCTGGGAGGCCGAGCCTTGCCCAGGCACCGACCATGGGCACCCTAGGGCCGGGGCGCTGTCCAGCCTGTAGTGCTGAAGCTGCAGGCTCGGATTCGCTGGGGGAGGGGCTCCAGGGACCTTTAGCAGCCTGATTCTGAGCCGACTCCAAGCGGGTAGCGACTAGAAGGAGGGGCGCTTGGTCCGCCGAGTGGAAAGGCTACACTGGGAAGTAACGGCATTAGGCGCTCTCTTTCAGCAGTTAGGGCTCCCCCAGGGCGCAATCCCCGGCGCCTCTGATTCCCCTCCCTGGAGTTATTTGCTGCAATTGCGGTGGGTAGGAAGAAAGGCCCTTTGCACTGGGGCGATTACCCAGTGGTCTCCTGGTACTTTTCACATTTTTTCCTGCGGCTCTGGGCTCTCTGGGTGCTGGCCAGCCTGGCGCTCAGATCTGGTGGCAGGCAAAGGAAAGAGGAGAGGCTTGGAACGCGGAACCCAGCTGCTCTTCTGCATGCAACAAGTCAGCTGCATCTAGAATCAGGGGCGAGAAGCGCGGGAGGAGCGGCGGCGGCCGGCTTGGGGGGGCTGGGTTGCGAGAGCCGGCTCCCGCGAGGCTGTGGGGCCGTCTTTCTCCTACTGGGCGCGGGACCCAGCGAAACAAACTGCAAGCCGGGTTTCCGCGTGGCCCGGGGCGGGTACTGGAACCAGACGCCCCCATACCTCTAGCCCGCCCAGCGTCCCGTAGGAGCGCTCACCTGCTGGGCTCCGGAGTCGCGTTCCTTCCTCTTCATTTTGGCAAGGCACATTTGGCGGGTGCCAAGCCTGGCCGCTCGCTTCCCCGGCCCTTCAGAGCAGCCTCAGGCTTAGCTTCCCTAATATCAGCTCCAGTCGGCTGCTTCCCCAGTCCCGAGCCCTTGACCTGGAGGAGGGGACTGGACGGGGGACCTCGGCTGGGATTTTTACCTGGCATGGGTCGCCGCGGCTAGGGAGGAAGACCACTTGCTCTCCGTTTCTTTCTGGAAGAAAGCCCCTCACCACCCAGCTGCCGGCACTTTGCTTCCCTCCAGGAGCTGCAGTGCAAGCAGCAGCGCAGTGCGGGGGAGGGGGTGGGGTTTGAGGAAGCTGTTTGTGAAGTGCCCCTTGAATACTTGCCTCTCTGAGGCCGTCAGTCCTGTCCGGGTCCGTAGTCCTGGCATGGTCCGCCGGGTGCAAACACAGTCGCCGCGGCTGCAGGGCCAGAGGAGAACAGCTGCTTTAAAGCCGAGACCAACCCACGGGTGGCCTGTCAGGGCCACGGATGTTCATGACGTCATCCTGAAGGCGAGCGGAGAAAGCGAGTGGAGAGAGGGGAGCCGCGCTTCACATCAAATGTCACCTGTGGTCATGGCAACAGCTTTGGGGGAGGGGGTGCCGGTCCGCGGGCCAGCAGCGGGCAGCCTGCTACTCCTGCCGGGGTCCCGCGCTCCGCTGGGGCAGGGTCTGGCATTAGTGCTGAATCCAGTTGTGCCCGGACCAGAAGAGACACCAGAGCCAGTCCCGTCCCCTGCCCGGGCTGGTCATAGCGGGTGGGTGGCTGCCTGGTCCCAGAGAAGAGGCTGGGGGAGACTGCAGGCGTCTGGAGAGCAATTAGCAGAAATTTTCTTTTTCACAGGGCCATTTCCTATTCTTCCGCCACTCTACCTGGGCAGGTCAGATCCGGTTCACCTGACCGCTCACAGACGTGTTCTCACTCAGTCTCGACCGACGCATGCTGGAGCAGAGCACACCCAGGCAGCGCCCACCCAGGACCCACCAACCTGCCCGGGTCCTCGCCTGCATACAGGACAAACTGAGGCTTCAAAGCAGCCGTGAGATCTTCAGAAAATGACAAACCCACTACCGATCCAGTGCGCATCTAGGGGGCGCAAACTGGTGACCAACGAATCAGACGGGACACAAAAATGTTTGTGAGGCTCCCACAGTATTTTAAAAATTTGAAGTACTTGTCAAAAAGATTGGAAGAGTTCACAGAGAAATCTGGGTTTTCCATCTCTCTCTCCCTCTCTCTAAAACAATATCCTTGTCATGGCCTTTCCATGTCTCTTGAATAGGGGCTGGCATTCTGCATGCAGGGAGAAGCCCTGACCAGTGTACATAGGGCTGGGGTCCAGGCAAAAGTAGCCGCTCTTCCCCTTTTTGTCAATATCACCAAGCCCATTTATCATCAATCTTATCCTTTTACGTTTTTTTCCTATAGTAAAGAGGAAAGTGTGGCCAAGAACAGTGGCTCACGCCTGTAATCCGGGCACTTTGAGAGGTGGAGGTGGGAAGATCACTTGAGCCCAGGAGTTCAAGACCAGCCTAGGCAACACAGTGAGACCCCCGTCTCAAAAAAAAAAAAAAAAAGAAGAAAGTAAAATTGTTTTTTGTCTCCAGCTGGTTCCCTGCAGGCCCAACCCTGGACGGACACACAAATATCTGTGCTGCCCACATCCAGCCAACACAGGCAGCAGGATATTTCCTCCTAGTCAGACTGGTGAGTTTTTGTTTTTTTGTTTTTTGTTTTTCATTTTCACATTTCAAAATATGCAGGTATTTGAGAAACATTTTTAAAAATCATATTTTTCATTTATCACTCAGATATTTGATCACATGGAACTTTCTTTACATTTTTAAATGTAAGGAATAATATCTTATTCATAAATATGTGGAAAAATAAAAGAAGAAAACATTTTAATTACTCTCAGACTCACCCATTATTATGTAAACATAACACTGTTTTGCATTTTCTGGTTGGCAGTCTGAATACAGCTGTAAAATACATTCTTGTGAATGCAACGAGCCAACCAACATACAAGTAAAAAGCACCACCAACAGGGACATATAGTTGTGTCTTATGCATACTCTCTCACACAGTCACATTTACCAGTTCATTCATTAAATGTGCATTTTGAATATTGTACATGCAACAATATGGAAGGGGGGTTATCTTTTTTTTTTTTTTTTTTTGAGACAGAGTCTCGCTCTGTCGCCCAGGCTAGAGTGCAGTGGTGTAATCTCGGCTCACTGCAAGCTCCGCCTTCCGGGTTCACCTGATTCTCCTGCCTCAGCCTCCCGGGTAGCTGGGACTACAGGCGCCCGCCACCACGCCCGGCTAATTTTTTGTATTTTTAGTATAGATAGGGTTTCACTGTGTTAGCCAGGATGGTCTCGATCTCCTGACTTCGTGATCCGCCCGCCTCGGCCTCCCAAAAGTGCTGGGATTGCAGGCATGAGCCACTGCGCACAGCCAGAAGTGGGGTATCTTCTTTTTCCATTAGCAGTAGACTTCCCCCTAAGGAAAAACAGGTTCTTATTTATATGCACTTGCTCTCTTAGCCAAGTGTCTGAAAAATTTTGGTTGAAAGCCAAGGTAACTTTGTACTAGATCAACTCCAAATCTTGGCCAACATGGATTGTTTTTAGCCTATTCAGAAAAATTAGGGCAGAGAAAAGATTCTGCATTTATATCTTGGTGAAAATCTGTTTGGTCTTTGGCCTGATTGGCTCCTTAACACAGGATATTTTTCTTGCAACCGTTCCATTTGTGAATCTTAGAGCTCTAGGCCCTAGAGGGAGTGTAAGTAATACTATTAATGCTCTATTCATTATCTTTATAAAGCACTTTTAATTTTTCACTGAGTATTTTACATGATGTATCTCGCTTGATTCTGGAAGCTGACCATTTTATAGATAAAGAAGCAGAGCTCAGACTGTTTAATTCACCTTGAGTTCCTAGTGCTCCTTCTGCTGGAAAGACCCACCGTCTCCCTTATATGAGTCATCAAAATTATTTGGTAAATAGTTAAGAGAGTTAGCTGGGTATGGTGGTATGCACCTGTAGTCCCAGCTACTCAGAAGGCTGAGGTGGGAGGATAACTTGGGCCAAGGAGTTCAAGGCTGTAGTGAGCTATGATTGTGCCACTGCACTCCAGCCTGGGCAACAAAGAACTTATCTCTACACACACACACACACACACACACACACACACACACAAACCGAAAACAAAAAATAAATGAACAGTTAAACAGAAAATTTATAAAAGTGAAAAACCAACATACACGAACATTTGGAATTTTTCTGCTTTATTTAAAATAGAAATGTAAATTATAAAATGTGGAGTACCATTTTCCACATACTGAATTAACAAAAAATTTAAAAACCTACTTACCAGTGTTGGAGAGGGTATGATGAAATAAGTGCTCATACCTGTGGAGGTTGCAATTGGTTAAATTCACTGGAAAGCAATTTTGCAAGTTGTATCAAGGGTCATAGTGACCAGCCTGGGCAATATAGCAGGACCCTGTCTCTACCAAAAAAAAAAAAAAAAAAAAAGTCATAAACACAAACACGTTCACACCCTTTGGACCAGTTTTTCTTTGGGATATCTTAATAAAGTAATCTTGGGCTGGTACAGTGGCTCATGCCTGTAATCCCAGCTCTTTGGAAGGCTGAGACAGGTGGATCACCTGAGGTCGGGAGTTCAAGACCAGCCTGACCAACATGGAGAAACCCCATTTCTACTAAAAGCACAAAATTAGTAGGGCATGGTGGTGCATGTCTGTAATCCCAGCTACTTGGGAGGCTAAGGCAGGAGAATTACTTGAACCCAAGAGGCAGAGGTTGCAGTGAGCCGAGATGGCGCCATTGTACTCCAGCCTGGGCAACAAGAGGGAAACTCTGTCTCAAATAAATAAATAAAATAATATTCAATACAGAAAATGCTAGATACATAAAGGTGTCCATTGTCACATTGTTTAATATTTTTTAAAATGGAAGCAACATAATATCCAACAACAGGAGACTGGCACATCATCTGTTGAATGGATAGAATATTCTACCAACTCTAAAATTAATGTTTATGCTGAAACATGAGCCAAGAAAATACTCATAATGTTAAGGAAGGAAATTAGCAGAACATAGAACTGTCTTTACAGATATCATTAAAGTAAGGGCTTTGGAAAGCATACATATAGAAAAAATAGAACAGAAGTACATCAAAGTATGATAAAGTTTCTGTTAAAGAGATCACAGGTGGCTTTTAAATGTTTTCTTTTTATCATGTTTTCCAAATTTTCTGAAACATGATTAGGTAGTTTCTATAATTAAAATATAGTATGATACAAATATGGGAGTAGATGGTATTTATTAGGCATCTATTCCTTATCTGGCACTGTTCTAGATGGGCATAATCAGAGCAGGTGTGGAGCCTGGGTCTCAGACCTGTGCAGGTTGCTGCAGATCTTGCCTGGGGTATTAGGTGACCATGAGAGAGTTTGACCTTATCTGTAAAGACCTGATAAATGGCATTTGGTTTTTACTCAACTCAGATACATCATCAGCCCAGCTGCCCTTGTCCTCCTCCTCAATAAGCTTGCTTCTGTTCCTGGTGTCTACTTTCTGGCCACTTCCTTCCACACCTCAAATAATAATGAAAACAATAATAATATTTCTTTTACATTTTAAATAGTACTTCACATTTTTCAGTGCTCTCCAACACAATGTTTCACATAACTTTATAGCAACTACTACCAAAAAAACCCACTTAAATTTAATTATCACAACTCTGTGAGATAGGTGTTATTTTCTCCAGGTTTGTTTATTCTTTAGGTGCTGTGCCAGAAGCCACACAGCTGATAAGTGGTGGATCCATCTTGAATTTGACTTCTAGACACTCCCTTTTCATAGGACAGTGGGAGTTTAATCATGGATAACAATTCTTCTTTGGATTAGAACTTAATTGGAGGACAGATTGGCAGCTCAGCTGACCTTACTGCCATCGCCATTAGCCAAATAAAGATAAACCTGGACACTGCCAGTTTCCTCGATATTCTCATGCATTCATTTCTTGGAGTTGACAAACCATGGACCAGAGGTCAAGAGATTCTGGGAGGGTCAGGCATCTTGGAGACATTACTGAGTTTCTAGATGGGTTGACATTTTAGAATGAAGCTTTTCTGGAAAGGAGATTGGATTACAGGTGCTAAAAGACTTGCTTGCTATGGATGGCTAAGGAGGCGCCTGTCTTGTGCCAACAACCACACACCTCAAATGTGGAATTAGAGAACAGTGTAGTGAATGAAGTCATCACACTCACTTCCCACATGTCAGGCATTCTAAGAAACTTTGGATCTGTCGCCTGTCATCCCAATTGTGTAGCAAATATTTCTAAACCTTTGCCAGATTACCAAGAGAGCTTTAAAATTTAATTTCAAGGACTAACCAAGCACCTGATGGATTTTGTCATATCTGAAGACCAGAGAAGGCTGTTCTTTAAAAAGAAAACGTAATTTTGGCAATAGTGAATATATAGTGACACCGGTTTAGAAAGAAGTTCTTTTAGAATTTTGACTCTACTTACCTCTAGGAAATTAAAATCCAATAATAGAGAATTATAAATATCTTTGGTTCTTGGTTCCTGGGATACTTTTAATGGCCAAAGTAACCTGGGCAATTCTAAAAGTGACACAGAGCTATTCTTTTTTCTTTTTTTTTTTTTTTTTTGAGACGGAGTCTCACTCTGTCCCCCAGGCTGGAGTGCAGTGGTGCGATCTCGGCTCACTGCCAGCTCCACCTCCCGGGTTCATGCCATTCTCCTGCCTCAGCCTCCCAAACAGCTGGGACTACAGGCGCCTGCCACCACGCCCGGCTAATTTTTTTTGTATTTTTAGTAGAGACGGGGTTTCACCGTGTTAGGCAGGATGGTCTTGATCTCCTGACCTTGTGATCCGCTTGCCTGGGCCTCCCAAAGTGCTGGGATTACAGGCGTGAGCCACAGCCTCTGGCCGAGCTATTCTTAAATAATATAATCATCTTAAGAAATGATAAATTCATAATTTGCTCCAACTGAAAAACTGTGCACATTAGGTGATCAGGAGATATTTTAAAGTCTCTCTTAAAATTTTCCATTGAAAGTAGAGACTTCCCCTTCTAAGTGATCAGGAGATTTTTTTTTCTGGGGTGGGATGGGGGGAGGGTCTTGCTACATTGCCCAGGCTGGAGTGCAGTGGCTATTCACAGGTGTGATCATAGTGTACTACAGTCCAGAACTCCTGGGCTCAAGTGATCCTTGTGCCTGAGCCTCCCAAGTAGCTGGGATTACAGGCACACACCACTGTGCTTGGCACCTGATAAGGAGATTCTTTTTTTTTTTTTTTTTTTTTTTTTTTTTTTTTTTTGCTGACACAGGGTCTCACTTTGTCACCCAGGCTGGAATGCAGTGGAACAATCATTGCCCACTGCAGTTTCAACCTCCAGGGCTCAAGTTATTCTCCCACCTCAGCCTCCAGCGTAGCTGGGACCACAGGCGTGTGCCTCTATGCCTGGCTCATTTTTAATTTTTTTGCAGAGAGGAAGGGGCAGTCTCCCTGTGTTGCCTAGGCTGGTCTTAAACTCTTGGGCTCAAGCGACCCTCCTGTCTCAACCTCCCAAAGTGCTTGAATTACAGGTGGTGAGCCGCTGTACCCAGCCTAGGGGATTTTTTGTGTGTGCGTGAGATGGAGGAGTATTGCCCTGTCGCCCAGGCTAGAGTACAGTGGCGAGATCTCGGCTCGCTGCAATCTCCGCCTCCTGGGTTCAAGAGATTCTCCTGCCTCAGCCTCCGGAGTAGCTGGGACTACAGGCGCGTGCCACCACGCCCAGCTAATTTTTTGTGTTTTTAGTAGAGATGGGGTTTCACCATGTTATCCAGGATGGTCTTGGTCTCCTGACCTTGTGATCCCCCCACCTCGGCCTCCCACAGTGCCGGGATTACAGGCGTGAGCCACAGCGCCCGGCCGCCTAGGGCATTTTTTAAAGTTAAAAAGGTGGTGATTATATGTTTGTAGACCCGTGTTTATATACCACCATTCACAATAGCCAAAAGATGAAGGCCAGGCATGACAGCTCACACCTCTAATCCCAGCACTTTGGGAGGCCGAGGCAGGCAGATTGCTTGAGCCCAGGAGTTTGAGACCAGCCTGGGCAACATGGAGAAACCCTGCCTCTACCAAAAAAATACAAAAATTAGCTGGGCATGGTGGGATGTGCCTGTAGTCCCAGCTACTTAGGAGGCTGAGGTGGGAGGGTCACTTGAATCTAGGAGGCAGAGGTTGCAGTGAGCCAAGATCATGTCACTGTGCTCCAGCCTGGGCAACAGAGTGAGACCCTGCCAAAATATAAATAAATAAATAAATAGAAAGAAAGAAAGAAGGGAGGAAAGAAAGAAAGAAAGAGAG
The DNA here is from genome assembly GCF_028885625.2 of Pongo pygmaeus. NCBI lineage: Eukaryota > Metazoa > Chordata > Mammalia > Primates > Hominidae > Pongo > Pongo pygmaeus. Next base: position 94,246,548 of record NC_072389.2, on the reverse strand, counting down.
AGAGAGAAAGAAAGAGAAAGAAAAAAGAGGGCAGCAGCTCAAGGGTCTACTGATGGATGAATGAATAAGCAAAATGTGGTATGCATATATAATGGAATATTATTCAGCCTTATAAAGGAAGGAAATTCTGACATAGACAAAAATAAGAATGAACATTGTGGACATTATGCTAAGTGAAATAAGCCAGTCACAAAAAGACAAATGCTATATGATTTCAGTCTTATGAGATATTGAGTATCTCATTTAATATTTCCTAATAAGAAACAATAGATGAATTGTTATTGTTTTTCACTAGCTAAAATTAAGATCAAGATGACATCTTCAAAATGCTGCTGTGAAATGTCAACACAGAACTCTGTACCTAATTAAACTACTATTCAGAGTGAATTTGAAATATAGACTATTTTAAATGACCTAAAACTATAGAAAGTTCAACATTCTTTTTCATTGTAAGACACAAAAGAATGGGCTTTGATAGCAATGAAATTGAACTCAAAAGGAAATAATGAGATGAAAGGAGCAACAGTGAGAATAGAAATGGGAAAATATGTTGATAAATCCAAAGAGCACCGGCTATAAAATACAATAATACTGATGTCTAATTTGGAAGGTGGAGTCAAAAATGAGACAATAAACATCAATACATTTTGGTGAACCAATATTATATAGACCACATTAAAAATAGCTTGTAGAGCTTCAGTTCTAAATTTTGTTTTATTCCAGTATGTTTTACAAATATTAACTTTATATTGTGCTTAATCAGGTGTACATGTTAATATGCTAAGAAAACAGCTAAAATGATAAAAATTATGAGTTTAACTTCCAAATTAGTAGAGAAAAAGAATGAAGAAAATGAGATTAATCAAGCAGAAGTTTGGAAAGGAAAAAGAAAAGAAGAAGAAAAAGCCCAAGGTAAATAGAAAACAATAAATGCAATGGCAGAAATAATTTTAATATTACTAATCATAATAAATTTAAGTGTACTATGTTTCAGTCAAAAGACAGAGATTTTTAGACATTTAAAAATTCAGCTATACCCCAATTGTGAAAGATATACATAATCAAATGGACACAGACCTTGAACGTCAAGAGTTAAGAAAAAATATTCTAGACAATACTACCCTAAACCAACCTTGTATAATAGCTAATGTAGAATTTAAAGTGAAAAGCATTAAATAAGAACATGTTATAATGATATTAATGATAAAGGGAGTAATTGGCCAGGAAGGTATAACAATTCTGAGCCTGAATACATCGAACAACACAGCATCAAAATATAAAAAACAAGGCTGGGTGCAATGCCTTGTACCTGTAATTCCTACACTTTGGAAGGGTGAGGTGGGAGGATTGCTTGAGACCAGGAGTTCAAAACCAGCCTGGGCAACATAGTGAGACCCCATCTATACCAAAAAAAAAAAAAAAAAAAGAAAGAAAGAAAGAAAAGGAAAAAAAAAAGGCAGGTTTGTATAGAGAAATAAACCAAAACTACCTACAATTAATTATATTGAGATATTTTAGTACACCTGTATCAGAAACTGACGGATGAAGCATTAAGATATTTTGAGTATCTGTATGAATACAGACAATTTTAACCATGCAATCAGTAAATTGATTCCCCATCCCTCTATTTGTGTGTGTATGTGTGTGCATCTGAACTCAACAAATAAAGAATGCATATCCTTTTCAGTCACACATGGAATATTTATAAAAATTGTTAAATACTACTTCATAAAGAAAATCTCAAAAAATACCGAAGAATCAATATCATTTAGATAAAATCAGAAATCAATATTAAAAGCAGAACTCAAGACTGAAAATATAAGCAAAGGTACAACAGTGTTGTGTGGGAAACAAACAACAAAAAAAATTAAAAATATAACCAAAGGAACACATACATTTGAAAGCTAAAATACAAACCACAAACAAAACGAAGAAATGACTAAGGAAAAACTAACAGACAAAATAAAACCCCACCTTTCCAAATACTTCAGAATAAAACAAAATTCAAAATTGAAATGTAAAAATAGTTCAAACTAAAAAACAATGAAAACGCTATTTACCCAAACTTGTAGAATACAGCAAAAACAGTACTTTGAGATAAATTTGTAGTGTTAAACGTATATATTAGAAAAGAAGAAAGACTTTAAGTATGAAGCTAATCTCTAAAAAGACAACATAAACTCCAAGAAAGTAGAAAAGAAGATAAAATAATGTTAGCAATAAAGATTAACAAAATAGAAAACTAAGAGCCAACAAAGGCTATAGGCACAGTGGCTCACACCTGTAATCCTAGCACTTTCGGAGGCCTAGAAGGGAGGACTGCTTGAGGCCAGGAGTTCAAGACCAGCCTGGGGAACATAGTGAGAACCACCCCCCAACCCAATTTCTGAAAGAAGGAAGGAAGGAAGGAGGGAGGGAAGGAGGGAAGGGAAGGGAAGAGGAGAGGAAGGGGAGGGGAGGAGAGGGAGGGAGAAAGAAAGAAAGAGTTGCACTATCTCAGCTCACTGCAACCTCTGCCTCCCTGGTTCAAGCAATCTTTCCATCTTAGCCTCCCGAGTAGCTGGGATTGCAGGTGAGGGCCACCACACCAGGCTAATTTTTAGTAGAGATGGGGTTTCCCCATGTTGTCAAGGCTCGTCTTGAACTCCTGGGCTCAAGCAATCTGCCTGCCTCGACTTCCCAAAGTGTTGGAATTATAGGCGTGAGCCATTGCACCTGGCAGGTATAGAAAAACTTAATAGATCTATAACAATTAAATTGGTAAATCTTAATAAAAGTGTAGCACCCTCTGCCCTAAAACACACAAATTGTCATTTCAGATTGTTTTATACACAAATTCTACCATAACTTTGAGGAACAGATTATCTTTATGTTACAATGCAAAAAAAAAAAAAAAAAAAAAAAAAAAAAAAAGAAAAAGAAAAAAGAAACAGTAACAACAAACTACAACAAATATTGGAAAGAAATGTATAGGCCAATCTATTTATAAACATAAATGTAAATAATCCTAAATAAATTTTTAGTAAGCTAAATTCACATAATAAGCAAATAAGTCTTATCCTAGGATTCTAAGAATTTTTAACATTTAGAAATCTATTCGGCCGGGCATGGTGGCTCACGCCTGTAATCCCAGCACTTTGGGAGGTTGAGGCAGGTGGATCACCTGAGGTCAGGAGTTCGAGCCAGCCTGACCAACATGGAGAAACTCCATCTCTACTAAAAACACAAAAACTAGCCAGGTGTGGTGGCGCACCTGTAATCCCAGCTACTCGGGAGGCTGAAGCAGGAGAATTGCTTGAACCCGGGAGGCGGAGGTTGCGGTGAGCCGAGATCATGCCATTGCACTCCAGCCTGGTCAACAAGAGCAAAACTCTGTCTCAAAAAAAAAAAAAAAAAAAAAAGAAAAAAGAAAAAAAGAAAAAGAAAAAGTAAAAAGAAATCTATTCATGTAAATTAGCTTGACTTTAATAGATTAAAAGAAAAAATAAAAGCACTAAATAAATCTAGGAAGCATTTGCTAAGATTCAATATTGATTTAAGATAAAACCTTTAGCTAATCTGGAATGAAAGGAAATTGCCTCTCCTTAATAAAAGATATCTATTCACAGTTAGTATCACACTTAACATTGGAATATGAGAAACATTCTCTTTGAAGTCAGGAATGTGACTGTAATCAACATGCTACTGGATGTGACCATGAAGATACCAACTTGTCATTTCAGATAATGTGCTTTTACTAGAAAATGTAAGAAAACCTACAGAGAAATGCTATAAGGTAATAAGTTTTTTTGACAATATCAGTGTTCAAAAATCAATAACACAATTGAGAAAATCAATGACACTGAAATTAAGTCTTCTAGTTAGATTGATCAAGAAAAAAAGAGAAGATTCAAATGACTTAAGAATCAGGAGTGAAAGAGGAAACATTACTACCAATCTTACAAACTAAATAACATTATAGGAGAATATGAATATGAATAATCGAACACTGACAGATAACCTACATACAACTGGCAGATTCCTGGAAACAGAAAAGTTACTGAAACTGACTCAAGAAGAAATAGAAAATCTGAACAGATTATAACAAGTAAAGAGACCGAATCAGTAATCAAAAAACTTCCCACAAGGAAACGCACATGGCCAGATGTTTTCGCTGTTGCATTGTACCAAACATTTCAAAAAGAATTAACACCAACCTTTCATGAACTCTTCCAAAAAATAAAATGGTAGGAAACATTTCCAAACTCTTTCTCTGAGTTGAATATTACCTTGATATCAAAACTAGACAAAGATATCACAAGAGGAGAATACTACAGACCAACAGCCTTTATGAATATAAATGCAAAAGTCCTTACTGAAATATTAGAAAACTAAATCCATAAATATATCAAAAGGATTATACATCATGATCAAAAGCGATTTATCCCAGGAATGAAAGGTTGTTTTAAAATCTGGAAATCAATCAAAATAACACTTCATATTAATAGAATAAATGACAAAATCCAATCAACTCAATCCAGACAAGAAACAGCTTTTGACAAAATCTAACACCTTTCCATGATAAAAACACTCAAAAGGCGGGAAGTGGTGGCTCACACCTGTAATCCTAGCACTTTGGGAGGGTGAGGTGGGAGCATTGCTTGAGCTCAGGAGTTAAAGACCAGCCTGGGCAACATGATGAGATCCCACCTCTGTAAAAAATTTAAAAAATTAGCCATGTGTGGTGGCACATGCCTGTGGTTCCAGCAACTCTGGAAGCTGAGGCAGGAGGATTTTTTGAGCCCAGGAGGTCCAGGCTGCAATGAACCATGCTTATACCACTGCACTCCAGCCTGGGTGATAGAGTCAGATCTTGTCTCAAGAAAAAAGAAAGAAAAGAAAAAGAAAAAAAAAACCCTCAACGATGTAGGAATAGAAAGGTACTTCCTCAACCTGATAAAAGGCATCTACAAAAAATCCATAACTAACAACATATTTCAAATGGTGAAAGGAAAAGTTTCCCCTTAGATCAGGAACAAGAAGAGAATGTACATTCTCATCACTCTATTCAATATTGTAGTGGAGGTTCTGTCCAGGGTTGTTAGTCAAGGAAAAGAAATAAAAGGATTTGAAAGGAAAAAGTAAAATTTCTCTGTTTGCAGATGACATGGTTTTGTATGTAGAAAATACTGAGGAATCCACAAAAACTATTAGAGCTAATAAATTCAGCAAGTTTGCAGGACATACAAAATATACAAATCGGTTCTAGTTCTACACACTAGCAATGGATAATCTGAAAGTGAAATCAAGAAAACAATTCCATTTGTAATAGCATCAAAAGAATAAAATACTTAGGAATAAATTTAATGAAAGCAGCGCATGCAAAAGTTGTACATTGAAAACTACAAAGCATTGCTGAAATAAATTCTTTCTTCCTTTTAGATGTCGTTAGTGTCTCAGCAAAAGATCTAAATAAATGGAAACATCTCCCATGTTCATGTATTGGCAAACTTATTGTTAAGATGACAATACTCCCTAGATTGACATATAGAGTGGATACAATCCTAAATCCCAACACAATATCAAAATTCCTGCTGCTTCTTGTTTTGTTGTTGCACAAATTGACATGCTGGTCCTAAAATTCATACAGAAATGCAAGAGACCCAGAGTAGCCAAAACACTATCTAAAATGAAAAATAAAGTTGAGGACTCAAACTTCATAATTTCAAAACTTAATGCAAAACTAGAGTAATCAAGACTGTGCGCTACTGGCAGGAGGGCAAACATACAGATCAACAGAATAAAATTGAGGGTCCTGAGATAAACTCATACATCTATAGTCAATTGATTTTCAACAAGGATACCAATTCAATCTGGTGGGAGAAGAAGAGTCTCTTCAATAAATAGTGCTGGACAACTGGATATTCATATGCAAAAGAATAAACTTGGATCCATAGTTCACACATATACACAAATTTACTCAAAATGGATCAAAGACCTGAATATAAGAGCTAAAATCACAGAACTCTTAGAATAAAACATAGGTGTAAGTCCTTGTAAACTTGGGTTATGCAATGGTTTCTTAAACATAACTTTTAAAGCTCAAGCAACCAAAGAAAATATTGGAATTAATAAAAATTAAAAACTTCCGTGTTTTGAGGACACTACCAAGAAAAATGAATAGATAACTTACAGAATGGGAAAAAATATTTGAAAACCATATATCTGATGAGGGTCTAGGATCCAGGACTAAAAAAGAACTCTTACAACTCAATAACACAAAGACAATCCAATTAAAATGGGCAAAGGATTTGAATATACAGTTCTCCAAATAAGATACACAAATGGCCAACAAGCATATGAAAAGATGGTCAACATCACTGTTAATTAGGGAATACAAATCAAATCCACAATGAGATAAACCCACTAGAATGGCTATAGTTTTTTAAAAACGACAATAACAAGTGTGGGTGAAGTTGTGGAGAAACTGGAACCCTCTGTTATTGCTGGTAAGAATGTAAAATGGTGTAGCCACTTTGGAAATGTTAACTAGAGTTGCCATATGACCCAACTATTCCACCCTTAGGTACACACCCAAGATAACTGAAAATATATATTATACAAAAATTTGTACACAAATGTTCATAGCAACATTATTTATAACAGCCCAAAGTGGAAACAATTCAAATGTCCCTCAGCTAATACATGGACAAGCAAATATTTATCCTGATAATGAAATATTACTCAGCCATGAAAAGGAATGAAGTTCTGATACATGCTGCAACATGGATGAACCCTGAAAGTATTATACTAAGAGAAAGAAGCCAGATGCAAAAGGCCACATAGTGTATGGTTTCATTTATGTGAAATTATTTCTCGGAATAGTCAAATCTATAGGAAGAAGATAAGTGGTTTTCAGGGACTAGGATGAAGAGGACATGGGGAGTGACAGCTCCGGGTTACAGGATTTCTTTTCGGGTTGATAAAAATGTACTGGAATTAGCAGTGGTGGTTGGCCAACCTTGTAAATATATTAAAAACCACTAAATTGTGTACTTTAAAAGGGTGAATTTTATACTATGTGAATTATTTCTCAATTTGAAAAAATCAATAGCATTCCTGAGCAAAACCTAATTAAAAAGATAACTTAATAAATGAACTTACAATATCAAGAAAAAGGCCGAGGGTAGTGGCTCATGCCTATAATCCCAGCTCTTTGGGAGGCCGAGGCAGGAAGATTGCTTGAGCCCAGGAGTTTATGATTAGCCTGGGCAACATGGTGGGACCCCGTTTCTATGGAAAAAACAACAACAACAACAAAAAAAACGAACAAACAAACAAAAAAATTAGCCAGGCATGGTGGTGAATGCCTTTGGTTCCAACTACTTGGGAAGTTGAGGTGACACAGCTGCACTCCAGCCTGGGCGACAGAGTGAGGCTCTGTCAAAAAAAAAAAAAAAAAAAAAAAAGAAAAGAAAAGAACTCTTAGGTAACTAGGAATAACTCTAACAATGATTTGCTACTGATTGAGGAGATTCTAAAATTTTATTGAAGGCCGTAAAAGAAGATCTACATAAATGGAGAGGAATTGCATATTTATGGATGATGGCAATGACATTACAATGTTAATTGTCCTAAATGAATTTATAAATTTATTGCAATTCTAATAGAAAGCCAGGGCTTTTATTGTGTATGTGAACTTGACAAATTGATTTTAAACATTATATGAGGACAAAGAGCTAAGAATAGCCAAGAGAATTATGAGAAGGAAGTAGAGAGATCTGCCTACAAAATAACAAGGTTTATCATCAAACTATAGTAATTAATACTGTGTAGAATAGTCACAGAGATAGCAAAATAGACTAACACAGTACAATGAAAAGCCCAGAAACAGACCCATGTCTGGTGGAAAACTGGTCTATGGACGTTTGGCAATTGAAAGATTTACACGGAAAATAAAGTAAGTTTCTAACCTCATACCATATCCAAAAATAAATTCACATTTTGGAGTAAAGACAAAATGTAAAAAACTTTTAGAACTGGAAAATATATAGGAGAATATTTTTATGACCTCAGGACAATGAATTATTTCTTAAACAAGACACAAAAAGCACAAATAAAAAGATAAATTTAATTAACATTAAACTTAAAAATTTAAGCAGAGGCAAAAGACATAAATTAAGTAAAATCAAGTTTAGGATGGAAAAGATATTTACAAGCATACAATCAACAAAGAATTAATATCTAGAATACCTAAAGCACTTATATAAATCAATAAGAAAAAGACAAAAAATATTGAAAATTGAAAGGTTGTGACCAAGAAATCCACAGAAAAGGACACTCAAGTGGCCAATAAACTAGTGATTGAAGTGCAATTTCACTAATCATGAGGACAATGCAAATTACTATTATTTTTAACCTTTTTTTCATAGGTTATTGGAGTATAGGTGGTGTTTGGTTACATAAGTAAGTTCTTTAGTGGTGATTTGTGAGATTTTGGTGCACCCATCACCCAATCAGTATACACTGCATCCTATTTTTGTTTTTTTTTTGAGAGAGAGTTTTGCTCGTTGCCCAGGCTGGAGTGCAATGGCTCCTTCTTGGCTCACCGCAACATCTGCCTCCCGGGTTCAAGCGATTCTCCTGCCTCAGCCTCCCGAGTAGCTGGGATTACAGGCATGTTCTAACACTTCTGGCTAATTTTGTATTTTTAGTAGGGACGGGGTTTCTCCATGTTGGTCAGGCTGGTCTTGAACTCCCAACCTCAGGTGATCCGACTGCCTTGGCCTCCCAAAATGTTGGGATTACAGGTGTGAGCCACCACACCTGGCCCCCTATTTGTAGTCTTTTATTTCTTGCCCCCTCCCACCTTTCCCCCGCAAGTCCCCATAGTCCATTGTATCATTCTTAATGCCTTTGCATCCTCATAGCTAAGCTCTCACATATCAGTGAGAATATACAATGTTTGGTTTTCCATTCCTGAGTGACTTCACTTAGAATAATAGTTTCCAATCTCATCCAGGTCACTGCAAATGCTGTTAATGCATTCCTTTTTATGGATGAGTAGTATTCCATTATATATATATATATAAAAATCTCACAGCTTCTTTGTCCACTTGTTGATTGATGGGCATTTGGGTTGATTCCATGATTATGCAATTGTGAATTGTGCTGCTATAAACATGCGTGTACAAGTATCTTTTTTACATAATGACTTCTTTTCCTCTGGATAGATACCCAGTAGTGGGATTGCTGGATCAAATGGTAGTTCTACTTTTAGTTCTTTAAGGAATCTCCACACGGTTTCCATAGTGACTGTACTAATTTACATTCCCACCAGCAGTGTAGAAGTATTCCCTGATCACCACATCCAAATCAACGTCTTCTGTTTTTTTATTTTTTTAATTATGGCCATTCTGAGCAATGCAAATTATAACAATTATAACAACCAATCACACCCATCAAGCTGGGAAAATTAACAAGACTAATAATTCACCAAGTGTTGAATTTTCACCAATTGTTAGTAAAAACGTGAGGAAACAGGAATTCTTAGACATCCCTATTGGAAGTATAAATTGCTGCCATCACTTTGGAGAATAATTTGGCAACATCTAATAAATTTCAAGGTGTACATACCCTTCAACCGACCCAACAACTCTTTTTCTAGGTACATAACCTAAAGAAGTTTTTAGACATGCTCACCACGAATAATTTGCCATGAACAAGAATGTTCGCTGCAGCACTACTTGGAAATAGTAAGACATAGAAACAGCTTAAATATCCATTGATAAGAAAATGGATAAATAAATTGTGGTCTATTTATGTAATAAAATACTATAATTCAGTGAAAAAATATATTGATCAATTAACTTGCAGCTCTACAGATATCCAGTTGGACATCTAGAAACTTATGTTCGGTGAGAAAAAAAGTTATAAAAAGATTCACAAACTATCATGTGAATACACAAAAGTAAAAAAAAGTAAAGCATGATACTAATACAGATTGTTATAGGTAGATACAGATGAAGTAAATTTGTTGTTATTTTTGTTTGGCTTTTTGTTGTTGTTGTAGTTGCTGTTTTGAGGCAGAGTCTCTCTCTGTCATCCAGGAGGGAGTGCAGTGACTCGATGATGGCTCATTGCAGCCTCGACCTTCCAGGATCAAGCGATCCTCCATCTCAATTTTTAAATTTTTTGTAGAGACAAGGTCTTGCTATGTTGCTCAGGCTGGTCTGGAACTATGGGGCTCAAGCAATCCTCCTCCTTCAGCCTCCCAAAGTCATAGGATTATAGACGTAAGCCACTTCACCCAGCCTGAAATAAATGTTTAATAACATGGATTGAAGGATATGTATCAATTTCAGGAAAGTAATCACCTCTGGCAGGGAAGAGAAGAAATGGGATGGCGACAACTGTATTAGTATTGTTTTATTTTTTATATTTTTATATTTATTTATTTATTTTGAGATGAAGTCTCACTCTGTCACCCAGGCTGGAGTGCAGTGGCAGGATCTTAGCTCACTGCAATCACTGCCTCCCGGATTCAAGTGATTCTCCTTCTTCAGCCTCCTGAGTAGCTGGGATTACAGGCATGCATCACAACACCCGGCTAATTTTTGTATTTTTAGTAGAGACAGGGTTTCCTCATGTTGGCCAGGCTGGTCTCAAATTCCTGACCTCTAATGATCTGCCCACCTCAGCCTCCAAAGGGCTGGGATTACAGATGTGAACTACTGCGCCTGGGCTGACAACTGTATTTGTATTGTTTTATCTTTTGCTAAAAAGCATCTGAAGCAAATACATTAATAGTTGTTAAAACTGAGAAGTAGACATGTGGCTCTCTTTTCATATTTTCTGTATTTTATATATCTTTGAAATATTTAATAATTTATTCTAAAAAGTAAATACAATCTTTGTTTTGTTTGACAGTAGAAATTGATGTTTGATACTGGGGAGTCCTTTAACCTCTGTCGCGTAGGTTCTCCTTACTCAAAGAGGAGTGGTGACCTTTCTTTTTCTATCTGATAGGATTTTGGTGAGAATCAAATACACTCCTACACAAGAGAGCACTTTGCAAACTATAAATTCTTCTTAATGCATGATACTTTTGTTATCATGTAAAATGAAATGGCAAAAAAAAAATAATGAGCTAAGAACAGATCAATCTGAGATTTACAACTACAGCTCACACTAATTTTGAATTAGGTTATAGATAAAGAAAAGGTACTCAATTTCCCCTTCATATTTCCCCAGGGTGTTCTAAACCATGCAGATAAAGGCCACTTGCCCAGGAAGGGAGAGCAAGAAGGTCCTGGTTTCACCATGAACATAAATCACTGTTTTGGCAGTCTACCATACTATCCATCAGACTAGCCTTTCAGAGGAAAATGCCAGAGGCAGCAACTGAAAACAGCTTGTAGGAGTCATCAGTTAGTCACTGAAGCAAATCATTTGAGAGAAGATAAAGACGAGCTCTTGACATTCCTGGGACAAGAATACCTGCCCTGTGAGACTCGCCTGTGAGCGGCTCAGCTTCTCCTACCCTGGGGAAGGTAATTGATGAGTTAATTAATATGCACAGGAGATGCAGCACTGTCAAAAGAAGACGGACTGCTTCTGGTCCTCACTATCATTACTAAGATGATCTCAGCCTTTCAACTTGACTGGGAGAAACCAATTTCCTGGGGAAAATCTCAATAAAATTGTTTTCCTATCATCAGGTGGAAATCTTGTTAAGTGCTCCAAGGACCCTTGGTTTTATGGGTTTGTTTTTACAGCCCCCAGCAGCCTTGGCTAGGATTTCATTCTAAAATAACATTTCCTCTCTGTAAAAAATGTCTTGTTGCTGCAGGCTCTGGGGCTCAGTGACCCTCATGAGTTTTTGACTGCAGGAGGCCAAGGGGTGAACTGGAGGTTTGCAATTTATGTCAAATATGCACACAGGGACACACAGTTTGATCCGTCCCTTCTGCTTCCTCTTTTTTTCCTATATTACTGTCTTAGAAGATGAGATGATGACTCCTGCTGTGACTATCCTGACAGTACCCCCATTCAACAATTCAGAATTAGCAGTAGATGTACAGTAAATTTGTTTTTTTCCTTTTAAATAGACTTCATTTTTTTCTTAGAACAGTTCTAGGTTCACAGCAAACTTGAGCAGAAAGTAGAGTTTCCATTACACTCCCTACTCCAACATATGCACAGCCTTCCCCCATTGTCAACATCCTACACCAGAGTGATACATTTGTTACACTGATGAACCTACCTGGACACATCATTATCACCCAAGGTCCACAGTTTGCATTAGGGTTCACTCTCGATGTTATACATTTTATGGATTTGGACAAATGTATAATGACATGTATCCACCATCAGAGTACCCTACAGAGTAGTTTCTTGGCCTTAAAAATCTGTACTCCACCTATTCATCCCCCTCCCTTCCTAACTCCTGGCAACCACTGATCTTTTTGCTGTCTTCCTATTTTTGCTTTTTCTAGAATGTCATACAGTTGGAATCTTACAATAGGCTACATACAAAGGCCTTTCCAGATTGGCTTCTTTCACTTAGTAAAACACATTTAAAGTTTCTCTGTGTCTTTTCATAGCTTGATATCTCACTTCTTAGCACCTGATTATTTGGTGCAAAATAATATTCCCTTGTCTGGATCTACCACAGTTTATTTATCCTTTCACCTACTGAAGGACATCTTGGTTGCTTCCAAGTTTTGTCAATTATGAATAAAGCTGCTATAAACATCTGTGTGCAGGTTTTTGTCTGGACATTAGTTTTCAACTCCTTTGGGTAAATAGTAAGGAAAATGATTGCTGGATATATGGTAAGAATATGTTTAGTTTTGTTAAGAAACTGCCACACCATCTTCCAAAGTGCCTGTACCATTTTGTATTACCACCAGCAATGAATGAGAGTTCCTGTTGCTCCAAGTCCTCACCAGCATTTGTTTCTTCCATGTTATGGATTTTGGTCATTCTCGTAGACATGTAGTGGTATCTCGCTGTGTTAATTGGTACTTTCCCAATGACATAGGCTATGGAGAATCTTTTCATGTGCGTATTGGGCATCTGTATGTCTACTTTGGTGAATTGTCTGTTCAGATCTTCGCCCCATTTTTTAATCAGTTTGTTTTCTTGTTGTTGAGTTTTAGGAGTTTTTTGCCTATTTTGGATAACAGTCCATTATCAGATGTGTCTTTTAAAAATATTTTCTCCCAGCCTGTGGCTTGTCTTCCCATTTTCTAACAGTGTTTTAGACAGAGCAGAAATTTCTAATTTTAATGAAGCCTGGCTTATCAATGATTTCTTTTCTTTTTCCTTTTTTTTTTTTTTTTTTTTTGAGATGGAGTCTCGCCCTGTTGCCCAGGCTGGAGTGCAATGGTGCGATCTCGGCTCACTGCAACCTCTGCCTCCCAGGTTCAAGCAATTCTTCTGCCTCAGCCTCCTGAGTAGCTAGGATTATAGGCACATGCCACCATGCCCAGCTAAGTTTTCGTATCTTTAGTAGAGACAGAGTTTCACCATGTTGGCTGGGCTGGCCTCGAACCCCTGACCTCGTGATCCACCTGCCTTGGCCTCCCAAAGTTCTGGGATTACAGGTGTGAGCCACTGTGCCCAGCCACAGTGAATTATTTTATGAATTGTGCTTTGGTGTTGTATCTAAAAAGTCATCACCATGTCCTCACCATGTCCAAGGTCAGGTCATAAAGGTTTTCTACTATGTTATCTTCTAGGAGTTTTATAGTTTTGCATTTTATATTTAGGTCTGTGATATATTTTGAATTAATTTTTGTAAAGGGTATAAGATCTGTGACTAAATTCACTTTTTTTTTTTTGCATGTGGATGTCCATTTTTTCCATCACCATTTGTCAAAAAGCCTATCTTTGTTCCACTGTATTGCCTTTGCCCCTTTGTCAAAGGTCAGCTGACTAAATATATGTGGGTCTATTTTGGGGCTCTCTATGCTGTTCCGTTGTTCCATTTGTTTATTCTTTCTCTCATACCACACTGTCTCGACTATTGCAGCGTTAGAGTAAGTCTTGAAGTTGGGCAGAGTCAGTCCTCCAACTTTGTTCTTCTTTAAGATTCTGTTGGTCATTCTGGGTTTTTGGCTTCTCCATGTAGTGTGACAGTTTCCCCACTATGGCCAGGTTACTTAAGGGTGTATGTCTGCTGCCTGAATCCTGAAGACCAGGTGATAAGCCAAGGCCATGGTGCCCAGCTGAGGAGCAGGTATGCCTGAGAACCCAAACATCTTGGAGAGTGTTTGAGAGCCTACCAAGGAAAATAGTCCCATCCCACACACACAGTAGGAAAAGAGCTTTAAATTAGCTTAAAAGCAGCTTAGGGATGGGAGTTCAGCACAAATCTCTGAAGCTGCCCTGCTGCCATCCAGGAGTCCCTCACATGTAAGTCCTAATAAACTCATCTACTCACCAAGCTGGACTTTTCCAACCCATTCTTTGGTCTCTTGGCTCTCTACCAGTTTAGGGGAAGGTTTTTAGAAATGTGATTTGGGGTTTTTCTTATAATACTTCATATATATATACGTATATATATATACGTATATATATATTTTTTTTTGAGATGGAGTTTTGCTCTTGTCGCCCAGGCTGGAGTGCAATGGCATAATCTCAGCTCACTGCAACCTCCGCCTACTGGGTTGAAGCAATTCTCCTGCCTCAGCCTCTTGAGTAGCTGGGATTACAGGTGCCTGCCACCAAGCCCAGCTAATTTCTGTATTTTCAGTAGAGACAAGGTTTTGCCATGTTGGCCAGGCTGGTCTCGAACTCCTGACCTCAGGTGATCCACCTGCCTCAGCCTCCCAAAGTGCTGGGATTACAGGTGTGAGCCACTGCACCTGGCCTCATATAAATTTTGGAATTAGTTTGTTGATATGCACAAAATAACTTGCTGGGATTTTGATTGGTATTGCATTGAATTTATAGATCTACTTGGAAAGAATTAAAATCCTGGCAATATTGAGTCTTCCTATCCATGAACATGGAATGCCTTTCCATCAATTTAGTTGTTTTGTTTTGCTTTGTTTGTTTTGAGCCAGGGTCTGGCTCTGTCACCCAGGCTGCAGTGCGCTGGTGCAATCTTGGCTTGCTGTAACCTCTGCCTCCCAGGCTCAAGCCAACCTCCCACCTCAGCCTCCCAAGTAGCTGAGGCTATAGACATATGCCACCATGCCCAGCTAATTTTTGTATTTTTTGTAGAGATGGGGTTTTGCCATGTTGCCCAGGATGCTCTTGAACTCCTGAGCTCAAGCCTGCCCATCTCGGTCTACCAAAGTGATGGGATTAGAGTCATGAACCACTGTGCCTGGCCTCCATTAATTTAGTTTTTCAAAAATTAATGTTTTCAGCATTTTGCAGTTTTCTTCACATAGATTACATATCCTTGACATCCTTGTCTTGCTCCTAATGTTAGTGGGAAAGTTTCTGGCTTCTCATTAAGTAGAATGTCAGCTGTAGGTTTTTCTGGTAGATGTTCTTTGCCAGTAGAGGTAGTTTCCCCTCTATTCCTACTTTTCTGAGAGTTTTTACCAAAGATTTTATCAAAGTATTTTACCAAAATATTTCATTTTGGGGGTGCTAATGTAAATAGGTGTTGGATTTTGCCAAATGTGTTTTCTACATCTGTTGATAAGGTTGTGTGGTTTTTCTTCTTTAGCCTGTTGATTAAATGGATTGTATTAATTGATTTTTGAATGTCAAACTAGCCTTACATACCTGAGATAAATCCCATTTGATCTTGGTGTATAATTCCTATTATATATTGCTGGATTCAGTTTGTTAACAATTTGTTGAAGATTTTTGCATCTATGTTCATAAGAGATATTTGTATGTAGTTTTCTTTCTTATAATGTCTGGTTTTGATATCAGAGTAATGTTGGCCTCAAAGAATGAGTTAGGAAGTACTCCTGCTGATTGTATTTTCTGAGAGAGATTTTAGGGAATTTATATAATTTCTTCCTTAAGTGTCTGGTAGACACTTCAGTGAACCCATCTTGGCTATTAATTTTGTATTAATTTATTTTTAATTCATTTTGACTAATATCATTGCTACCAGCTTTGTTTAACAGTAATAGTCCCTTATAACTGTATAAAGTAATAGTACTTTATAACCCACTATCAGAGTGGTTATGGGAAAAACAGGCTACATGATTTGTGGGGCCTGGTGCAAAATGAAAATGGGGCCCTTTGTTTAAAAAATATTAAGAATTTCAAGATGGCAATAATAGAGAATTAAATCAAATGTAGGGCCCTTCTAAGCATGGGCCCTGTATGTCTATAAAAGTCAAATGCCTTGAAGCCAACCCTGACTGTAGGGCCCAGAAAGTGAAGCCTAACAGGGATGGGAAGTCTGTTTGAACTTAGGAAGGAACTAGCATTTATTGAGCATTTGCTGTGCCTGGCACATTGTCATAATAGG
Source organism: Pongo pygmaeus (assembly GCF_028885625.2). Classification (NCBI taxonomy): domain Eukaryota; kingdom Metazoa; phylum Chordata; class Mammalia; order Primates; family Hominidae; genus Pongo; species Pongo pygmaeus. Next base: position 94,230,116 of record NC_072389.2, on the reverse strand, counting down.
TGTTTAATGAGAGTTTATTAAATAAATCCTAGTGAATTCTCACAACCACTCTATGAGATGCATACTATTTCCCCAATTTTACTGATCTAGCATCTGAGGCTTGGAGAGGTAAGGAAGTGTGCCTAAAGCACAAGGCTAGGTACCAGCAGAGTGACAATTCAAATCAGAATTTTCTGAGTTTTGGCCAGGCGTGGTGGCTCATGCCTGTAATCCCAGCACTTTGGGAGGCTGAGGCAGGAGGATCCTGAAGTCAGGAGATCGAGACCATCCTGGCTAACACGGTGAAACCCCGCCTCTACTAAAAACACAAAAAATTAGTCGGGCATGGTGGCGGGAGCCTGTAGTCCCAGCTACTCGGGAGGCTGAGGCAGGAGAATGGCATGAACCTGGGAGGCAGAGCTTGCAGTGAGCCTAGATAGTGCCACTGCACTCCAGCCTGGGCAACAGAGCGAGACTCTGTCTCAAAAAAAAAAGAAAAAAAGAATTTTCTGAGTTTTAAGCCCATACCCAGGCCAAGGCAACATGCTGAAGATTGTGCATGCAAAAGCTCAGGGGAACTTCTGCCTGTGGAAGATTCATGGAGAGCAGTGCTACATCCAAAAGCTTTGGGACTAATATGGAGGTAGGTGCTGTCGAGGGATGGAAAGACCAAGGCAGGTCAGTTAAGTGGTGGAGGACGGTGCTTAGAGGTGTAGTGGAGGAAAATAGTAATTGATCTGGAAGCCACAGGACATGCTCTGTTATCCACCATCCCCTTCAATTTCTTCTTGGTAGAGGTGAATTGTATATTCTCTACTCCTAAAGCCTCCCACCATTACAGTCTCTATTGGACCTGCCTGCAGACAACCAGTCTGCCCTGACATCATGTCTCCCCCGAAAATGTTCTTGGATCCAGCTCTCTAGAGGAAAGTGCTTTGGGCCTTACATCTCACAAAGGCTGGGATTCTTTATTCCTGTCCCAAGCTCCATTCCTTTTTCCCACCCTTGGAATGGAGAGCTGCTGCAGCTCAAATGGAAAGGCCTTTGGTGGGGTGGTTTTGCCCTCCTTCACCTCTAGGTCTGAGTTCAGTCTTCCTGTCATATATTTCTACAGCACTGTGGGATTTTCCTCAAAATGGGTCATATGGTTCTTAATTTCCCTGTTTACTTGTCTGTGTTCCTAGCTGGCCTGAAGTCAGCATGACATCAGGGATTTTATGTTTTTTCAGTGTCATATTCTCAGCACATAGTCGTGCCTGGCACACAGGATGCACTGATAAATGTTTGTTGGATACCGAATGAATGGGGCAAGGGACTCTCGGAAGGCTTCCCCAGCCCCATAGTCATTACTGTAGTGATTGTAGGTTCAGAACCCTGATTTCTTGGCAGGTAGCAAGCAGATCATACCTCAGATTTGGTCACACGTTAGCTGAACTCCTAGAAGCTGATGAAAATGTATGAATTTATGAGAAATATAACTTCCAAGGAGACCAGGAACACAGATCTTTTAGTTCAATATATTTTCTCTCTGTATATGGTTTATATAGTTGGTTGGCAAATTTTGTGTAAGACATGGAGCTTTCCATAAAGAAGTCAACATTAAGAAGCCTGAACACTTAACTCCACAATTGGATAAAACTCCCAGTAGGCTGTCATTTCCTGGAGGTAGGACATTGTTCACCAGACACAGGTACCTAAGGCATTGTTTAATTTTGCTTTTCTGACTCTTTTCCTCTCTCTTCTTTTAATGTGTCATAACCTTCCTTCTGTTAACTCTTCTTTTGCTTTTTTAAATTTTTTTTTAGATGAAGTCTCGCTCTGTTGCCCAGGCTGGAGTGCAGTGGCATGATCTTGGCTCACTGCAACCTCCATTTCCTGGGTTCAAGTGATTCTCCTGTCTCAGTCTCCCGAGTTGCTGGGATTACAAGCATGCGGCACCGTGCTTGGCTATGTTTCGTATTTGTAGTATAAACGGGGTTTAACCATGTTGGCCAGGCTGGTCTCGAACTCCTGACCTTAGGTGATCTGCCCGCCTTGGCATGCCAAAGTGCTAAGATTACAGGCATGAGCCGCCACTTTCAATCTCTTTCACTTTTTATTCTTAAATAATTTTAGAGTTATGGAAAGTTGCAAGAATAGTAGAGATAATTGATGTGTGTGTTTTTCAGTTTCCCCTAATGCCAACTCTTTACAAAACCATAGGTCAATTTTTTTTTTTCAGAAATAGAGACGGGGTCTCACTATATTGCTGAGTCTGGTCTTGAACTCCTGGGCTCAAGCGATCCTCCCATCTTGGCCTCCTAAAGTGCTGGGATTAATTACAGGCATGAGCCACTGCACTCACTATTTAATTAGTTCCCTGTTGATGGATGTTTAATTAGCTTTCCATTGTTTTGTCTCTCAATGACTTGGGCATCCATTATGTTGTCATAAAGGTGCAAGTATTATTGTAGGGTAAGTTCCTGGAGGTGAAAATGCAGCCAGAGGGTATGTGCATTAGTAATTTCTACAGATGTTAATGTCATGTCCTTACTGAAGCTTTATTAATCTACACTCTCATCAGTAATACATGAGGAAAGCCTTTTCCCATTATTAACAAAATGCACCATCAGATGATTTGCTCCTTGCCAACATAATCAGTGAAAAATAATATCTCAATGTAGTATATTAAAGTAATTTTTATTGACATACAGCATAAAGAAATATGGACCAGCCAGGCACGGGGCTCATGCCTATAATCCCAGTACTTTGGGAGGCTGAGGCGGGTGGACCACGAGGTCAGTAGATCAAGACCATCCTGGCTAACACAGTGAAACCCCATCTCTACTAAAAACACAAAAAATTAGCTGTGTGTGGTGGTGGGTGCCTGTAGTCCCAGCTACTCAGGAGGCTGAGGCAGGAGAATGGCATGAACCTGGGGAGGTGGAGCTTGCAGCCGTGAGCCAAAATCATGCCACTGCACTCCAGCCTGGGTGACAGAGCAAGACACCATTTCAAAAAAAAAAAAAAAAAAAAAAAGAAAGAAATATGGACCAATAAGTGTACAGCTCCATTCATTTTCACAAAGTAAATTAACCTATAACAGCACCCAGATCAAGAAATAGAATTTACCTAGCTGGACGTGGTGGCAGGCACCTGTAATCCCAGCTACTCAGGAGGCTGAGGCAGGAGAATCACTTGAACCTGGGAGGCGGAGGTTGCAGTGAGCGGAGATCGTGCCGTTGCACTCCAGCCTGGGCAACAAGAGTGAAGCTCTGTCTCAAAAAAAAAAAAAAAAAAGAAATAGAATTTACCAGCACCCAGAAGTTTTCCCTTATCCTCCCACACCCTGGCCCTCAAGATAACCACTCATCTAACCTTTAACACCTTCAATTAGTTTGGCTAAAATTCCAAACTTTATATGAATATAATCATCCATGTATCCTCTTCTTTCACTCAATATCTCGTGAGTTTTATTTTACAATTAATTTTATTATGAGTGCAATAGAATATCATGTCATATGTTTTAAGAGCCATTTCTTTTTTGAGAGACGGTCTCGCTTTGTCCCCTAAGCTGGAGTACAGTGGTGAGATCACAGCTCACTGCAGCCTCAAACTCCTGAGTTCGAGACATTCTCCTGCCTCAGCCTCCCGGGTAGCTGGGACTCCAGGCATGTGTCACTATGGTTTTTGTTGTTGTTGTTGTTGTTTTACAGAGATGGGGTCTCACCCTATTGCCCAGGTTGTTCTCAAACTCCTGGGCTCAAGGGATCCTCTCGTCTTGGCCTCCCACTGTGCTGGGATTATAGGCGTGAGCCACCACACTCAGCCAAGAGCCATTTCCCTAAATTCTCTTTTCTGTGAACTCTCTATTCATATCCTTTGGCCATGTTTTCTCTTGGGCTGGTAGTCTATATTCTTATTGATTTATAGGAGATCTTTGTATATTAGGAAATTAGTCTTTTGTCTGTCATATAAGTTGTAAATATTTTTTCCTAGTTTATCATTTGCCTTTACCCATGGTGGTTTTTGCCACATTAAGAAAAAATTCCTAGGTGGTTGAATGTATTAGTTGTTTGGGATTTTTGAGGTTTGTGTCATATTTAATAAGCCTTTTCCTGTGTCAAGATTATTTTTTTAACTACCTATAATTTACCTAGTTTTTGGTTTACACTTACATCTTCAAACCAATTGGTTGTCTTTCATTTCTTTCTTTTATCCTCTAAGAAAACCAGAAAAGATGACTGTCTTTCATTTCTAAGTAAAGTGTAATTTTATTTTTAAATTTTCCCTTAACCTAATAGTTATTTAGGAGAATATTTTATTTTTCTAAGCAGATGATAATTTGGTTATCCTTTTAAAACAATTGCTAATCTTAAATATTATTTCGGGCGGGTGCGGTGGCTCACACCTGTAATCCCAGCACTTTGGGAGGCCACGGTGGGTAGATCATGAGGTCAGGAGATCGAGACCATCCTGGCTAACATGGTGAAATCCCGTCTCTACTAAAACTATAAAAAATTAGCCAGGCATGGTGGTGGGTGCCTGTAGTCCCAGCTACTTGAGAGGCTGAGGCAGGAGAATCGCTTGGACCCAGGAGGCGGAGGTTGCGGTGAGCCCAGATGGTGCCACTGCACTCCAGCCTGGGCGACAGAAGAGACTCTGTCTCAAAAAAAAAAAAAAAAAAAAAATTATTTCACTGTGTTCAGAGATTGCAGCTCGTTATGACTTTTGATTTTTGTAACTTATCCAGTTTTTCTTTGTAGCAGATGGTAGAATCAACGTTTTGAGAGTGTTCTCTGTATACTGTGTGTGTGTATGCACGTAGTTTTATTGGATTTATGCGTGGTTTTGTGTGTCTATGTCATGGCCCATTCAGGCTGTTCAGGCTGCTATTATTAAAAATACCATAAACTAGGTAGCTTAAAAACAACAGAAATCTGTTTCTCATAGTTCTGGAGCCTGGAAGACCAAGATCAAGGTGCTGACAAATTCAGAGTCTGGTGAAGGCCCTCTTCCTAGTGAATAGATGGTGCCTTCTCACTGTGTCCTCATATGGTGGAAGGGGCAAGGGGGCTTTTTGGGGCCTCTTTTTGAGAACACCAGTCCCAGTAATGAGTGTTTTGCCTTCCAAAAGACTTCACCTCCTAATTTCGTCACATTGGGGGTTGGAGTTTCAAAATGTAAATTTGGGGATGATGCAAACATTCAGACTATAGCAATATATATGTATGTGTCTATATGTATATGTTGTGTGTGTATACATACACATATGTATATGTATATGTACATATATAATGCAATTGCAATATATATTTGTGTATGATTAAGTTTAATTGTGTTATCAGATCTTTACTTATTTTTGCTTACTTGATTGATATCTTATGTATATGGTAAAAATATTCCACTGTGGATTTACTAATTTCACTTTGTTTTTCTATGGATTTTTGCTTCACATATTTCAAGGCCATATTCTTAAGTGCATATGGATCCATTATTTTGATATACTTTAATTTTATATACAAGTTAATACATGAACTCATTCTCATTCTTAAAATGCAAATGATATAGAAATGCAAGTGAGAAATTATTACTCAGTGCTATGTACATTAAAAGAACAATAAGATGCCATTTTTCACAACAGTTGGATTGGCAACATTTTTAAAGACTGAAAATAGTCTGTGATGGTAAATGTGCAGGAGTAGATACTCTCCTGTGTTGTTACAGTGGAGTTCTTAGAACACTCTTGGCATATGGTGAAAGTGCAAGAAATGTTACCTCTTAACACAAATGAAATTATTGGGAGGTGACATTGAAAGTTTGGTAGAGACTAGCAAAGTGTTCACCTAAAAAGCTTGAGTTGCTCTACATCAAATCCATTCTGTGTCCCTGTTTTGCCTCCATGTGAAGAAAGTGTAGTCTAAGTCATTGTTTCCTCTCCCAGCCATCAGGGCTGTGCAAAGGTTCTGGGTTGTTTCAGATGCCAACCTACCAGGCTGGCCCCTCTGTAGCTCCCCAGCTTCACAGGCTTCCCTGGACTATGCACTGTGCCCTCTGCATAGTTCCTTCTCACCAGGGGACTCTGTGTCGTGTGTGGGTTAAGGAACACTTGGTGAGGTTGGGAGCCTAGCTGCTTAGACCCATCTGACATCTCACCATCCCCTTAGGAGCACTGCTGGGCAGTTCAGGTCTTTTTTTCTTTTGAGACAGAATTTCGCTCTTGTTGCCCAGGCTGGAGTGCAATGGTATGATCTCGACTCATCGCAACCCCTGCCTCCCAGGTTCAAGCAATTCTCCTGGCTCCGCCTCCCGAGTAGCTGGGATTACATGCATGCGCCACCACACCCGGCTAATTTTGTATTTTTAGTAGAGATGGGGTTTCTCCATGTTGGTCAGGCTGGTCTTGAACTCCCGACCTCAGATGATCCACCTGCCTCGGCCTCCCAAAGTGCTGGGATTACAGGTGTGAGCCACTGTGCCTGGCTGTGTCCAGGTCTTTGAGCAGTGGAGACTCAGAGACCTCTGTCTCCTTACTGACCCCAGAAAATCCTGCTTCTCCAACTTCACACTTCTCTTGCTCCACCTTCCAAGACTCCTCACACAATTCCTTGTTCTGTGGCTTAACATTTTACAAAAGAGGGGAAGGGCCTTGCCTACTGTCTGCTTCTGCTTTCTGTCTTGCTCCAAAGTGAGGAAGGGCAAGTTCTGCCCAGCAACTAGAATTGAGGGGGCAGGAGGGAAAACTAAAGGCAAACAGATAAAGTCTAATATTTCAATATATTTTCCTGCCACAGTATGTGTTGTTATTATTCTACCTGAAATAATAACACTACTTTATTCTTTCCCAGCTCCCTTTGAGTATGCCTCTCCAACACACACACACACACACACACACACAAATGCACATACATGCGCACTCCCTTTAAAAAGACATCTGACTATAACTTTCTCGCACCTCTCGGTGCAGCAGAGATCATATTCAATAGCTGCTAACTAGGCTCTCTTGCCCTGTCGCTCTCGAGTTTGTCTCTCCTGTAGGATCATCAAGGTTGCCTGGCAACCACCAGCAGGTCAGCTTTTCACATGGTTTCCTTAAAGAAAATGGCAAAGCTCTCATTCCTGTTACAGTCCAAGCAAGGCCTAATTAGTGTGAACCGGGAATCAATCGGAGAGGGGAGTGGGGGCTGGTGCAGGATGGTAAAAGGGTGTGAAGCGCACAGAGGAGGGCCTGCTATGTGCACTTGGGAGCTGGTGTGATAATAGCCACGATTTCCTAAGGGTCTGTGTCTGAAAATCGCCCACTGACAAAATCGTCATTTCATCTCTTGCCACCTCCATGATGAAAATGGTGTAGGGCCCACAGCAAGGGGCTGCTTTTCAGGCTGATATCTGAGCTACCATTGAAGGAACAGGGGATCTTTAACCTGCACGAGGCTCCCTTTGAGGATAAGGGACATGAATATCTTCAAATATTTTTTTTTTTTTTTTATGTATAATTAGCATTTTTATTATTGATAGCATTTTTTTAATTAGAAGAAAAAACAAGGTTTATTATATGATGAAAAGCCAGCAGAAACATGCAATTGCGAGATTACATCCTTAAATATTCACGAATGTCTTGTTTCCATTTTATTTTCCCCAGTTTCTTAACTTAGTAATCTTGAATTCAGCAAATATTTATATATGGTGGCTATGTATCATTTACAATACATAGTAAAAATCACTGATGACTTGAATGAAGCATTACAGGAAGTATCCTAAACAACACTAGGAAAAAAAATATATTGTTAATATATTGAAAATTACAAAAGAAAATCCATCCCTGTTATGCTAAAATAATGAAATTTATTCTTTGTAATTTCCTAGAAGTAGATGGATAAGGTAATTTACAAGTTTTTGGTTAGCATATTGTTTAACTTATTTTTTATTTTTTATTTATCTTATTTTTTTAAGTTTTTTGAGATGGAGGCTCTCTCTGTCGCCAGGCTGGAGTGCAGCCTATTTATGATCTCAGCTCACTGCAACCTCTGCCTCCCAGGTTCAAGCGATTCTCCTGCCTCAGCCTCCCGAGTAGCTAGGACTACAGGCGTACGTCACCACGCCCAGCTAATTTTTGTATTTTTAGTAGAGACAGGGTTTCACCATGTTGGCCAGGATGGTCTCGATCTCTTGACCTTGCGATCCGCCCGCCTCAGCCTCCCAGAGTGAACTTATTTTTGCAATGTGAAGCAATCTAACATATAGAAAAGGGAAGCACATAATATTCTTTTCACTCACATTCTAGTGATGCCTTCTCATTTTCAGCAGAGCAATGCTTGGAATTTTATATGATTGGGCATTTGCACTTTATAGCAACAAACTGATCAGTTGGTGGGGTGCCCAGATAATATGTGCTAATATTTCATTTATACTGTACTTAGCAGGAAAATTATTGGAGACATGTCAGCTTATGTGTGAAATACATTCAAGGTCAGAATACAAAAATCACAAGTACACACAAGGCATTTAGCATAAGCTTCCTGACCTGGCTTTGAAGTATTACAACAGAGATTATTTGCCTCCAATTCAAAATGTCTCTTCCCTTAAATTAGGGACATAAATGGGACCATATTTTTCAGTGCTTGAGAAAGCATCCTTTTAGAGCAATGGTACTGAATTAAGAAATTCTGGTTCCGAATACAGTGGAATTTAGTGTCCCATGGAAAACCCTTCAACATTTCTCATTTATTTATGAACTCAAAATCAATCCTGTATATTCAGAGTGGACACAAATAATGGCTGAGATCTTTTCCAGCTCAGTTGGCTTGATTTTTCTAGGCATAGATATACTATTGCTTAGGATCATAGAAAGAGCACTGGGGCAAGGGTCTGGAGAGCTGAATCCTAGTCCTTGGTTTGACTCTTACAGGATTTAGCTTCTATTTTCCTATCTGTAAGCACTTTTCCTTTCTTAGAGTTGTGACTCTAAGGATTTTATTTTTATTTTATTTCAACAGAATTATATAAAGTTTTAATTTCTCATCTCCTCCTTCCACAAACATGTAAAAACTAAACACTGTCCCTCAATTATCTTGTTAATGCCTCTTTCTTTTCATTAATTTTATGGCCAAATTACTGTTGTTCTTGGGGAAAAAAGTAAATGACAAGAGCAAATCTCCATAATTTTCAAGCCCCAGTGGTAAATAATGTTAGCAGTTTTGGATGGATCCTTTCAGAAATTTTCAGTATATATATATATATATATATATATTTTTTTTTTAATTTCTGAAGTATTTATTGATCATTCTTGGGTGTTTCTCGGAGAGGGGGATATGGCAGGGTCATAGGATAATAGTGGAGAGAAGGTCAGGAGATAAACACATGAACAAAGGTCTCTGGTTTTCCTAGGCAGAGGACCCTGCGGCCTTCTGCAGTGTTTGTGCCCCTGAGTACTTGAGATTAGGGAGTGGTGATGACTCTTAAAGAGCATGCTGCCTTCAAGCATCTGTTTAACAAAGCACATCTTGCACCACCCTTAATCCATTTAACCCTGAGTTGACACAGCACATGTTTCAGAGAGCAGGGGGCTGGGGGAAAGGCCATAGATCAACAGCATCCCAAGGCAGAAGAATTTCTCCTAGTCAGAACAAAATGGAGTCTCCTATGCCCACCCCTTTCTACACAGACACAGCAACAATCTGATCTCTCCTTCCTTTCCCCACACTTCCTCCCCTTCTCTTCAACAAAACCGCCATCGTCCTCATGGCCCGCTCCCGATGGTCGCTGTCTCTTCGGAGCTGTTGGGTACACCTCCCAGACAGGGCAGCCGGGCAGAGGCGCTCCTCACCTCCCAGACAGGGCGGCTGGGCAGAGGCGCCCCTCGCTTCCCAGACGGGGCCGCCCGGGCAGAGGCGCTCCTCTCCTCCCAGACGGGGCGGCCGGGCAGAGGCGCTCCTCACTTCCCCGACGGGGCCGCCCGGGCAGAGGCGCTCCTCGCTTCCCAGACGGGGCCGCCCGGGCAGAGGCGCTCCTCAGTTCCTCCCAGACCGGGTGGCAGCCGGGCAGAGGCGCTCCTCACCTCCCAGACGGGGCGGCCGGGCAGAGGCGCTCCTCACTTCCCCGACGGGGCGGCCGAGCAGAGGCGCTCCTCACTTCCCAGAGGGGGCGGCCGAGCAGAGGCGCTCCTCACTTCCCAGAGGGGGCGGCCGGGCAGAGGCGCTCCTCACTTCCCAGACGGGGCGGCCGGGCAGAGACGCTCCTCACTTCCTCCCAGATGGGGTGGCGGCCAGGCAGAGGCGCTCCTCACCTCCCAGACAGGGCGGCCGGGCAGAGGCGCTCCTCACTTCCCAGACTGGGCGGCCGGGCAGAGGCGCTCCTCACCTCCTAGACGGGGCGACCAGGCAGAGGCGCTCCTCACTTCCCAGACGGTGTGGCGGCTGGGCAGAGGTGCTCCTCCCTTCCCAGATGGGGCAGCCAGGCAGAGGCGCTCCTCACTTCCCAGACGGTGTGGCGGCCGGGCAGAGGTGCTCCTCCCTTCCCAGATGGGGCAGCCAGGCAGAGGCGCTCCTCACTTCCTCCCAGACGGGGTGGCGGCCAGGCAGAGGCGCTCCTCACTTCCCAGAGGGGGCGGCCGGGCAGAGGTGCTCCTCACTTCCTCCCAGACGGGGTGGCAGCCGGGCAGAGGCACTCCTCACCTCCCAGACGGGGCGGCCGGGCAGAGGTGCTCCTCATCTCCCAGACGGGGCGGCCGGGCAGAGGTGCTCCTCATCTCCCAGACGGGGCAGCCGGGCAGAGGTGCTCCTCACTTCCTCCCAGACGGGGTGACGGCCGGGCAGAGGCACTCCTCACCTCCCAGACGGGGCGGCCGGGCAGAGGCGCTCCTCACCTCCCAGACGGAGTGGTCAGGCAGAGGCGCTCCTCACTTCCCATATGGGGTGGCGGCCGGGCAGAGGCGCTCCTCACTTCCCAGATGGGGCAGCCGGGCAGAGGTGCTCCTCACTTCCTCCCAGACAGGGTGGCAGCCGGGCAGAGGCGCTCCTCACCTCCCAGACGGGGTGGCCGGGCAGAGGCGCTCCTCCCTTCCCAGACGGAGTGGCCAGGCAGAGGCGCTCCTCACCTCCCAGAGTGGGCGGCCGGGCAGAGGTGCTCCTCACTTCCTCCCAGACGGGGTGGCGGCCAGGCAGAGGCGCTCCTCACCTCCCAGACGGGGCGGCCGGGCAGAGGCACTCCTCACCTCCCAGAGTGGGCGGCCGGGCAGAGGCGCTCCTCACTTCCCAGAGTGGGCGGCCGGGCAGAGGCGCTCCTCACTTCCCAGAGTGGGCGGCCGGGCAGAGGCGCTCCTCACTTCCCATAGGGGGTGGCAGCCGGGCAGAGGCGCTCCTCACTTCCCAGATGGGGCAGCTGGGCAGAGGTGCTCCTCACTTCCTCCCAGACGGGGTGGCGGCCAGGCAGAGGCGCTCCTCACCTCCCAGACGGGGCGGCCGGGCAGAGGCACTCCTCACCTCCCAGACGGGGCGGCTGGGCAGAGGCGCTCCTCACCTCCCAGAAGGGGCGGCTGGGCAGAGGCGCTCCTCACTTCCCATATGGGGTGGCAGCCGGGCAGAGGCGCTCCTCACTTCCCAGACGGGGTGGCGGCCAGGCAGAGGCGCTCCTCACTTCCCAGATAGGGCAACAGGGCAGAGGCGCTCCTCACTTCCTCCCAGACGGGGCGGCCGGGCAGAGGTGCTCCTCATCTCCCAGACGGGGCAGCCGGGCAGAGGCGCTCCTCACTTCCTCCCAGACGGGGTGGCAGCCGGGCAGAGGCGCTCCTCACATCCCAGATGATGGGCGGCCGGGCAGAGGCGCTCCTCACTTCCCAGATAGGGCGGCCGGGCAGAGGGGCTCCTCACATCCCAGACGATGGGCGGCCAGGCAGAGACGCTCCTCACTTCCTAGACGGGGTGGCGGTGGGGCAGAGGCTGTAATCTTAGCACTTTAAGAGGCCAAGGCAGGAGGCTGGTAGGTGGAGGTTGCAGAGAGCCGAGATCACAGCACTGCACTCCAGCCTGAGCACCATTGAGCATTGAGTTAGCGAGACTCCGTCTGCAATCCCAGCACCTCGGGAGGCCGAGGCAGGCAGATCACTCGAGGCCAGGAGCTGGAGACCAGCCCGGTCAACACGGCGAAACCCCGTCTCCACCAAAAATACAAAAACCATTCAGGCGTGGCGGCGCGCGCCTGCAATCCCAGGCACTCGGCAGGCCAAGGCAGGAGAGTCACAGGAGCCCGAGGCAGGGAGGTTGCAGCAAGCCGAGATCCCGGCAGTACAGTCCAGCTTCGGCAACAGAGGGAGACCGAAAAAAGAAGGAGAGGGAGACCGAAAAAAGGAGAGGGAGAGGGAGAGGGAGAGGGAGAGGGAGAGGGAGAGGGAGAGGGAGAGGGAGAGGGAGAGGGAGAGGGAGAGCATCTTCAAATATTTTAATGCTGAGAGTGTAGAAAAGGGATTAGACTGCTTATGGTTGGCACGAGAGGGAAGCAAACGTGGGCTCATTAGGAAGGAGTGATTTTGTAAATGTAGGTGGTTCATAAAGGAAAGTAAATTCACTGTAGTACAGGCATGCATGCTGGAAAAGGGTGTGCATGGGTGAGTCTAATGCCTTTGATGTGTCCACCTAGCACAGACAGGCTCTGGAACACTTCGCCTTGGACTGGTCTGCATTCCTGAGTGGACACAAATAGCACTGGGTCTGCCCCACTGTCATAGTTCAGGCTGCTATAACAAAATACCATAAGCTGGGTAGCTTATACATAACAGAAACTGATTTCTCACAGTTCTGGAGGCTAGAAGTCCAAAGTCAAGCTATTGGCAGATACAGTGTCTGGTGAGGGCTCAATTTCTGGTTCATAAATGGAGCCTTCTAGCTGTGTCCTCACATGGTGGGAGAGGCATAGCAGCTCTCTGAGGCCTCCGTTATAAGGGCACTAATCTCATTCATGAGGGCTCCACCTCCATGACCTAATCACCTCCCAAAGGCTTCACCTCCTACCATCACATTGGGGATTAGATTTCAACACATACATTTTGGAGGGGACACAAACATTTAGACCATAGCACCCACCCATACCCTCTGCTCTAACGAACCACCACTCCCTGGTCCCCATTGGCAAGTGTTGAGTAGCTGTTGATGTCCTCTGCATGCACCATGGGAATTCCAACCCAGTGTCTCCTGAGCCCACAGTTACGGTTGGGGCCATGCTGCTGCTGAGGGCACTGACCACAGAGTCAGGGTTGGGATGATCTCAAAGGATGGATGTTAGAAAGGAGTGACCTACTCTTGCTGCAGTGGGTGGCAGCACCTGCATGGGTCAGGCCAAGGCATATAAGCAGGACTTCTGCAGTTGAAATGAGGAGCCAAGGCTGGCCAGGTGTGGTAGCTCACGCCTGTAATCCCAGCACTTTGGGAGACCAAGGCGGGCGGATCACCTGAGGTCAGGAGTTTGAGGCCAGCCTGGCCAACATGGTGAAATCCCATCTCTACTAAAAATACAAAAAATTAGCCAGGCATGGTGGCAGGTGCCTGTAATCCCAGCTACTCGGGAGGCTGAGGCAGGAGAATCGCTTGAACCCAGGAGGGCGAGGTTGCAGTGAGCTGAGATTGCACCACTGCACCCCAGTCTGGGTGACAGAGCAAGACTCTGTCTCAAAAAAACTAAAAAGAAATGAGGAGCAGAAATCCTGGGGTGGGTGAGGGGAGGTGAAGGGAGAGGACAGGGTGCCAGGCAACATCAAAGTTTATTTCAGGTGCTAGGTGTGACATGGTAAGGTGAGGACAGGGGAAGCAGGAGAAGCCAGCTATTACATGGTAATGTGCACTGCCATTTGGTGTGTGCCTTCGATGTGCCAGATGTTGCCATTTAATCATTTTAATCACAACAACCAGTAAGACAGGCAATATCGTCCCCACTTTGCAGGTGAGGAAACTGGGGAGCAGAGAGGCCAAATGACTTGTCCACAGTGACATAGAAAGTGGCAGGGTCAAGATGCAAATACAGATGTGCTTTCCTCCAAATTCCACCTCTTTTCCCCCTTCTGCTGCCTTGCCCTGAGCAGCCAGAGATCCAGCCACTAAGGTTACAGTGGCGCACACACAGCCTGGGCCCCTTGGTTGCAAGGGTGGTGTTGCTACTTTCGAGTTTAGTATCATTCAATTGTGCCTTTTATTTTTAAAAAATAGATTTATTTATTTATTTTTGAGACAGAGTCTCGCTCTGTTGCCCAGGCTGGAGTGCAATGGCATGATCTTGGCTAACTGCAACCTCTACCTGCCGGGTTCAAGCAATTCTCCTGCCTCAGCCTCCCAAGTAGCTGAGATTACAGGCATGCACCACCACACATGGCCAATTTTTTGTATTTTTAGTAGAGATGGGGTTTTACCATGTTGGCCAGCCTAGTCTCAAACGCCTGACATCAGGAGATCCACCTGCCTCGGCCTCCCAAAGTGCTGTGATTACAGGTGTGAGCCACTGCACACGGCCTATTTTTCTTTTAAACTTATTAATAGAAGGATAAGGAAGAGATAGCGAGAGAGAGAGAGAGAACATGGATAAAGGACACTTAAGTATAGAGCTTGATGGTGTTTTATAAATGTATAACCATCATCTGGGCCAGGATACAGAACATTTCCAGCAGCCCCAATTGTGTTTTTCTTAACACAAATCAGAACTCAATTGGAACAGCTAAACATATACATTAACAGGTCACGTGCTGCTAGATAGTGCCTAACAAGATCTGCTAACATAGGTACTGTGCTTTCTCCTCAAATGCTATGGTTTCCAGAGCCCAGAAGAGGGGATGAGGTGATTGTACTGGAGATAAGATTCTGAAGCCCAGCATTTGAGATGATTAATGATCCCTGGGCTGCTGCTCCAATTTAGTCTGATATGAAGAGAAGAAAAAGCCGTGGTTAAATTCTCCCTGTTCCAGCGCCACTACTACATTGCTCTGTTATCTCAGCAAGGTCAGAATCAACCTGTGTTTAAACTCCAGGGAGACTTAGTGGGGACCCCACCCCTGCTACATTGCTGCTAGGGAGCCATCTCTCAACAAAGTAAAGAAGGATTTCTGAAGTGTTACCTGGGGACCCAGAATGCTGCCTTGCAGCACCTGGGGCTTGGCGGTGGGGTGGCGGGGGGACACTCATTCTCTCCAGCAGGTGTTCTGGGACCCCTGCAGCCCACTGCCTTTGAGGAGGTGGGCAAAGAGGCCTGTGTGGCCAGGTCTAGAGGATAAAAGTGCCAGATGGCTGGGCAGGTGTTCTGGCTGACTTAACAACCTTATCAGATGCACTGTGGGGCCCAGCCCCCAGCAGATAGTAATGATTTGTGAAGGTGGCAGGGGAAGGCGTCCCCACTGCTCCCTTCCCTCCTCCTACCTCTTCAACTTGCCCCATGTTGGTGAGAGGGCATCCAGTGGTTCACAGCAGCTGACTATCCCTCTGACCCTATCATGCTAGGTTTCTGGCAGAGGTTCCTGGCGACATCCCTAAAAGGACCTTGGCTGTCTCCCAAGCTTGCCACTTATAGACTGGCAGGGGAATGGACTCTGGCAAGTCACCACACTGGCTGGCCACACGGACAGATTCCTGGGATAGTTGCTGGGGTGATTGACCTTACTGTGGTCACACTGAATGGCACTGACATTCCCAGGTACCTATACTCTTTTCTGGCCTCATGTGCTGGACCCAGGCCTCTAGCATTTTAGTTTTGTCACATCAGAGATGCTCAATGGGGTGGAGGAAAGACAAGAATAACTCTGGGTGGCCTCACCCATAGAAGAGGTGGCCAAACTTCATGCCTAATTACTGTGGGTATTGGTTACATATCGCAAATATCAACTTTTTATTCCAAATGCTCATCCTAGCCATCTTGAGACAGAGCTCAGCTGCTTTACAAATATACCTAAAATGATGTTTTTTTCCTGTATTCAGCCATTGAGGACTAGGAAGACTGGATGTCCCCAAGACCCAGAATCTCCCCGGCACCCCTGTTCCCATAATAGACAGAAAAGAGTTTCCAGGTCAAGATGTTACCCTGAACACACGTGGTTTCTTCCTGCCTCTCCCAAAATTGCATGGTAAAGGCATGGACATAACAGGAGGAAGTGGACACATAGTGATGAGGAACACAGGAGGAGAGATCAGAAGGCAGAAAGCCATCAGTGGTACTGAGCCAAAGTAGCTGAGTGCTCTCAATGCTGCAGAGGACATAGTTGTCACATCCCCAGAAAAGCTTCAAATTCAGAGCCCAATAAAAAGAGTGACCAGCTGCTCAGCAACTCTTCTAGGCAGAAGCATAAGATCTTGCCTGGGGACCAGGAGCGTGGACTCCTGGTGTGTTTGATGGTGCTCTAAAGCAGCGGCTCTCAAACTTGATCACACATTAGAATCCTCTGAAAGCTCCGAAATACCCCAAATCTATTAAATTAGACTATCTGGGGATGGGACCCAGGACCTAGTATTTTTAAAGCTCCTCAGTTGAGTCCACTGGGCAGCCAAGGTTGGGAACCACTGCCCTAGGGTGCATTCTTCTTTCAGGCATGAAGAGAGGGTGGGTTAGTCTGTTCCCTGCCTGCCACACTTAAGAGAAGCCTGCTGGCCAATAAGAGGGGGCTCCTTGGCTGCACTTACTGCTGTCCCTCCCCAGCCTCGCTCTCCTCCCCTGGAAGCATGGGCCAGTCTCTGGGCTCTCTCACCTTCCTGACTCCACTCTTCTTGCCTGTCCTCCCACTGCTCCTGGAATGATCTTCCTAAGAACCAACTCTAATCCTATCACACCCTCACTTTTCACTACCTGCAGAGCAAGTCCTAGCATAGAGACTCTTCTAAAGATTCCTACATTTTTCTTTCTAACCTAATTCCCTTCCTCATCCTTATATTCCAGTCAATCTGAAGACAAGGGCTCCCCTTGTTTTTGCTTGTGTCTCCTTCCCTCACCCCACAGCTCCAGCATTTAGCCAGGTGACCTTCGCAGGGAAGATGTTCACATAAAGGGCTTACTGAGCTGGGTTGAGTTTAGCAGAACACAATGTCTCTGGGCTGCAGAATGAAGGAAACATAATTTGTCCTCACTGAGACAATGGCCATGAATGACCTTGTTTTGAGGGAGAAGGGAAATAACAAGCAGCTTGAAAACAACGTTTTTCTAAACCTACCATTTTTTTGCTGTTATTCATGTTTTAAATTTTACATTTTTTTTAATTTTTAAATTTATTTTTTAAAGACAGGGTCTTGCTCTGTTACCCAGGCTGGAGTACAGTGGTGAGATCATAACTCGTCTCTACTAAAAAATACAAAAATTAGCCAGGAATGGTGGTGGGTACCCACAGTCCTAGCTACTCAGGAGGCTGGGGCAGGAGAATTGCTTGAACCCAGGAGGCAGAGGTTGCAGTGAGCCAAGATTGCGCCACTGCACTCCAGCCTAGGCAACGGAGTGAGACTGTCTCAAAGAAAAACAAACAAACAAACAAAGAAAAACAATTTGTTTAAACAAGCAACAAAAGAAACATCAGCCACAATCCCTTACCCAAGCATGACCATTTTGTATTATTTCATTTTGGGCATGGTTCTTCCCATATGTTCTTGTTGACGTATTTATTTATTTATTGTTTTCAATTTTTATTTTAGGTTCAGGGATACATGTGCAGGTTCGTTATATAGGTAAACTTGCGTCACAGGGCTGTATTGTACAGATTATTCCGTCTCCCAGGCACTAAGCATAGTACCTGATTGTTATTTTTCCTGATCCTCTCGCTCCTCTCACCCTGCACCTTCAAGTAGGCCCAAGTGTCTGCTGTTCCCCTCTTTGTGCCCATCGGTTCTCATTATTTAGCTCCCACTTATAAGTGAGAACATGTGGTTGGTTTTCTGTTCCTGTGTTAGTTTGCTGAGGATCGTGGCCTCCAGCTCCATCCACGTTCCTGCAAAGGACACAATCTCGTTCTTTTGGTATCTGTCCAATTTGGGTTCTACTCTGGCACTGATTTCATCATAAACTTATAAAATGTTATGCCTTAGTTTTTGTCAACATTGGCTTTGGCAGCAGCTTAATGTCCCCTGAGGGCCTTCGTGGAGTTTCTGAGCTATTCCTGGCTGTGGGACATGTTGGTTGCGATGGCATTTTGGTATGGATGTTTCTATTCCCCTAAGCCTTGTCACTGTAATTCCTTTCTGCGTAATAGTCCTTCCCCCCAAGTTGCTTTTCTTTTCTTCTTTTCTTTTGTCTCTTTTATTAGAAAATAAACTTGCTCTTTAATGGGGAATGGGAGAGAGGGCTGTCTGCGCAGGAATGAGGGTAGGGTGTCTGTGGGCTGAGTCAGCTTCGGGCTCCTGGTTCTGATTCTGCAGCTCATGTATGGTGTCCTTGCTATCAGGCAAAGTGGCCGCTCCATAACCCACAGTGCCCAGGGCATAGCAGCTGGTGGATACCAGCAAGTAGGCGGGCAGTCGCCACAGGACCTCCCAGCAGGACAAGGGCAGCTCCAGGCCCAGGGCTCCCATGGTCAGGGCCAACCAGGTAGAGCCCAGGATCACCAGTTCCCAAAGCCATTGTGCTAATTTCATCATGGTCACTCTTTGCACCACATCTCCCCAAGTTGCTTTTCTATCTCATCAGCAACCTTCAAAACCTGCCTCCCTAATCTGTCATGAGATTAGAGTAAGAAATTTTTAAAAAATAGAAAAGAAAGAAAAACTTGCCTCTGAAGTGCAATGCATCTTCCAGAAGGTGCTTGTGCTTTCTCAGCTACCATCCCCTCCTACTGACTCCTCTCCCCATAGCCATGCATCAGGACCCACTAAAGACCCCTTCTTCTTAAAGACTTTCCCAAGCTGAGGAGCACCTGGGCTGGGCTGTCACCTGCTGTATGCATCCACGTGGCCCTGGGCTTCCTAAACAGCACTTTCCACATTTCTTTCTGTTTCATGGTGTGAGTTACTCACCACTGTAACCTCAGCAGGTGAAAGGGAGGACACAGCGGGACATGGAAGAAGGGAATGCCCTAGCTCCTCCCAGGGCCTCTGGTGGCCTATGGCCTGCAGGTGAAAGGGAGGTCAGTCTTGTGGTAGTCATCCCCATCAGCCTCCTGCCCTTACAGCAGGTCCAAGCTCCACCATTCTTGGGCTTCCAGACCCCAGCAGCAGGGTGGTGTCTTGGGGGAAAGCTTGTGTCTCGTAGGTGGGCAAGCTACCCCCACTCCTCTGGCTGCTCCAGCTGCCCCCATTACAGGGCAGCGCTGGTTGGGGCCAGGAAGGACTGTTTGTTCAATTCTTACAACACAGGGGCTATTACCAGCGGCGCTGGAGGGGAGGAACAGCTGTTCCATCTCCCAAGCTAGTTCCAGCCTCCCTTACCTGATCGCCTCCCTAGGTTTTATCGAATCTCTGTGTCTCGCAATTACCTCTAATTTCATTGCCTTCATTGCGAAGAAGAGCACTTTTCCCTGCAGCTAAGATTTTCTTATATTCCCTGGGCTTTGCCTCTTCAGCCCCCAGCCTCTTCTTTGCACTCCCAGCAAGCGACATGAGCAGTTATTTTCTGGGACTGGAGCTCTGCCTGCACCCCCGCCCTGGCCACTCACACCTCAGCCGTGCTCCCCTGTCCTGCCCCTGAGAGCAGAAAGCAGAGAGTGGAGGCCCTATGGCAACCCAGGGGCCCCCAGTTTAAGGCAAATGCTTCACAGGGCTTTGCTCTATGGTCCAAGCAGCTACTCCCTCTGGAAAGAAGGTTTTGATGTACTTCCTCCTTCTCGTTCCTCTCCAAAGACCCTCCTCCAACCCCATATCTCAGGCAGATCTAGGAGGTAAGGACCAGGCTTCAGGACTGGCTTATTTCATTCATCCAACAAATACTTGTTAGATCTTTAATATGTGCTAGCACTAGACAATAAAAAATTATTTATTTAACACAGATTTTATTCTCAGCACAGTGTCTGATACTCATCCCCTTCCCTGAGAATGAATAGGTACCAGAGGCAGTGCGAAGAGAGTATCTGAGAAAGACTGAAGGCTGCAGGGTCACCAAAGATAAAGAAAAGACCCTCCTGGTTAGTGAGCATTTAGTCGAGGGCATGAGGGGAAGGTATGTCTTCAAACAGTGGTGCTCAAAGCTGCAGTGTGCTATGATAGGGTATAGCTGCAGACACGGTACCTGCCTTTGAGAAGTTTCAAAACTAGGGCTGGGCACAGTGGCTCCCTCATGTAATCCTGGCACTTTGGGAGGCTGAGGCAGGCAGATCGCCTGAGCTCAGGAGTTTGAGACCAGCCTGGGCAACAAGGCAAAACCCTATCTCTACTGAAAAAATCAAAAAACTAGCCACGTGTGGTGGTGCGTGCCTGTGGTCCCAGCTACTCGGGAGGCTGAGGCAGGGGAATCACTTGAGCCTAGGAGGCAGAGATTGCAGTGACCTGAGATCATGCCATTGCACTCCAATCTGGGCAACAGAGTTTCAAAACTACCTGGGCATAGAAGCGATCATGCACTGAATACCTAATCAGGTCCAGCACTGATGGAGGTAACAGTCATCCTTGCTTTAGAGATAAGAAAAATGAGCCTCAGTGCCTCTCTCCCTGTCTCCTGCTGTGTCCCACCTGACCCTCTGTGCTTCAGGAATGCCAAACTGTGCTTTGTTCTCTGCAGATACTATGCTGTTTTACATCTTACTGCCTTTTCCTGTGCAGTTCCTACTGCCTGGAACACTGTTCCTTCAGCATCTTCTATAGCATCTATTCTGGGAGTGCTAGGTTAAGTGCCCATCCAACTGTTGGTGAGTATCTCTCAACTAGACTGCAGGCTTCTCTGAGGCAGTAATCGTGACTTTGTCACACTGGTCCTGCCACACTTGGCCCAGTGCCTGCTGCAGAGTCAGGGTTCTCAAATTATTGGCTGAAGACAATAAATATGTACAGTCACCTGTCTTAAGCAGCACAGCTAGCATGAGGCAAAATGGGCTTTGAACCATGATTGCCCCTCACATAAGGCAACTTTGTGTGCATTAGGAAAAGACTACCCCTCTGGGTGTGTGCACTGCAAAAAGGCAAGTCTTCTGGGCAGACCAGCTGGGAAAAGGCACTCCTTCCTTGGCTGATGCAGCCCTGGGCCAGGTCTCGGGGCTTGGCTGAGCCAGCGAGTAGATTTCAGCCCTGACTCATGCTTCTTGGGCATGATGACCCAGCTCAGGTATAGCCTGTTTGAACCCAAGTCAGCCTGATACTGAAACCCACACTTTTCTTTGCCATGTGAACAAGAGCAATGTGCCCTCAAAATATTTTCAAGCCAAGAGAAAGCTGTGTGTGTGTGTGTGTGTGTGTGTGTGTGTGTGTGTATGTGAGAGAAAGAGAGAGACAGAGAGATTGATTTTTGGCAAGAGATTTTGCTATTTTTGGTAAAACAGCAAAAGCCCCAAACAGCTGGTGCCATGTTCCTCTGGGTTCAATCCACAAGCTATTCTTTCCCCCCAAATCAAGCAGAACGATACTCATCCCTTTGCCTGAGCACAAATAGGTGCCAGAGGCAGTGGGAAGAGAGTATCTGAGAAAGACTGAAGGCTGCAGGGTCACCAAAGATAAAAGCCCCTCCTGGGCAGTGAGCATTTAGTCGAGGGCATGAGGGGAAGGTATGTCTTCAAATGCTAGAGTTCAAGCCTGCGGTGTGCTATGATCATGCCTGTGAATAGCTATGGCACTCCAGCCCAGGCAATATAGTGAGACCATGCCTGACTCTAAAAAATTTGGATTTGAAATCTGAAGGCTGCGGAAATGCAAGCAGAAACTGAGCATGTTTTGCAAACAGCAATAAAGGATTTAGCATGAGGAAGTGAGACTTGCAAAGCAAGAATAGGGTAGGGGATCCAAAAAAGGGTCAAGTGAAACTGTCTCAGTTTGTGTATCTGTAAAATGGGGATGATACTACCTACCTCACGGAGTCCTCACAGATGAAATTCAATAATATAGGTGAAATGAGTAGCATCTGGCATATGGTAAACATTTACTAAATGGTGATTGCAATTATTTTGATTAACAGATTGGTGATGATGATGATGGTGGGGGTGTTGTTGCTGGTGGTGTAATATTTAGGGTAATGAATGTCTGCCACTAAATGTCAAGGTGAGAAGAGCTCTGCTAGCCTCTTCTAGAAAGGGAGAAAGAACAAGAGCCTCTCATCCTGCTTTTGTTCCCATCCGCTCCTCTTGTGGCTAATGCAGATAGCGAGCAGAGTTGCTAAAAGCCTTGGCAGAAGAACCACAGGAGGACTGAAATGAGTGAAGAGAAAGCTCTCTGGTCCTTCGGGCCCCACTGCCTGTCACTCCATCTTCCCACTCCCCGGGGCACCCTGCATGAGAAGGATGGAGGAGGCAGGAACGTGGGGGATACAGTGGGGGACTTAGCGCTCTTCCTAGGGTGAGATGACAATGGAAGGGAGGGCCAGGAATGAGAAGCTGGGACAGTTGAGATGGATGCCAAAGGGCTGTGGAAATAAAATGGGTCCTCTGGTGTGCTTGAAGCCTATACCACCGATGCTGCCCATTTGTACAAAAGATTGTTATTTAGCATTCCATGAATATTTACTGAGTGCTTATGTACCTGTCACTGTGGTAGCTTGGGGATCAGTAGTCACAAAACAGAGATGGTCTCTGTATTTGTGGAGCTGACTTAACTTTTAGCCCAAATACTTGATTACTTTTTGAGCAAAAGTAGACACAGTTACTTAGGCCAAAAACCTTGGGATATCCTTGTCTCTTTTCTCTCACACTGCTGATCTAATCCACTGGCAAGGCCTATTGGCTGTGTCCTCAATATGCACCCCAAATCTGACCATTTCTCACCACCTCCACCTCTATCACCCCAATCCAAGCCACTGCCATCTCTTGCCTAGGCTATTGCTATAGCTACTCCTCTGCTCAATGCCCTCCCTGGCTCCTTATCTTACTCTGAATTGAAGGCAAAGTCCTTGCAGTGACTCACAATGCAGTCGTCATCTTGCCTCTGATTTCCCCTTTAACCCCGTTGTACTATGGTAGCAATAAGAGCTGGAAGAATGAAATGAAATCCACTTCCTGAAAAAGGCAAGGAGGGAAGACAAGCTTTGGCCTCCTTTATCACTAGCAGATTTTCCAGGAAGTACAGTGATGGACTCTTACATGGGACCCTGCCTTAAACTGACAAATAACAAGAACAGTAACGGAAGGTCAGAGCATTTTAAAGACATCACTAGAAATATGGTTAAAAATTAAAGATAAGCCTCACACAGGGAAAAAAATGTTTGCAGTCCCAACAAAAGATCAATATCCAGAATATATAAATAGCTCCTGTAAATCAATAAGAAAAATAATCCCAGTGGAAAAATGGGCAAAGGATTTGCAAAGGCAACTCACCTGCCTTTAAAAAAATACAAATATAAAAGGTGTAGTCTCTTTGGGAAAAAACTTACAAGCCAAGGATCATTAGAGAAGAGAAGGCATAGGCCCTATTCTATTCTCCTGTTACCACAATGCTGGGAAAAGGGCAGTGTGGGTCTATACTCCAGCAGAGGGAATTCTTCTTCTTGTTTTATCTTCATGTAGGCCAATCATGAATGTAAACTTATCTACGAAGATATACACAAGCTGCTTGAGGGCCGG
Organism: Pongo pygmaeus; assembly: GCF_028885625.2. Classification (NCBI taxonomy): domain Eukaryota; kingdom Metazoa; phylum Chordata; class Mammalia; order Primates; family Hominidae; genus Pongo; species Pongo pygmaeus. The sequence continues at coordinate 94,206,529 of NC_072389.2, read as the reverse complement.
GCAGGCTGGAGGGGAGAGTCCTTTTTGCTGTTATTATGGAAAGTTTCAAATGTATACAAAAGTAGAGAGAAAAGTACAATGAACTGTGTCCCAGAATGCTTTTGGCTTAAACCACTACACTCCTCAAGGGAAGGCTCCCCTGCAAGAAATCAGAAGGCTTCCCCAAGGTGGGCAGAGGTGGGGAAGGGTGGGCTGTGGAGGGGTGAGAGGGTGTTGGGCTGAACCTTGAAGAGGAGCAGCATCTGACAGGCTGAATGGAGAAGTGGGAGGACTGCAGCCCACTCAGGGCTGGCTCCACAGACCATTGCAGCCACAAAGCTGGGGACGATCCAAAAATTAGAACTGTTCCTTTTTTTTTTTTTTAAATTGAGACATACTCTACACAATTCACCATTTAAAAATATACAATTCAGAAGGTTTTAGTATATTAACAGAAGTGTGTAACCATTGCCATTATCTAATTCAGTACATTTTTCATCATCCCAAAAAGAAACCCCATACCCACTAGCAATAACTTCTTATTCCCCTTTTCCCTTACCCCCAGCAACCACTCATCTACTTTCTGTCTCTACAGATTTGTCTGTTCTGGATGTTTCATATAAATGGAGTAATACAATATGTGACCTCTTGTGACTGGCTTCTTTCACTCAGCAGAAGGTTTTCAAGGTCCATCTTGTTGTGGCAAGTATCAGTACTTCATCCTCTTTTAATGCTGAATAATATTCTATTGTATGGATATACCGCCTTTTGTTTATCCATTCATCTACTGATAGATGCTTAGGTTTTTTCCATATGTTATCTATTATAAATAATACCACTATGAACATTTGTGTCCAAGTTTTTGTGTGGACACGTTTTAATTTCTCTTGGTTATATACCTAGAGGTGCTTCTGGGTCAAATGGTAACTTCATGTTTAACTTTTTGAGGAACAGCTAAACTGTTTTCCACAGTGACTGTCAGGCCTCTGAGCCCAAGCCAAGCCAAGCCAAGCCATCGCATCCCCTGTGACTTGCACGTATAAGCCCAGATGGCCTGAAGTAACTGAAGAATCACAAAAGAAGTGAATATGCCCTGCCCCACCTTAACTGATGACATTCCACCACAAAAGAAGTGTAAATGGCCGGTCCTTGCCTAAAGTGATGACATTACCTTGTGAAAATCCTTTTCCTAGCTCATCCTGGCTCAAAAAGCACCCCACTGAGCACCTTGTGACCCCCCACTCCTGCCCACCAGAGAACAAACCCCCCTTTGACTGTAATTTTCCTTTACCTACCCAAATCCTATAAAACGGCCCCATCCTTATCTCCCTTCGCTGACTCTCTTTTTGGACTCAGCCCACCTGCACCCAGGTGAAATAAACAGCTTTATTGCTCACACAAAGCCTGTTTGGTGGTCTCTTCACATGGACGCGCATGAAATTTGGTGCCGTGACCCAGATGTGGGGGGTGGGGACCTCCCTTGGGAGATCAATCCCCTGTCCTCCTGTTCTTTGCTCCATGAGAAAGATCCACCTACGACCTCAGGTCCTCAGACCGACCAGCCCAAGAAACATCTCACCAATTTCAAATCTGGTAAGAGGCCTCTTTTTACTCTCTTCTCCAACCTCCCTCAATATCCCTCAACCTATTTCTCCTTTCAATCTTGGCGCCACACTTCAATCTCTCCCTTCTCTTAATTTCAATTCCTTTCATTTTCTGGTAGAGACAAAGGAGACATGTTTTATTCGTGGACCCAAAACTCTGGCGCCGGTCATGGACTGGGAAGGCAGCCTTCCCTTGGTGTTTAATCATTGCAGGGACGCCTCTCTGATTATTCACCACATTTCAAAGGTGTCAGACCATGCAGGGACGCCTGCCTTGGTCCTGCACCCTTAGCGGCAAGTCCCACTTTTCTGGGGAAGAAGCTAGTACCCCAAGCCCTTCTCTCCTTGTCTCTACCCCTTCTCTGCTTTTCTGGGGGAGGGGCAAGTACCCCTCAACCCCTTCTCCTTCACCCTTAGCGGCAAGTCCTGCTTTTCTACGGGGCAAGAACCCCCAATCCCTTATTTCCACGCCCCAACCTCTTATCTCTGTGCCCCAATCCCTTATTTCCATGCCCCAACCTCGTATCTCTGTGCCCCAATCCCTTATTTCTGTGCCCCAACCTCTTATATCTCTGCACCCCAATCCCTTATTTCTGCACCCCAACCTCTTATATCTCTGAACCCCAATCCCTTATTTCCACACCCCAACCTCTTATTTCTGCACCCCATCCTTTATTTCCATGCCCCAACCTCTTATCTCTGCACCCCAACCCCTTTTCCCACTTTTCTGGAAGGTAAGAACCCCCGAACCCCTTCCCTCCACTTCTCTACTCTCTCTTTTCTCTAGGCTTGCTTCCTTCACTATGGACAACCTTCCACCCTCCATTCCTCCTTCTATTCCCTTGGCCTGTGTTCTCAAAAACTTCAAACCTCTTCAACTCACACCTGACCTCAAACCTAAATGCCTTATTTTCTTCTGCAATGCCGCTTGACTCCAATACAAACTCGACAGTAGTTCCAAATAGCCAGAAAATGGCACTTTGAATTTTTCCATCCTGCAAGATCTAAATAATTCTTGTCATAAAATAGGCAAACGGTCTGAGGTGCTGACATCCAGGCATTCTTTTACACATCAGTCCCTTCCTAGTCTCTGTGCCCAGTGCAACTCGTCCCAAATCTTCCTTCTTTCCCTCCCGCCTGTCCCCTCAGTACCAACCCCAAGCGTCGCTGAGTCTATAATCTTCCTTTTCTACAGACCCATCTGACCTCTCCCTTCCTCCCCAGGCTGCTCCTCACCAGGCCGAGCTAGGTCCCAATTCTTCCTCAGCCTCTGCTCCTCCACCCTATAATCTTTTTATCACCTCCCCTCCTCACACCTGGTCCAGCTTACAGTTTTGTTCTGTGACTAGCCCTCCCCCTCCTGCCCAGCAATTTACTCTTAAAAAGGTGGCTGGAGCTAAAGGCATAGTCAAGGTTAATGCTCCTTTTTCTTTATCCCAAATCAGATAGTGTTTAGGCTCTTTTTCATCCAATATAAAAATCCAGCCCAGTTCATGACTTGTTTGGCAGCAACCCTGAGACACTTTACAGCCCTAGACCCTAAAATGTCAAAAGGCCGTCTTATTCTCAAAATACATTTTATTACCCAATCTGCTCCCGACATTAAATAAAACTCCAAAAATTAAATTCCGGCCCTCAAACTCCACAACAGGATTTAATTAACCTCACCTTCAAGGTGTACAATAATAGAAAAAAGTTGCAATTCCTTGCCTCCACTGTGAGACAAACCTCAGCCACATCTCCAGCACACAAGAACTTCCAAAGGCCTGAACCACAGCGGCCAGGCATTCCTCCAGAACCTCCTCCCACAGGAGCTTGCTACACGTGCCAGAAATCTGGCCACTGGGCCAAGGAATGCCCGCAGCCCGGGATTCCTCCTAAGCCATGTCCCATCTGTGTGGGACCCCGCTGAAAATCGGACTGTTCAACTCACCTGGCAGCCACTCCCAGAGCCCCTGGAACTCTGGCCCAAGGCTCTCTGACTGACTCCTTCCCAGATCTTCTTGGCTTAGCGGCTGAAGACTGACACTGCCTGATCGCCTCGGAAGCCCCCTAGATCATCATGGACGCTGAGCTTCGGGTAACTCTCACAGTGGAAGGTAAGCCCGTCCCCTTCTTAATCAATACGGAGGCTACCCACTCCACATTACCTTCTTTTCAAGGGCCTGTTTCCCTTGCCTCCATAATTGTTGTGGGTTTTGATGGCCAGGCTTCTAAACCTCTTAAAACTCCCCAACTCTGGTGCCAACTTAGACAATACTCTTTTAAGCACTCCTTTTTAGTTATCCCCACCTGCCCAGTTCCCTTATTAGGCTGAGACACTTTAACTAAATTATCTGCTTCCCTGACTATTCCTGGACTACAGCTATATCTCATTGCCACCCTTCTTCCCAATCCAAAGCCTCCTTTGTGTCCTCCTCTTGTATCCCCCGACCTTAACCCACAAGTATAAGATACCTCTACTCCCTCCTTGGCGACCGATCATGCACCCCTTACCATCTCATTATAACCTAATCACCCTTACCCCGCTCAATGCCAATATCCCATCCCACAGTATGCTTTGAAAAGATTAAAGCCTGTTATCACTCGCCTGCTACAGCATGGCCTTTTAAAGCCTATGAACTCTCCTTACAATTCCCCCATTTTACCTGTCCTAAAACCAGACAAGCCTTACAAGTTAGTTCAGGATCTGCACCTTTCAACCAAATTGTTTTGCCTATCCACCCGGTGGTGCCAAGCCCATATACTCTTCTATCCTCGATACCTCCCTCCACAACCCGTTATTCTGTTCTGGATCTCAAACAAGCTTTCTTTACTACTCCTTTGCACCCTTCATCCCAGCCTCTCTTCCTTTCACTTGGACTGACCCTGACACCCATCAAGCTCAGCAAATTACCTAGGCTGTACTGCCACAAAGCTTCACAGACAGCCCCCATTACTTCAATCAAGCCCAAATTTCTTCCTCATCTGTTACCTATCTCAGCATAATTCTCATACAAACACACGTGCTCTCCCTGCCAATCATGTCTGACTGATCTCTCAAACCCCAACCCCTTCTACAAAACAACAACTCCTTTCCTTCCTGGGCATGGTTGGATGCTTTCGCCTTTGGATACCTGGTTTTGCCATCCTAACAAAACCATTATATAAACTCACAAAAGGAAACCTAGCTGACCCCATAGATCCTAAATCCTTTCCCCACTCCTCCTTCTGTTCCTTGAAGACAGCTTTAGAAAATGCCCCCACTCTAGCTCTCCCTGACTCATCCCAACCCTTTTCATTACACACAGCCAAAGTGCAGGGCTGTGCAGTTGGAATTCTTACATAAGGACCAAGATCGTGTCCTGTAGCCTTTTTGTCCAAACAACTTGACCTTACTGTTTTAGGCTGGCCATCATGTCTCCGTGCAGCCACTGCTGCTGCCCTAATACTCTTAGAGGTCCTCAAAATCACAAACTATGCTCAACTCACTCTCTACAGTTCTCATAACTTCCAAAATCTATTTTCTTCCTCATACCTGATGCTATACTTTCTGCTTCCTGGCTCCTTCAGCTATACTCACTCTTTGTTGAGTCCCCCACAATTACCATTGTTCCTGGCCCAGACTTCAATCTGGCCTCCCACATTATTCCTGATACCACACCTGAACCCCATGACTGTATCTCTCTGATCCACCTGACATTCACCCCATTTCCCCAAATTTCCTTCTTTCCTGTTCCTCACCCTGATCACGCTTGATTTATTGATGGCTCTTCCACCAGGCCTAATCGCTACACACCAGCAAAGGCAGGTTATGCTATAGTACAAGCCACTAGCCCACCTCTTAGAACCTCTCATTTCCTTTCCATCATGGAAATCTATCCTCAAGGAAATAACTTCTCAGTGTTCCATCTGCTATTCTACTACTCCTCAGGGATTATTCAGGCCCCATCCCTTCCCTACACATCAAGCTCGAGGATTTGCCCCACCCAGGACTGGCAAATTAGCTTTACTCAACATGCCCTGAGTCAGATAACTAAAATACCTCTTAGTCTAGGTAGATACTTTCACTGGATAGGTAGAGGCCTTTCCTACAGGGTCTGAGAAGGCCACCGCAGTAATTTCTTCCCTTCTGTCAGACATAATTCCTTGGTTTAGCCTTCCCACCTCAATACAGTCTGATAACAGACGAGCCTTTATTAGTGAAATCAGCCAAGTAGTTTTTCAGCCAAGTATTCAGTGAAACCTTTATATCCCTTATGGTCCTCTGTCTTTAAGAAAAGTAGAATGGACTAAAGGTCTTTTAAAAACACACCTCACCAAGCTCAGCCACCAACTTAAAAAGGACTGGACAATACTTTTACCACTTTCCCTTCTCAGAATTCAGGCCTGTCCTCGGAATGCTACAGGGTACAGACCATTTAAGCTCCTGTATAGACGTTCCTTTTTATTAGGCCCCAGTCTCATTCCAGACACCAGACCAACTTAGACTGTGCCCCAAAAAAACTTGTCATCCCTACTATCTTCTGTCTAGTCATACTCCTATTCACCGTTCTCAACTACTCATACATGCCCTGCTCTTGTCTACACTGCCGGTTTACACTGTTTTTCCAAGCCATCACAGCTGATATCTCCTGGTGCTATCCCCAAACTGCCACTCTTAACTCTTGAAGTAAATAAATAATCTTTGCTGGCAGGACTATGCTGAATCTCCTTAGGCACTCTCTAATCAGATATCCTGAGTCATCCCAATTCTTAGACCTTTTATACCTGTTTTTCTCCTTCTGTTATTCCATTTAGTTTCTCAATTCATTCAAAACCATATCCAGGCCATCACCAATCATTCTATACGACAAATGTTTCTTCTAACATCCCCACAATATCACCCCTTACCAAAAAACCTCCCTTCAGCTTAATCTCTCCCACTCTAGGTTCCCACACCACCCCTAATCCCACTTGAAGCAGCCCTGAGAAACTCTCTCCATACCACCCCCCCAAAATTTTCACCGCCCCAACACTTCAACACTATTTTGTTTTATTTTTCTTATTAATATAAGAAGGCAGGAATGTCAGGCCTCTGAGCCCAAGCCAAGCCATCGCATCACCTGTGACTTGCACGTATAAGCCCAGATGGCCTGAAGTAACTGAAGAATCACAAAAGAAGTGAATATGCCCTGCCCCAGCTTAACTGATGACATTCCACCACAAAAGAAGTGTAAATGGCCGGTCCTTGCCTTAAGTGATGACATTACCTTGTGGAAGTCCTTTTTCTAGCTCATCCTGGCTCAAAAAGCACCCCCACTGAGCACCTTGCGACCCCCACTCCTGCCCGCCAGAGAACAAACCCCCCTTTGACTGTAATTTTCTTTACCTACCCAAATCCTATAAAACGGCCCCACCCTTATCTCCCTTCGCTGACTCTCTTTTTGGACTCAGCCCACCTGCACCCAGGTGAAATAAACAGCTTTATTGCTCACACAAAGCCTGTTTGGTGGTCTCTTCACACGGACGCACATGAAAATGACTGCACCCATCCCAGCAGCAGCGTATGAGGCTTTTGATTTCTCCACCTCCTCACCAGTATGTGATATCTTCCTTTTAAAGATATTATAGCCATCCTAAGGGGTATGAAGTAGTATCTCATTGTTTTGATTTGCATTTCTCTGACAATTAATGATGTTGAAGATCTTTTTGTTAGGGAAGCAGGAGCCTACGAGAGTCAGAGTGACACGATTTTAAAATCAACTCCATCTTAAAACTAGCAAGGCAAATTCCTTGTTAGTCGGAGATGATCAATACAATCTCAGTCTTCAAGGTGCTCGCCATCTAGAAGATAACAGAGTAGGAAGTTTCTCAGCATCTAATCAATAGGTGAAAAATTAATTCTATTCATATTTTTTCAAATGTGCCCAGCAGGTGCAGAGACACTGCCATTGGAACTCACAGAGACTGCCAGGTTAGGCGCCATTTTAATTCTTCCTTCGGAGCCACGGAGCCTCTACGGCTTCGATCCTTCCTCCGGGCACCAGGGTGCGCTGTACCCGTCTCTTAGTGTTGGCCGAACAGTGCCGCGCTCTCCCCTACTTCCCTTTTTGCTGGGCCACAGTTCCGGTGGCTGGCGGAAACGGGAACCTGCAGCCACGGGCGCCGGAGTCCTGGGGCATGGCGGGGGCGGGGCAGGGGGAGGCGCGCACGGAGCAGGCTGGGGCATCCTGCGCCCTGGCTCTTTGAGCCCGGACCAGACAGGTGAGGACTTACCATTTTTGGCCCAGCCTCCAAGCCCATCAGACCCTCCCCGGCAGGCTCCTCCCCGCATGACGCTGATGCCCAGAGGCCCCACGGCCCCCGCCCTCCTTCAGAATTCTCTTCCCATTGAGGCCCCGCCCCAGGCTTTTCTTTCCGGGGGCGCCCCTTTGGGTATGTGTGCCCGCCCCTTGGCATCCCCTTCTGGTTTAGAGGCCATCGCAAGGAATTGAGGGACACGTGCACCTTCTCTCATAGGGAAACTGAGACCCAGCAAGGGTAAAGGACTTAGTACCACACAGTGAGTTAGTGTGTTGTACCCAGGGGTGTTAGAGAAAATGCCACACTTTGAGACGAATTAAGAGTCCTTTATTAGCCGGCGACTGAGAGATGGCTAACGCTCAAAATTCTCTCTGCCCGAGGAAGGGCCTTGATTAACTTTTATACCTTGATTTAGGAAGGGGAGGGGGGGTCTAGTTAAAACAATTTTACAGAAGTTAGGTAGTCAAAAAGCTAAAAAGATAAATGGTTACAGGAAATTAAACAGTTCCAGGTGCAGGGGCTTTAAGACTGTTACAAGGTGATAGACACGGGGCTTTGGGCATTATCAATCAGATGAATTCTTGGGGACTGCGGATATAGCTTGCCGTAGTATCTTATCAGTTAATTGCATCCTTGGATGTGCTGGGAGTCAGCTTGCACAAGTTAAGTCCTTGAGGAAGGGGCTGCCAGTGAAAGAGCCAAGATGGAGTCTGTCTGGCTCTCTTAGCTAAGGGAGAGTCTAAAAACAGTTAGTAAAAACCAGGTTGGGCATTACATTCCCCACTTGTGTTTTTGGGGACTCAAATCATTGATTCTTCAGTTATAACAAGGGGGTTATATTGAGTCTTAAGATACATAAGTTTGACAGAAGCTATGCATTGTTTTACAAAATTAAAAAACCAATTTAATATACAAGGCCTAAAAATTAAACTTAATAGTATGATGAGGAGAGGTCCAGCTAACCCAGTGATTAAAGCAGTTAGCCAGGGGTTCCAGTTGAACATGTTTTGATACCAGGGGATGTTATTTTCTCGTTCCTGTTGGTGCCTATCTAGATTTTCTCGAACTTTTTGGAGTATATCTTTTACGACTAAGAATGGTGGAGGAACAGTTAAATCAACTTTGTCAGGGGGTTTCTGGAACACAGGGTCACCTAGAGCAGTTAAAGGCCAGATTGGCTTGGGTGGGCTCCATGAGACCAGGATTTTTTTTTTTGGATGGTGAACATAGTCCCAACATCAAATCCTGGGATATAAAATGTTAATTTCCATGACATGCCATAATATTATTGTAAGAGGATTACAATTTTTTTTAGTACATAATTTAGGATGAGAAGCACAAGTTATGGAATGAAGATCTGGTTGATCCCCTAGAATAGGTGGCTAAAGTTACACATGTCCAATCAGGGCAGAAAAACTGATAAATATCTCGACAGCTAGCGTCAGGGTGATTCCCAGGACAGAGGTAAAAGTCAACATTTTGGAGTTCTTTTTCTGCACCTTTGATGCTTCCACATCCAGTTTGGCTCCTGGAGTGTCCAAATTCTGCTACAAGGTTGACACTTCCTGCTTTTGGGACCAGCAGATTGTGTTGCTCTTCGTGGGTATGGGCTGGCTTTGGGAACAGTATACATAAAATCAACTGCAAAGGAGACTTCCTTGGAGGTACCGGCCCTCCAAGTGGTGTTTGCAAATACATGTCCTGACTTAGGTGCAGTTTTAAAAGGGGCCTGACCCAGGCCTGGGGACCCATGTTTTTAGTTGGGCTCTGTTGGCTTTTTTGATGCGGGAGTGATGAATCTAAGCAGGAATGCCATCCACCTTCAGAGCCATTGGCATTGTGAGGATGATGGTTTGAGGTCTTTTCTAAGCAGGAGTGAGTCCTTCTTTCTGGAACTTTTTAACAAACACTAGTTCTCCTGGCTGGAACAAATGGCAGGGCCCCATCTGGTTAGGAATTGGATTGGGATGGTTTCCTTGAACAAGTGGCAGGATGATATCTTGTACCTGTTGGGGAGACTGTAGGTACTGTAATAAATTAGCTTGTGATATTTCTGCCAGTTGGGCATCTCTTAGCTTAAGCAAGATAGGCGGCGCCCTCCCATACATGATTTTAAAAGGCGAGAACCTAGCCCGATAAGGGGTGCACCTTACTCTAAGTAGGGCTAAAGGAAGGAGACTTACCCAATTTTTACTGGTTTTTAAAATTAATTTTGTAAGAGTGTTTTTTTAGGGTGCGGTTCATGCATTCTACCTGCCCAGAGCTCTGGGGTCGATAGGCACACTGGAGCTTCCACTGAATGTTTAACACCTTACTGACCCACTGAGCTATGGGCGAGGTGAAGGCAGGTCTATTATCAGACCCTACGGCAGCAGGCAGCCCGTATTGAGGGATGATTTTATTGAGTAGGAACTTTACCATATTGGCAGCTTCATTTTTGGTAGCAAATGCTTCAGTCCATCCGGAGAAGTTGTCTACTAGTACTAGAAGGTATTTGTACCTAGCCTGGTGTGGTTTTACTTCTGTAAAGTCAATTTCCCACTTTTCTTCTGGCGAGTTTTCTCAGAGACGGTGGCCAGGGCTGGGTTTAGGACCTTGCTTGGCATTTACCTGGGCACAGGTTGTGCATCGGAGAGCTGCTTGATCTGTTTTTGATAGGCTTTCCTGCTGAGGTGAGTAGCCCGTGCTCCTGATAGATGGCTCCATGTACATGCACAGTAGCAAAGGTGTACCTGCTGTCAGCGTAAATGTTAATACATTTATCCTTACCCCATCAGAGAGCCTGAGTGAGAGTGATCAGTTTAGCTTTTTGTGCTGAGGTGTTTGCTGGTGAAGCCTGAGCCCACAACACATCTGTCTCCGTGGTAACAGGTGCACCGGCCTTTCATACTCCCTGCTTGAGAAAGCTGCTACCGTCTGTGAACACAGCAGCGTCCGCCTTATCTAGGGGCACATCTTGAAGATCGGGTTGGCCAGTTTCAGTAGTTTCTAACAGTTCCTAACAGTCATGGATAGTAGCTGGATTTAAACACCATGTGGGAGAGCAAGTCAAACGAGGCTGATTCAACAACTCTGATATTGTAAAATGCGAGCATTTGACTGACATCCATTTACCTGAAGCACTTTGTAGTAAAGCCTCTACAGCATGAGGAGCTATAAGGGTTAAATCTTGGCCCAGAGTTAACTTATCAGTTTCTTGGACTAGGCTTGCTGTACCTGCTATGGCTGGCTCGCAGGCAACTTGGCCATCCAGAGGCCACAGGATCCAGCCTCTTAGATAAATAAACCATTGGTCATCTCCAAGGTCTTAAAGTCTGAGTAAGCACCCCCTTAGCAACTCCCTGGCTCTCATGGACAAACAGATGAAAAGGCTTTGAGGTATCTGGGAGGGCTAAAGCAGGGGCTTCAGTTAAAGCCTTTTTCAGATTTTGAAAAGCCTGTTCTTCGGTGTCTGTCCAAATCAATGGGCCATTACCTCTTATAGCAGTATACAAGGGCTTTGCAATCTCCGCAAACCCCAATATCCAGAGGCGACAGTATCTCACGGCCCCATCAATCAGGCTCTTCTGTTGTGGGCAGGGTGAGAACCTTTTTGTTTTCTGACTTTTCTTGTGGCAGTAGTGGGCATTCCTTTTTCCAGTGCCCAGTCTGTTTGCAATAGGCACATTGGTTTTTTCCTAGAGAGGCCTGTTCACCTCTTTTACTTTTCTGGCGGGAACCCGAGGTTCCTTGGCCATTTTTTCTGGAATGGGGGCCTTTCCTTTCTGCCCTCTTGGATAGCCATTACTAAGATTTTTGCTTATCTTTTATAGGCTTTATCAGCGGCCTTTTCAGCTGCCTGTGTTGCTTCTTTCTGTTTTTCATACTCTCGATTGTCAAAAACCTTCTGGGCTATTTCTAAAAGCTGACTGATATTTATCCCAGTAAATCCTTCCAGTTTCTGGAGGTTTCTTTTAATGTCCGTGGCTGCCTGAGCCACAAATGCCAAATTAAGAGCACGGCTATTTTCGGGAGCTGCCAGGTCAAAAGGGGTATAAATCTGATAAACCTCCTGGAGACGTTCTAAAAATGCTCCTGGTGACTCATCAGGCCCCTGGACAACTTCATTTATCTTAGACAAGTTTACGGACTTCTGAGCGGCTCCTTTAATACCCTTGAGGAGATATCGGTGAAAATCGTCCAAAGCTCTCCTTCCACCTGAAGAATTTGGGTCCCAGTTAGGCCGGGTGGAGGGAAAGACCTCCTCCAGGAAGTCTCTAGCTTCCTCCTCAGGCCTACCGGCTGATGCAAGGAAGTGTTTTCTGGCCTCTCTTCAGATACGCTCCCTCTTCTCAGAGGTAAAGAGAGTTAAAAGGAGCTGTTGGCAGTCATCCTAGGTGGGTCGATGGGTCTGGAGCACGGACTCCATCAGTGAGGTCAAAGCCTGAGGCTTTTCAGAGAAGGGAGGATTAGGGGTTTTCCAGTTATACAAGTCAGAAGTAGAAAAAGGGACATAAACCAGGAAGGGGGCTGAGCGCTCGTCACCTGGAGGGACTTGTGCCTCTCTCAGTGGTAGTAGAGGGGCTGCTTTCTCCCAGCGTGGTTGCAGCTGGGAGGCAATTGGGTGGCAAGCCCACAGGGGACGTCGTCGAAGAGACATCGGATGACACCAAGGGAGCAGGCTGGTTGTAACGTGGTGGGACTGAGTGAGGGAGACTCTCCTCTTCTTCAGAGGGAGGCAAAACTGGGGGAGCCGAACGGGCTGAGGGTCGAGGTGAAAACACGGCCTGGTTCAGGAGGACTTTGGAGGTGGAATTGTGAATGACACATGCATGGAGCCATGGAGGAGGATTTCTAATCAAACTTAACCATTGATTGATACAGGGAAACTGATCAGGGTGGCCGGGACTTCCGGTAACAACCTGCCACATGGCTTGAACAATTGTAGGATTCAATGATCCTTTAGAGGGCCACCCAACTCCAAACCTTGGCCATTCTACTTCACATAGTGTCCGGAGCTTGCCTTTTTAAAGGCAGACTCTGTAATTCTCTGAAAAACCAAGAGAAAAATTTTCCAGCATACATTGGAGGGGGCTCCAACCCTTAAAAGGCTGGGAGGAAGTGTTTCCCATTTTTATTTATTTATTTTTTTAGAAGGCAATTTAACAGAATTTGAGCAGAGATATCAGATCCAACATGGACAGAGAAACTCACTCCCTGGGGAGCTGGAATATCAGAAAAACAGAATTAATCAGAAAGAACAGAAAAATCACAACAGCTAATGCCACTTGCCACATTGCTGTGGCTTTAAGATTGAGGGAGGGGGACTAGAGGCCAGCCTGAGGTCTCCTGGGTCAGTTGGATCTAGGCGTTCTCCCTCTTCTTCTAGATCTGTACCCTAAATACCTTTGGTGTCTCCACTCAAAGGCGAATAGTTTAAATTTAGCTCTTTCTTTCAAGGGTTCAAGGAGTGAGAGCAGAGCCAAGTCCTGGAGACCCTGAACTTGCTGTCACACCAGAAAATGAAATGTGCGGGGTAGGGGGCAGGCATGAGGGGGAAAGAGACCACTCAGGTCATTTTTAAGATGAGAGTAGCCACAGGGGAACAGAGTAGGAGTCTAAACGAAGTAAAGCATGATGGGCATAGGTTTCCCTACACAGTGTTCTATTTAAGGGCACAGGAAAAGTTACAGAATGACAAAAAAGGTGAGCAAGGAAATCTGCAGGGTGGCTGTTTTGAACCCACCATCAGTTTAATCTAGAGGAGGTCCAATCACTTGGATGTGGGGTATGGCAATCTAAATGCCCACAACTTCCATGGTGCCAGAAATTTCAATCAGATGAATGTTCTTCACACTCATTCCTGTAACAACACCTGACTTGCCTCTGGCAGAAAAGACAGGACTGTGGTGGCCAGCCTGAATGACTGACGAGAAGTTTAACCTCTTATAACAAAAAATCAGCACTAAGGACCTTGAAGAAGTTTTTACCCAGACGTCTTGGGCAATACCAATGTCCTGACATGCAAAACCTTAACAACCACTAAACAGACAATAAACACTAAACAGAACAATAAACATAAAACAAACAATTTGACCCTAGGGCAGGTAAACAGTTTTGACAGTTTTTTCCGTTTTTTTTTTTTTTTTAGGCAGACAAGAGGAGGGCTTCCCGTGATGGGATCAGTCAGATGCCCACCTGGCCGCTCCCCCTGAGGGGACTTGGGCTCTTCTTAGCATTGGCAGGCCAGTATAAACCCCTGGCTTGGATCAAGCTATGCCCGATGCTGCCTTAAATCTTATGAGGTCACCCCAGAACCACAGGTGAGGGCCCACTCCAACTCTGTAGCTTTCGCCATGGAGCTACAAACTGGAAGACAAACGCAAGCCTTTGTCCTCCCACAGACACTCACCACTCACACAGAGTTTATAACAGCTTTTTTTTTTCTTTCCTGGAGATTCTCCAAGAAACTTGAATAAGAGAAAGATGAGAGAGAAACAGAGACAGAGAGAGCGCGAGCGAGAGAGCGGTCTGTCAGAAACCAAGGCTCAGCTCCCCAGCATCCTGGGTCTTCAGCTAAGTCCAAGGGAGGGGCCTCATCAGGACCACTTCCCACCTAAACCAGGACACAAAGGTGCCTACCAGAAAACCAAGGCTCAACCCACTAGCGTCCTAGAGTAACGGGCTGAGTCAAAAGAGAGATGCCCTCATCAGGGCCACTTCCCTCTTACCAGAACTAGAACAAAGTCAAATCTGACCTACCTGACCCTGGGGTGAGAAGCTGAGGACTCAGATGTTGAATTTTAGGGCACTGACATGGTAGTCGATCCGCTCTCCTCTGGAAGGTGGTCACTCTTTGGGGACCTGAAAATTGTTTCCTCAGGTGGCGACCCCCTCCAAGCCGGCTGTCCTTCCGGGGGAGCCCAGAGCGAGACCAGCTCTTGCCCGGTGGCATTAATTTCTCACTGGGGCCTCCATTATGTTGTACCCGGGGTGTTAGAGAAAACACCGTACTTTGAGACGAATTAAGAGTCCTTTATTAGCCGGCAACCGAGAGATGGCTAACGCTCAAAATTCTCTCGGCCCCGAGGAAGGGGCTTGATTAACTTTTATACCTTGGTTTAGGAAGGGGGGGGGGTCTAGTTAAAACAATTTTACAGAAGTTAGGTAGTCAAAAATTTAAAAAGATAAATGGCTACAGGAAAGTAAACAGTTCCAGGTGCAGGGGCTTTAAGACTATTAGCAGATGATAGACGTGGGGCTTTGGGCATTATCAATCAGATGAATTCTTGGGGACTGCGGATATAGCTTGCCATAGTATCTTATCAGTTAATTGCATTCTTGGATGTGCTGGGAGTCAGCTTGCACAAGTTAAGTCCTTGAGGAAGGGGCTGCCAGTGAAAGAGCCAAGATGGAGTCTGTCTGGCTCTCTGAGCTAAGGGAGAGTCTAAAAACAGAGTTAGTAAAAAACCAGGTTGGGCATTACAAGTGTCCCAATTCAGTCAGGCTTTCTTCTTTCATTCCATAAGGTACCAAATGCCTACCGTGTGCCAGTCCCAGTGCTAGGCTCTGAGAATACCACATGACCAAGGTAGACCTGGTTACTTCCTGTCTGGAGAGTACAGGTTAGCAAGGGAATCAAACATTAAACACAACCACGCAAATGAAAGTATAAATACAACTTGCAACGATTACTATGGAAAAGACAAAATATAATAATAATGGGAGTCCTGTTTTAGATAGGATGGTCAGGGAACACTTCCTAAAGGAGACTGCACTGAAGCTGCAACTTGAGAAGTTACAGCAAGGGCCAGGGGAAATGCATTACAGGCAGAGGGAATAGTCCCTGTAGATGCCTGAGTTGGCACAGAACTTCCCGTTAGACAGGTCCAGTGTTCAAGAAGGGAGGCTTACCATGTGTCAAACACTGTGATGAGCATACAGAATATAGTGTTTGTGTAGTGGTCGGTGGGATGTCACCATCTAATGAGGGCCATAAACATAAGTAAGATCTTCATCTCAGCTGCTCAACTCTGCCTATGTAGGGCAAAAGCAATATGTAAATGATTGCATATGGCAGGGTTCCAGTGAAATTTTATTTACAAAAACTGGGAGGTGTGGGTCAGGCGTGGTGGCTCATGCCTGTAATCCTAGCACTTTGGGAGATTAAGGCAGAAGGGTCACTTAAGCCAGGGAGGTCCATGGTGGTGCCACTGTACTCCAACCTGGGTGACAGAGTGAGACCCCAAAAAAACCAGGAGGTGAGAGGTGGGCTAGATTTGGGCCAAAGGCAGTAGTTTGTAGACCCTTGCTCTAGTCTAGATCAGTATACATTTTATGTCTTTACTCAGTGCATGTAACTCCAATATAATTGAAATAAACGTTGTACAAAACAGTGCTTACCATTGCAATATATGATAGCTTGATACTTTCTATATTCTTGTATTTCATTTTTTAAAATGTCAGTAAGACTTCACTAAATTGATCCAAGGCTCTGTTAATGAGGTGTGACTAGCAGTTTGAGAAACTTGCTCAGTCATGGAGGTATGTACATTTTTAACTTGACTGGGTATTATATATACTTATATAAGGCACTTGGAACCTTTTCAGAAGGAGACAGAATACGAATAAATACCTCATTGTGTGTATGTTTTAAAATACAGATTGGATCCAATCGCTCCCCTGCTTTCCAGTCTTTTTCTAGGCCTCTCTTCTCACTCACTCTGTGCTTCCTGTGCTCTAACCACTTGAAATTGCTCTGTTTCCCAAATGTGCCATGTCATGCTTTTTTAAAATGTGTCTTTTAGTCTTTTAGGTACCTTTTTATCTGGTTTGTTCCTTTTTTTTTTTTTTTTTTTGAGATGGAATCTTGCTCTGTTGCCCAGGCTGGAGTGCAGTGGTACAATCTTGACTCACTGCAACCTCTGCCTCCCAGGTTCAAGCAATTCTCCTGCCTCAGCCTCCTGAGTAGCTGGAGTCCCCGCCACCATGCCCAGCTAATTTTTGTATTTTTAGTAGAGATGGAATTTCACTATGTTGGCCAGGCTGGTCTCGAACTCCTGACATTGTGATCTCCCCACCTCGGCCTCCCAAAGTGCTGGGATTACAGGCGTGAGCCACTGCACCCGGCCGGTTTGTTCCTCTTTTACTTTGTTTAGTGTATTCTTATTCTTCAAGGCTCATGTCAATTGTTGCTCCATTAATTCATTTTAACATATTTATGAGTGCTTAACTGTCCCTTCTCCTAGGTGCTGGGAATACAGCAAGGAATTAGACCAGTTCCCTGCTCTCTGATATGGGGGGACAGATAATAAAAAGGTAAACAAATAATTTAATTTCAGGAAGAGATAAAGACCATTAATAAAATAGTGTATATCAGTAGATTCATGTGGGCAGAAGTAAGGTGGCTGGGGAAGATTTCTGGGGAGGTACTATTTTAGCTGAGACTTGAATGATGAAACAGAGGCAGATCTTTCAGCACTTAAAAAATGTTTTTCCACTTCTTTCTGACTTCCATGGTTTCTGATGAGAAATCTACAGACATTTGAATTGTTGTGCCTTTATAGGTGACACATGGTTTCTGTCTGATTACTTTAGAGATTTTTACTGTATATCTTTTAGTTTTTTCCATTTTAGCTACGATGTGTCTGGGCATGGATTTCTTTGGATTTATCATATTTGAGGGTCTCTGAACTTCCTGAATTTGGGGGGGGGGTCTCTGAACCTTTTGAATTTGGGGTTTATATCTTTAGCCAAATTTGGGAAGTTTCCTTCCTCCTTCCCTTGCTTCTTTCCTTTCTCCCTTCATTTGTTCCTCTCTCCCTTCCTTTCTTCTTTCCTTCCTTCCTTCCTTTCATCTTTCTATTTTTCCCCTTCCTTCCTTTCTTTTCTTTTGACAGAGTCTCACTCCATTGCCCAGGCTGGAGTGCAGTGGCGTGATCTCAGCTCACTTCAGCCTCTGCCTCCCAGGCTCAAGTGATCCTCCCACCTGAGCCTCCTGAGTAGCTGTGACTACATGTGCACACCACTGTGCCCGGCTACTTTTTGTATTTTTAGTAGAGATGGGGTTTTGCCATGTTGCCCGGGCTGGTCTTGAACTCCTGGGCTCAAGCAATTTGCCCACCTCAGCCTCCCAAAGTTCTAGGATTACGGATGTGTGCCACCACTGCCAACTACTACAGCCATTATTTCTTAATTTTTTTTTTTTTTTTTAGCATTGTACTCCCTCAAGATCAGGGTGTTAGACCTTTTGATATTTTCCCTAGGGTCCTGAGGCTTTACTGACTTTTTTTCAGTCTTTTTTTTTTTTTTTTCTCTGTTGTTCACATTGGGTAATGTATACTAATCTATCTTCAGGGTGACTGACTCATTTCTCTGATGACTTCATTCTGCCCTTGAACCTATCAGTGAGTTTTTTATTCTTTTTCAGAATTGTTTTTAAGTTCTTAAAAGAAATTTTACTAGATTCTATGGAAGCTAGAAGAGTTTTGTATGCTGGTTATTGCTTTTCAGCTCTAAACTTCTTATCTGGATCTTTAAGAACTATCTTCTGTTTCTTAGCTGAGACTTTGTTTTCCCATCACTTCAAGAGTGTTTGTGATTACTTATTGGAACATTTTTATAGTAGGTACTTCAAAATCTTTCTCGGAGAATTCCAACTTTTGTAGCATCTCAACATTGGTGTCTGTCATTTGTCTTTTCTAGATTGAGTTTTTTCCTAGTACTTCATATGCTGAATGATTTTGGATTGTATCCTAGACATTTTGAATATTATAAGATGATAGGGCTTGTTTAAATCCTAAGAGGAATGTTGGTGATTTTTGGCTTGGTAGGCAATCTACCTAATTACCTTCAGGGAATTTGCAATTTGTAACTCTCTTTAGGCTATGGTTCTAATGGCAGATGAATTTTCAGAAAGTCTTTGCAGTGCTATTTGGATCTGTCCCATGTATGTGACATTCGGTGGCCAGTCTGAGATCTGGGTGTTGATTATTTTGGTTCTCAAAGCCTTTAGTATGATTTGGACCAGATCCACACGTGTGCAGCTTGGGAGTTCATGAACAACTTCATGATGTTACTTTTCTGAGCTCCTCCCCCTCTGATATCTCCCCAGTACCTTCTGGTTCCATTGGGGTCTCCCTTTTGATCCTCTGATGACAAAATTGGGGCTTTAATTATCCTTCCTTGCAACACACTTGCTCTCCAAGCAGCAGGAGGACCAGGGGAGACAATGTTAACCTCACTGCCCATTCAGTGGTACTTTATTGTTAGCCAATTGGTTTTTCTCATATGTCTGTCTTATGCATTCTGTCTAGGTTTTATAGCTGCATTTTTAGTGGGAGAGAGAAGGTGGTGTTTCCTTATTCCATCTTATCTTGCAACAGCTTTATAACTTAAGTTTTTCACTTAATGCCGTTGACTTTTATGGCCTGTGATTTAACTTTGATTTGAATCAAGGTATAATAAAACATTTAGAAGACTTTGCCATATAATAGATGCCCCATAAATATTAAAACATATTTTTATTGTGATTTTAAAATAGCCTAACATTTACCATCTTAACTGATTGTAAGTGTACAGTTCAGTGGTATTAAGTATATTCACATTGTTGTGAAATAGATCTCAAGAAGTTTTTCATCTTGAAAATCTGAAAAGTCTAACCCATTAAACAGTACCTTCTCTTTTCCCCTCCTGCTAGTCCCTGGTAACCACCATTCTTCTTTGTTTCTGTGAATTTGATTCCTTTTCCTTTTTTTAATGATAAGCATTTTACATTAAAAATTTTTTTTTTTTTTTTAGAGATTGGGTCTTGCTCTGTTGCCCAAGCTAGACTCAAACTCCTGGGCTCAAGTGGTCCACCTCAGCCTCCCAAGTAGCTGGGGTTACAGGTGTGTGCTACTGCACCTGGCTGTTGAATTTGATTACTTTTGATACTTCATTTAAGTGGAATCATACAGTATTTGTCTTTTTGTGATTGGCTTATTTGACTTCACATAATGTCCTCAAGATTCAATGATGTAGCATATGTCAGAATTTTCTTCCTTTTGAAGGCTGAATAATATTCCATTATATGTATATACCACATTTTGTTTATCCACTCATCCATCAGTGAACTTTTGGGTTGCTTCCATCTCTTGACTACTGTGAATAGCGCTGATATGAACATGGGTGTGTAAATATCTCTTAGAAATCCTGCTTTCAGTTATTTTGGATTTATACCCAGAAGTGGAATTGCTGGATCTTATGGTAGTTCTAATTTTTTTCAAGGAACCTTCATACTGTTTTCCTTAGTAGCTGTACTATTTTTCAGTTCCACCAACAATGCACAAGGGTTCAACTTCCTCTATGTCCTCAATGACACTTGTTATTTTCTTTTTTTTAAAAAAAGCAGTCGTTCTAATGGGTGTGAGGTGATATCCCATTGTAGTTTTGATTTACATTTCTCTGATGATTAGTGATGTTGAGCATCTATCTTTTCATATGTTTTGTGGCCATTTGTATAGGAGAAATGTCTGTTCAAGTACTTTGACCATTTTAAAATTGGGTATATGATTTTTTGTTATTGAGTTATAGAAGTTCTTTATAGGTTCTAGATATTAACCCTTTATCCAATATATGATTTGCAAATATTTTCTTCCATTCTGTAGAAAGCCCTTTCACTCTGTTGATTGTGTCCTTTGATCACAGAAGTTTTAAGTTTGATGTATTCCCATTTGTCTATTTTTGTCTTGGTTGCCTATGCCTTTTGTGTCTTATCCAAGAAATCACTGCCAGATCTGATGTCATGAAGCTTTCCTCCTGTATTTTCTTCTAGTAGTTTTATAGTTATGGGTCTTATATTTAGATCCTTGACCTATTTTGGGTTAATTTTTGTATAAGGTGTAAGATAGGGTCCGACTTCATTCTTTTGCATGTGGCTATTCAGTTTTCCCAACACCATTTGTTGAAGTGACTGTCTTTTTTCTATTGAGTAGTGGTAGTACCTTATCAAAGATTGTTTAACCATATATGCCAGTTTATTTGTGGGCCATTTCATTGGTCTGTGTCTGTCTTTATCCAGTACCACAATTTTTTGATTACTGTGGTTTTGTAATATATTTTGAAATCAAGAGGCTTGAATCCTCTTTGTTCTTTTTCAAAATTATTTTGTGTATTTGGAGGCCCTTGAGATGCCATATGAATTTTAGGATGAATTTTTTATCTTTGTGAAAAGTGCTATTAGGATTTTGATAGGGTTTGTATTGAATCTGTAGATTACTTTGGGTAATATGGACATCTTAACAGCCCAATAAATATTTTTTGCTGGAATGAATGCACATTTAATATGATTTTTTTGTTTGTTTGTTTGAGATAGAGTCTCACTCTGTTGCCCAGGCTGGAGTGCAGTGTTGTGACGATGGCTTATTACAGCTTCGATGATCCAAGCTTAAGCAATCCTTCCACTTCAGCCTCCCAAGTAGCTGGAACTACAGGCATGTGCCACCATGCCTGGCTAATTTTTATATTTTTTTGTAGAGACGGGGTTTTGCCATGTTTTCCATGCTGGGCTTGAACTAGTGAGCTCAGGTGATCCACTTGCTTCGGCCTCCCAAAATGTTGGGATTACAGGTGTGAGCCACCGTGCCGGGCCGAATGTGTTTTATACTGTTCAAATTTGCAGTTGTAGGTTTTTTTCTGTTGAACTTTCCCAACAGCTGAGCATATTTGGAAGGTATTCCTAGTGAACTAGATCCTTCCCTTAGACCTGTTTCTAGACTTAGAAATGTTAGGACCACTTACTCAGTATAATCTGGGAAGCAGTAATGCCAGTCACTGTCATCTTGGGAGCTCCTAGGTTCAGGATATAAGAAGAGAAATGTTTCACTTGTATATATTTATATTTTGGTAAATTCTGTTTCATTTTCTTGACTTCTGCTTTACTTTTCTGTTTAGAGATGTGATAATGGATCATCATGTTTCTACCATCAAGCCTCGAAGAATCCAAAACCAAAATGTCATTCACCGCTTGGAACGCCGGCGGATCAGTTCAGGCAAGGCAGGTACCCACTGGCACCAAGTCCGAGTGTTCCATCAGAATGTCTTCCCCAACTTCACAGTTGTCAACGTTGAAAAGCCTCCTTGTTTCTTGCGTAAATTCTCACCTGATGGACGCTACTTTATTGCTTTTTCTTCAGACCAGACATCTCTTGAAATCTACGAGTACCAGGGCTGCCAGGCAGCAGAGGACCTACTGCAGGGATATGAAGGAGAAATCCTGTCCAATGGCAATGACCAGCGGTCAGTGAATATCCGGGGCCGGCTCTTTGAACGCTTTTTTGTCCTGCTGCACATTACCAATGTTGCGGCCAATGGTGAGCACCTGAACCGGGAGTGTAGTCTCTTCACTGATGACTGCCGCTGTGTCATCGTGGGCTCAGCTGCCTACCTCCCGGATGAGCCTCACCCTCCATTTTTTGAGGTATATCGGAACAGTGAATCAGTGACCCCCAACCCACGGTCCCCTCTAGAAGACTATTCCCTCCACATCATTGACCTTCACACTGGCCGCTTATGTGATACACGCACATTCAAGTGTGACAAGGTGGTCTTGTCACACAACCAAGGGCTGTACTTGTACAAAAACATCCTGGCCATCTTGTCCGTGCAACAACAGACCATCCATGTCTTCCAGGTGACTCCTGAAGGCACTTTCATTGATGTGCGGACCATTGGCCGCTTTTGCTATGAGGATGACCTGCTCACTGTGTCAGCTGTTTTCCCTGAGGTACAGCGGGACAGTCAGACAGGCATGGCCAATCCCTTTAGGGATCCTTTCATCAATTCCCTCAAACACCGGTTGCTGGTATATTTGTGGCGCCGGGCAGAACAGGATGGTAGCGCAATGGCCAAGAGGCGCTTCTTCCAGTATTTTGACCAACTGCGGCAGCTGCGAATGTGGAAAATGCAGCTTCTGGATGAAAACCATCTGTTTATCAAGTACACTAGTGAGGATGTAGTAACACTGCGAGTCACAGATCCATCACAGGTATGAGGTACACTCCTGCCTTTTACTTGTCCAATCTTCTTGGCAAAATGGGAAGGTTTCTCTGTTTGTTTATAGCCCACCCCTCAGAAATAGACACTTCACGTAGTCGGAATTGATATCCTAGGGCCCAAACTTAAAATCAGCTCCATTTTTCTCTGTTCATATGTATTTATCTGGACAAATGGAAACTAAAGTTCAAGTCATTGACAGGAAGATAGTCAACTCTGATTACTACCCTAACTCTTCTGCAGAGTATTTTCAGTACTCCTGAGATGGAAGTCCAAATGCTACAAGGTCAAGGTTTGGACTATTTATGGATAACCTCCCTTGATTTTGTAAGATTGTACTTATTGGTCTGGCTGTTTTAGTTCTGGCAATGAGAATGAGTACACCATACAAAAAAGAAAATTCTCTAAGTAACCCCACTTTCATCCTTAAATGGTTAATGTCAATTTACTTCTCTGTAAAGTCCTATTTATAAGGTAACTAATAGGTGCATTCATTTGGCAGAATTAAGTTTTGTGACTTTACCCTGACCTTGCCGACATGCTGGGACATAGGTTGTAGAGCAGTGAAGACGTCAAAAGGAAGCTGAAATGTATGATCCATGAGGAGAGTCATCAGGACAGCAAGTCTTAAAGGTTTTTCAGTTTGGGGGAAGAATGCCTTTCTTTCAGTAGGGGGAAGAAGCATTTCCCAAAAGGGAATAAGGTGATATAAAGAGCACAGAACTGCTAAGATTTGGGGGTTGAAACACTATGTTGAAATTAAGGGTAATTTGGGCATTTGTCTTTGAAAACCTCTCCACTTCAGTGTTGACCAAGTTAGAGAACTACCTTTCTACACCTTTGTCCCCCCATTCTCCTGTTTGCAGATTGTCTCCTTAGACACTAGTTTGGAAATTCAGAACAACCAGCAAATCAGTAAACCACGAAGTCAACTGAGTTTGGTATCTCTTATTGACCTGTAGCTGATTCTACCATTAACAGATTCTGTGCAGGGTATCATGTCCTAAAACCTCACCAGCTACCTGTGGTAAAATATCTTCTAATATTTTCCTTCTGAATTGTAGTTTATGTGTTCTAAAAAGAAGTAGGGGAGTAATATGGTTAGAGATCATTTGTTGTGGATTTTTTTTCTTCCCTATCAATGATGAAGTCACCCATTGAGCAATCACGGGTGAGCATCTGGTTCGTCTTATGTATCATGGGATATTGCAGTCAAGTCCTTGACTTCTCCACTCTCCTGTTCTTTATTTCCCAGTCTGCCTTGGAGGGAAGGCTAGTAAATGTTTGAGTAATTCTATATCCATGTAATTATGAGAGATTCTGGTGAAGCCCTGATAGGATCAAAGTGTTGTTCAGGGCCATAGAAAGGACATGAATCAATCTTTTGTTTAGGTTTGAGCTATAATTACCTTTTTATTTTGGAGGGAATAAGTTGTCTGTGACTGCTGCCTTTGAGATTATCCTCTTCTTTGCTAAAAGGTGGCCTAGTTTTTTCTGGTAGCTACAATAAGTTGTAGCTAACAACATAACTAGGGCTGTATGCTTTGCTTATACAGTTTGTAACTCTAAACCCAATCTTTCTGCCCTAGTTGTCCTTTGCACTCCTCCCCCAGTTTAATTTGATAGGTTCCAATAAAATTAGTAAGTAAAAAGTACATCCAAACACAAGGCCTCAGTAATATTATGAGTATTATTCTCAGGTTACCCTCTAGCCTCTTTAATTTACAGCCAAATTTAATTTGCAGGTGACTGCAAAAGCCATGTAATATAAGCCCTGAGAAGGACTAATTACTAGTAAAACAGGTGGGTCGAATGGCTCCAGAAATTGGTAATGGAGATTTAAACTCAATCATAGGAGGCTGGAGTACTAATCCTAGTGGTCTGAGAACTTCTAGAGTCCTGTCAGAAGTAGTTGATTCACACTGCTACATTCACTGTAACAAAAATTAGGGGTTCTTGGAGCTTCCTTGTTAGGCAGAGCAGATCACTGGAGGTTTAAAGGAAGAGGGCTAGCCACCAAGGGGCCCATTTAGAAAAAGCAGTAACTCTGCCACCTATGGCATTCGAATGCTTTTCAGGTTGCCCCTCTGATCTTAATTGCTACAAATCTCAAATGTATTTTACAAATGCTCTTGGCTGAAAGAACATTTATGAAGAAAAAAGTGGAAAACGCCTATCTGATTTTTCATTTGTTCAGCAGTACCCTTCTTGTATACAACTTGCCAGGGCAGTTTAGAACACGATGTACTTAAGGTGTCTCTCTGCATGTTAGAAATATTAAGAGGGAAAAATAAATACCCCTAAATTGAACTTTCAACTGTACACATACAAGAGAAAATAATTTGCCAACAGGCAGCCCCAGGCTGCAAATCAGTTTTTCAGCAGGAAAGAAAATTAAATCTGGCATTTTAAGAAGTGCTTTTTATTTCAGGGTGGGTTGGGGAGCAAGTAGGGAATAAACACTTGGAAGGAAAAATATTGTATTTGCACAGTTTGAAATGAAAATTTAAAAGCTTTTTATACTTATATGCTGGCCATCTCAGTAATTCTAGCAGCACAGATACAGTGGGAAATCTGGCAACACTGAGGCTCTCAATTGATAAATCCCACTGTTGCTTCTTATTTTCCCAGAACCACTTGGAGCCATGTTTCTACCTGAGGTGTTTGCTTGTTGTTATTGTTGTTGTTGTTTGTTTTTTTTGGAAAATTCATGCCTTGGATTTTCAGCCAAGTGAGAAGGGATAAGTTTCCTACGCATGGCATTATACTCAGCTGTCCCAAACCTCTCTCTCTTTTCTTCTGCAGGCATCTTTCTTTGTGGTGTACAATATGGTGACGACAGAGGTGATTGCTGTGTTTGAGAATACGTCAGATGAGCTTTTGGAGCTCTTTGAGAACTTCTGTGACCTTTTTCGTAATGCTACCCTGCACAGTGAAGTCCAGTTTCCCTGCTCAGCTTCTAGCAACAATTTTGCAAGGCAGATCCAGCGCCGGTAAGCTGTTCCACCAGACTCAACAGTCTTAATTTTTCTTTAGAAAAATTGGTGTTAGGCCAATAGCTGTTGTCTCTAGGAAACCTTCTCTTATTCTATCTGTCCACATAGCTTTGGTTAGTCTGCCTATTATAACCCCTTGTTTCTTCCTGAACTTCTTTCTGTCTCAGCACCTGTGGAATTATTTGTGCGTTGTCTGTGATTTTTTCTAGACTGCATGTGAGCTGCAGAAAGA
The DNA here is from genome assembly GCF_028885625.2 of Pongo pygmaeus. Lineage (NCBI taxonomy): Eukaryota > Metazoa > Chordata > Mammalia > Primates > Hominidae > Pongo > Pongo pygmaeus. The sequence continues at coordinate 94,180,442 of NC_072389.2, read as the reverse complement.
TAGAGGCTGTGTCTTCATTTATTGCTATACCCTCAGTGGTACACTGTCAAGCACTTATGTTTACTGAATGAATAAGAAAATCATTTTAGAAACTTTTGGTTAAACATGATATGTTGAACACATGTATTTATCTTTGCTCCATCCCTAAGTCCCACTGAAATGACAATAAAGGAATAAGAGGTATAAGCCTGTAAGAACAAAGAGAATAGGAGAGGAGACGATGGGAGATAGGACATATTAACAAAGTTTTAAAAGCTGAAAAGCCAGTGAATGAACGAGAACTGACTTAGCATACCTCAGAGAGCAGAAACTCAAGGCTGCAGAGCTTAGTCATCAAGAAACAAGCTGCCTTACACCAGAGAGCTCGGGAAAGGGTCAGGAAGTTGGAGGTCCCAGGTGCCTCTGAAAGTACTTCTGAAGGTATCTGTGAGGTAAGCTGAAATGAGGAGGATTGGTAAAGTTCTTAAAAGGAGCAGTCAGACCCTCTAGATCCCTTTTCTAGGTCTACATAGCCAAGTGACTATCTCTTCTTCTACCTCTGCAAAAGGCTGGAAGTTTATTCTCTGAATAGATTGAACCAGATGGGCTCTGGTCTCAAGTTCATGAGGCATATCTAAAAGTAGGGATGAGACATGTTATGCTAAAAACAGGAATTAGGTCGCAGTTCACATACTGAAGGGTAAGAGTCCTATTCCCCTTCCCAGATACGGCATCCAGGCTTGTACTCTCCAGGCAGGAGGTTAGAGATTCTTCCCTAGGAAAACTGACCAACACAAAGAGGAGATTTACAGATATTGACACCTGCTGTCCCTTTACAAATCACTTAGGTCACCCTAAATATATACCCCCCAGTCAGCAAGGCCCTTCTATGAACCAGAGCTTCTAATAATTGCCATAGTGCATTATCATGAAACAAATGGTTCCTTTGGGCCAAGGGCCTAAACTAAATCCTACTTTAGTTAGACAATGCCTCATCATATTTCACATCCTTAAATTGTTTCCCTTACTTTAAACAGTAATGGAAAATACCTGTTTTAGGTCCAAAGATAGAGCAGACCACAGTGAGTGGATGAATCAGAATAAGCATTACTGCCACTGGGAAAAACAAATATCTTAATGCAGTGGCATCATGTTTATATAAAAAGATAGTACTGAATTACAGATAGATGGCTATTGAATTCAGACAACTGTCTTGCGTTTTCCTTTTTCTTTGGTTCACACAAATCTTCTGCCTTAGTATCTCTTCAGTATAGAAGAATTTTTAGATGCAGAACATGGGTCAGATTTTGCTTTTTTTCATTTTGGGATGAATTTTCTTTTAAAATTTGCTTCAAAAGTAAGCAGATAATTAACAAGTAACAGTCTGAGTGTGGTGGCTCATGCCTGTAATCCCAACACTTTGGAAGGCCAAGGCAGGTGGATCGCTTGAGCCCAAGTTTCAAGACCAGCCTAGGCAACATGACAAAACTGTATCTTTACAAAAAACGCAAAAAAAAAAAAAAAAAAAAAAAAATAGCCGATTGTGGTGGCACATGCCTGTAGTCTCAGCTACTAGGGAGGCTGAGGTGGGAGGATCACTTGAGCCTGGGAGGCAAAGGTTGTAATGAGCCATGAGCATGCCACTGCACTCCAGCCTGGGTGACAGAGCAAGACCCTGTCTCAAAAACAAAAAACAAAAAGAACAAAAGATGGGTACACTCAGTCAACACATCAAAGAAGTCACTAGATGATAAGCTCCATGAGGGCAGGGATTTTGTCTATTATGTCTACTGCCATATCCACAACACCAAGGCCAGTGTCTGCCCTGTGGGAGGAGCTCAGTAGGTATTTGCTGAATGAATGAAGTTATCCAGGAATTAGAAGAAACTCTGTTTTCCAAAAATTATTTCAGAATACATCTGGAATTAAACAAAATTACAGAAAGCTCCAGAAAAAACTGAGGAGAAAGGTTGTATATTCCAGCTCAGTGATGTTCAGAATTTTACTTTACCATCAAAAGATTTTGAAAAATTGGGGGTACCCTCACATATTTTTAAGTTGATTTTTAAATTCTTTTTTCCTGTTACTACTAAATTGAAGTAGTTGCAGAGGATGCTATTTTCGGTATATATTAAACATTGATATTTAAAATAAAGTTATTCCAACACTTTAAAATATAACAAAAGGTTGCTAATTACCATAGTAATTTGGTATCCAAGTATTTTATATGAAAAATTCACAGCAAATTATACCCATAATTGGGAATTTTGCATTGTTTCTTCGGATTCTCAAATTTATATGTCTATTCTATCTGCCCAACAGAATTGTAAGCTAACATATTTTGTTGACCACTAATCATACTTTGCTGCATTGAAAATATAATGTATATATAAATTGAATTTTTTTTTTTTTAATTCTTGTGAACACATGGTTCTAAATGCTAAATTTTATAGTAATCTTTTCCCAGTAATCTTTTGGTAAAAATCAATGAAATTGGGACCCTTATAGGTCAAAATAAATGTTCAAGAATAAAAATGGACACCAAGGATCATGAGTCATTTAAGGAAAGCCTTTATCCTAAAAGAGCCCAACACAAAACAAACAGAATAAAGAATAAAGAGTAAGGAAACAGGCCTGGCATGGTGGCTTATGCCTTTAATCCTAGCACTTTGGGAGGTTGGCGTGGACTGATCGCTTGAGCTCAGCAGTTCAAGACCAGCCTGGGTAACATGGCTGGTCTCCCTAAAAACAAAAAAATTAGCTGGGTGTGGTGGCATGCGCCTGTCCTCCCAGCTACTTGGAGGGGCTGAGGTAGGAAGATTGCTTGAACCTGGAAGGCGGAGGTTGCAGTGAACCGAGATCAAGCTACTACATTCCAGAGTAGGTGACAAAGTAAGACCCTATCTCAAAAATAAAACAAACAAACAAACAAAAAACCAATGTTACATTCGCTGAAACAATTGAAAGTATAAAAACAGGAACATTCCAGCCGAGTGCGCGGTGGCTCATGCCTGTAATCCCAGCACTTTGAGAGGCCGAGGCAGGCGGATCATGAGGTCAGGAGATCCAGACCATCCTGGCTAACACAGTGAAACCCCATCTCTACAAAACAAACAAACAAACAAACAAACAAAAAAAAATTAGCCGGGCGTGATGGCGGGCGCCTGTAGTCCCAGCTACTCGGGAGGCTGAGACAGGAGAATGGTGGGAACCCAGGAGGCGGAGCTTGCAGTGAGCCGAATTTGCGCCACTGCACTCCAGCTTGGGTGACAGAGCAAGACCCCATCTCAAAAACAAAAAACAAACAAACAAAAAAAACCAGGAACATTCCTAGAACAATGAGAAACTTTTGGGAATTTAAAATTTGTTAGATGTAGTGAAGGAACTCTCCAAAAAAGTAGAGTAAATAGATAAGGGACCTAGAAAAGGAACATTAAAAAAAAAAAAAAACAGAGTATCTGCCTAGAAGGTCAAATATCTGTCTAATTCCTGAAGGAGCAGTGAAGAACATGAAGTGGAGAAATAATGGGATAGTTTCCCAGGACTGAAGAACATAAATTTTTAGATTGGCAGGACCATCCAGTGCTGGAGCTGGCTTGTCCTGGCTCATGAGATCTGACTGTTAAACTTTCAGGAATTTTTGCAAGCTGATTGTTAAACGAAGTTGTTATTAAAACTTATTTCCAAATTATTTCCGATTTTACTGTTACTTAAGCTCTTGTGGTTTTTGCATCTATTTTATCTATATGGTGTAAATACTATATAATAAGGTGCTACAGCTCTTCTCTTGGCAACTGCACATTGAGTAATGTCACATTGGTACCTTGGCAGGAAGATTTACACCACGGAAATCAGGAAGCACTACAAATCGTGGCTTTTTTCCCCCGAGAAAAATTAAACCTTTATCAGTGCAGCACTGGATTCATCTAGTATCCAGTACAGTCAATGAAAAAGACCCACACCCAGAGGCATATCATCATGAAATTTTGGAACATTGGTGATAAAGAGAACATTGTGAAAACTTTGAGAAAGAACATACATTTCACGTGTAAAAATAATAAGTCATCATAATGACATCAGACTTATCAATAATACTGTGAAAGCTTGACGTCATTAAAATCATGCCCTCAGAATTCTATGAAAAGGGTGATTTGCAATTTGGAATTCTATATCCAAATAATAGGGTGGAATGGAGACATTTTCAAACCTGTGAAGTCTGAAAAGATTACCTACCTCTCATGTAGCTTTTCTAAGGAAGCCTATGGAGATGTACTTCAATACACCACAAAAGAATGGTATGTAGGAAATAGTCTGACACTGGAGAGAGGCAAAGACAGTCCTGAGGATAATGATAAAGGGAATTTGCAGAATCACTGTTCACGTGTCAGACCATTTGGAAGCACGAGAGTGGAGGAGTCCAAGAAGAATGTGTCCAAGGAAAAAATAAAATTGTTAGAATACTGGTAGGTTTGAGTATATTAAGAAGAGATTGTGAGTTTTCCTAGTAGAGTTGTCAGCATAGGCTTCACTGAGGAGGTGGTGGTTGCGAAAGCTTTTGAAGGAAGTCAGGGAGCAAGCCATGTGGATAGCAGGAAGAAGAATATACCCAGCAAAAGGAATAGCATATCTAAAGGCCCTGAGGTAGATCTGATGCACTTGAGGGACAACAAGAAGGCCAGGGTGGCTGGACTGGAGTGAGCAAGGGGCAGAGTACTTGGAAATAGGGTCAGAGACCTGATTTGGGGTGGGGAGGTAGGCAGATACATAAGGCCATTCTATAGCTTTGGATTTAACTATAAATGAGGTAGATTGTGTCATGTTTGAGCAGAGGAATGACGTAGTCTCACTTATGTTTTAACAGAGTCACTCTGGCTGTTCTGTTAAGAGTAGAATGTAGGCAGGTAGGGTGGCAGCAGGGATGCCAGTTAAGAGACTGTTGCAGTGATCCAGTAAGTAATAGCTATGGCATTCTGTTTCCTGCCACTAGGATTTAAGTTCTTTACTGTCCACTGATGTATCCTAAGCACCTAGAAGACAGTCTGGCACATACCAAGTCCTCTGTGATTATTTGTTGTTTAACAGTGGTAGCTTCGATCAGAGTGGTAGCATTGGGAATAGTAAATAATTATATTTTCAATGTATTTTGCAGGTTAGAGCCCAATTGATTAATGGTGGATGGTCTATGGGCCACGAAAGAACAAAGTCAAAGATAATTCTAATGTTTTTGGACTGAACAGCTTGCAAGAGAGAGTTGCCATTAAACTGTAAACCTGTGGGTAGAGCAGGTTTAGGGGAGAAGATCAAAAGTTCTGTAAGTAGAGATATCTCATAGTTTCTCAAAGGAGTGTTAGCTGTGTCACAGCCACCTGACGAGTCAAGTACAATAGGGACTGAAAATTAACTTATTGGAGTTAGCAATGTGGAGGTCATTGGTAACCTTGACAGGAGTAGTTTGAGTAAGATGGTAGGGGTGAAGGCCTCTTTAGGGTGGGTTAAAGAAAGACTGGGAGGACAGAAGTTGGACAATATGGAAAAGTGTTTTGAGGAGTTTTATTACAATGGGAGCTGAAAAGTGGTGCATTAGCTGGAGGGGTAGGTAGTGTTAGATTTTGTTTTTGTTATTTTTTAGATGAGAGGGAAAAAATGGCATGTTTGCATACAGATGGGACTGATCCTGTAGAGAAGGGGAAACAGTAGGAAAGTGGAGGAACTGCTTAAGTGTATGAGAGGGGTTGGGTGCTAGTGCACTGGCAGAGGGATTTGCCTTGCATGGGAGCACAGAAAGTTATATATGTACAAATGTTGGGTAGATGTGCTGATGAGAGCTTTAAAAAAGTTATCTTCTGCTAACTTCCATTTGTCAGTAACAAAGTAAGCGATGCCATTAGCTAAGAGTGAGCATGGAGGAGGGGAGATGAAATAGTCATGGACGAGCATGGGAGTCTGGAAGGACTATGGAAATGTAGCACGAGTGCCCTGCAGCATTAAGGGCCCACATAAAGTTCATGGCCATAAGTTTAAAGTGACCATTGTATGTTTTTCTACAGCCATGGAGAAAACCAAGTAGTACAGGCAGGGAATAGGCAGAGTTGAGCTTAACTGGAGGCTGTAGTTTTTCTAAGCAAGTACCACAAAGCAAGAGAATTTAAGATTGTTGAGGATGTGTGCAACGGAGTGATTTAGTGATTTCATCTTATGTGGAAGGAAGGAAGAGAGGATATGATGAGTGTAGGATGGCAAGAAGTTGGTAGAATCGGTGGATTATAGGTCTTGTGGGGGTTGAAGGATCGCTGAAATTGGGATGAATAGAGGGAGTGAGCCGGAAAGATGGGAGAGAAGATGGTTGGAGAGTGTGACGGTCTACCCTGTGACTAGAGAGGGTTTGCAGTCGTTGGTAATGGTGAGGTTGAGGGTGTGAATGTGGAATAAGCAGTTGAGGTTGAGAGGAGGTCAAGGAACTAGTAGGAGGCTATGGTACTGTAAAGAACATTTCTGAGGATTTTGAAATTACCGAGAACTAAGAGAGGTATAGCTGGACAGAGTGACACTGAGGCAGGAACTAAAGTGTGAAGACATCAAAGGGAGTGACTGCTTTTAATCAGTGGGGAGCATGGAGAGTGGAGGTGGTAGGTGCTGCGGAGGAAGAGGAACTGTTTCAACCTGTAGATTATCACAGATGCTTTGATTTGTGGTCATCACAAACCTGTGAGCCAGCCCCCATCATTTTACCTTTGAAAGCCAGTGAGTCAGTGAGTCAGGCAGGGCTAAGGTGTAGATGAGATGGTGCCAGATCTTTGCTGAAAACTGAAGTGCCCAGGATCTTTTATTTCAGCTCAAATGAAAGGGAAAAAATAAGCTCTATTTGGCTGAAGATTTATTTTTATGATTTATACCGAGGCTGTGAAAATTACTGTCAGGAGGAGTAATGGAAAAGCAGTGTTGCTTGCTAGGCTTTCTTTAGGGGGAGCAGAAAAGTATTCATGTCCATCTAATACCATAGGTTAATAGTGAAAATAAAAATTACCCTCAACTAATTAATCTTTCTGGTCTCATGAAAGTTAGGAACACTGAAGTTTTTTATTCCATTTGTTTCAGGGATGAGATATTATACTTTTCTCCCAGACTAAAAAAAAATTTGTATCCCCTTGATTGTTGAACCATATGATATGCTTGAATATAGAGGTTTAAAAAAATGTATACTGATAGACAGTTGACATTCTAAGTAGCTGTAGGAAAGTGAAAAATAAGGAAAAAATTCAAAATGTCATTATACAACTATTAACATTTTAATGTGTTTCTGCCAGTCTTTGCTTTAAGTGTGAGTTTTTGTTTTCTTTGTGTTTTAGCCATATTATATAGACAGTATTGTATCCTACTTCTTTTATTTACAAATGTGATAAACATTTCCCCTGTTACCATATAATCTTTGAAAATGGTAGTTTTCCATTAGCTTTTTAATTTTTTCTTCCTCTATAAACAATGCTGTATGAATGTACACAGAGATTTTTCTGCATGTACGAGTGATTCCTTAGGGTAAATTTCCAGAAGAATAGAAGTACTTGTCAAAGAGTATTAAATTTAGTTTTGTGGCCAGGCATGGTGGCTCACGCCTGTAATTCCAGCACTTTGGAAGGCTGAGGTGGATGGATTGCTTGAGGCCAGGAGTTGAAGACCAGTCTGGGCAACATGGCGAGACCCTGTCTCTACAAAAAAAAAAAAAAAAAAAAAAAAAAAAAAAAAAAAAATTAGCTGGGTGTGGTGGCATGCACCTGTTGTCCTGGCTACTTGGGAAGCTGAGGTAGGAGGATTGCTTGAGCCCAGGAGAGGCGGAGGTTGCAGTAAGCTGAGGTTGTGCCACTGCCCTCTAGCCTGGGCAACACAGTGAGACCCTGTCTCAAAAAATAAAAAAATAAAATAAAATTTAGCATTTGTTACAGTGATGAGAAATAACTGTTCTGTCATTATTTTCAAAGATGAGTCAGATATATGACTCTATGTCTGTTACTGTTCTTCTAGATACTGGTGTTTCTGCAGGAGTATAGGTAGCTAGTTTCCAAATTTTATTTAAACAAACAAAGAATGGGTAATTTATTTGTGAAAAAGGCTTGCTGGAAGTTGGTGATCCCGAGAAGAGTCAGAGGCTGCTTCTGTTCAGGGTTTTCTGTTCTCTGTAACTCCTTCCTAGTTCAGTCTAAGGCAATTATTTGGGGAAAGTAAGTTCTTGACCTTTTTCCCCAGTTGAGCTGTTATTAGAAAAGAGTAGAAATAGTTGTCATAAACTAGTTATACTCATTTTAAACTTGTTTTTAGAGTCTTTGTTAACTTTTCTAAAGTAGGTCTGGGTGTGGTGGCTCATGTCTGTAATCCTAGCATTTTAGGAGGCCAAGGCGGGCAGATCAGTTGAACCCAGGAGTTCAAGGCCAGCCTGAGCAACATGGCAAAATCCCATCTCTATAAAAAATACAAAAATTAGCTGGGTGTGGTGGCACGTGCCTGTAGTCCCACCTACTCTGGGGGCTGAGGTGGGAGGAATGCTTGAGCCTGGGAGGTCAAGGCTGCAGTGAGCTGAGATCACACCACTGTACTCCAGCCTGGGCAACAAAGCGAGACCCTGTCTCAAAAAAAAAAAAAAAAACAAAAAACCCAAAACCCAAACACATTTCTAAAGTAATTTGTTGTTTTCCATTTTTAGTTATATGTTTTGCTTTTTAAAAGTATTTGTAGCTGGCCAGACCTGTAATGTGTGAGAGACAGTTCTATCTTAATTCATTACCTAGGTTTTAATTGTATTTAAAGAATGAGTTGTTCTTAGACATATATTTGTCAATTTAAAATTCAAGACAGCTTTGTGTACTCACTAACAAAGCCTTCCTCACTGGTCCTTTCGTTTAGATTCAAAGACACTATTATAAATGCCAAGTATGGAGGGCACACAGAGGCAGTACGCCGGCTGCTGGGTCAGCTCCCCATCAGTGCTCAGTCTTACAGCGGTAGCCCCTATCTGGATTTGTCTCTCTTCAGTTATGATGACAAGTGGGTATCTGTCATGGAGCGGCCCAAGACTTGTGGAGATCACCCAATCAGGTACAGTGTCACTGCTGTAGCTACAAACTGCTCAAGGGCTGAAGATGGCCTGCTTTCTTTTTCTCTTTTTCTGGACATCATTTGATTGTGACTGTCTCCACTCGTACTCATGGGTAAGGTTGAAAAGGCAGGCTATTTCTGTAATGCAGTGAGTGCTATGATCATTTAGGTACTAGTCTCATAAGTTATTCCTACTCTTTGCTTCTCATCAGAACATCTAATTCAGATAAGTGTTGTCCTCTTTTAAAGGTATCCAGGGGAGGAAGCTGTACTTTCCCATTTAATAATCTAATACCATTCCATAATAGTTTTTGACATTGAGACTTTATAATTATGTGTCTAACACAAATTATTTTATCCTGCCCTGTTACCTCATAGAAAAAATAGCAGAGACAATTTGGGGAACTGCTGACAGATTTAGAAGAAACTCATGCTTCCTCACTTGGAGGAATTTTGGAATGTAGACTACTGTGTTATTGTTAGAGGTTTGAAACTGACGTCTTACAAGAAATTCTTTCCTCACAGAAGTCTAGTTCACAGACCCATCTGTCACTCCATATATGGAGCCTGTTCTGTGTGCTGTAATAGTATTAGGGGGAGGAGCTGAAATTACTGTCACTAGTGGAGTTACCTCAAGGTGGGTGTGTTCCTGGGGCTATAGGCTGGAGCTTGGAAGGTCTTTTTCACATAGAAACAGTGGTAGTTAGATCTTTATGATAGATATATTTCATCATCCAGTCTCATTGTGTATTAAATGGGCCTGTGTGACATATTCTGTATAATTAATCACCATTTGTAATATTTCCTTTGGGAAATTAGAGTCAAGTTCCAAAAACTAGTTAATTTTTTTTTTTATTACGGAAAGTTTTAAACATATACAAAAAGTAGAAGAGCATAATAAACCTTCATGTACCCATCACCCACTTCAACAGTTACCAGCTCGTGGCCACTCCTGTCTCAGCTATTTCCATCACCACCCCTACTCCCTCCCCTTCCCATCACTGTCCTGGGTTATTTTAAAGGAAATCCAAGTTATCCTAGCAAAACAAGTAACATCATTACCCCATCTTTAAAAAATTAACAAAAAATCTTTAATATCTTCAAATATCTAGTCAGTTTTTACATATCCCTGTTGTCTTATAAATATTATTTTTATAGTTAATTTGTTTGCATCAGATTCAAACAAGGTTCATGCATTGCATTTGGTCCCTTCAGTCATTTTTTTTTTTTTTTTTTTAAGACGGAGTCTCCGTCTGTTGCCCAGGCTTAAGTGCAATGGCACGATCTCAACTCACTGCAACCTCTGCCTCCCGGGATCAAGCAATTCTCCTGCCTCAGCTTCCCAAGTTGCTGGGATTACAGGTGCCCGCCACCACACCTGGCTAATTTTTGTATTTTTGTAGAGACGGGGTTTCACCATGTTGGCCAGGCTGGCCTCGAAATCTTGACCTCAGGTGATCCACCCACCTCAGCCTCCCAAAGTGCTGGGATTACAAGCATGAGCCACTGTGCCTGGCCCAGTCATTTTTATTCTGTAGGTTCTTCTTCCCCCTTTTATTTTCTTTGCAATGAAATTATTGAGGAAACCAGGTTGTTTTTCCTCTAGCGTTCTCCAAATTCTAGATTTTGCTTGTTGCATCCCTGGGATAGTATTTACTGTATTTCTTATTTACCCATATGTCCTGTAAAGCGGGAATGAGATTTAGAAGCTCAAACAACCCACTTTAAATTACAATTCCTTTGTGTTTGGGGATTGTGGGAGTAAAGCTATGTGTTTTTTACACATAAAAAAATGGGCCTTCATCTGATATGAGTCAAGTACCATGAGATACATTTCTCTCTCCTTTCTGACTTTCCTACCTTTCTAATTGGAGAAGATGAATCTAAAATTTGGAAATGCTATTGCTCCTGAATAAAGGGGTTTCTCTTATAATTCTTCTTTATATTTTTAATTGGAAATGAGAAATATAAGGATATTAAGGGCCTTTGAAGAGAGAATGCCATTCCTCCAGTATCTTTATTGTATAATCCAGTCTAGTCTTTGTCAATATGCATATTTACATTTGCACAGTTGTAATCATGGTTAGCATCATTTTTTGTAGTCTGTTTTTATAAATGTTATTTCATGTTGTTATTATACATAGTCCTCACAATTACAGTCCTAATGAAGGTGTATTATTCTATCAAACAGATGTACCATGATTTATTTAACTATTCCCCCATCACTGAGCATTTATTCTCTTTCTACATTTTTACATTAAAACAAATGCCATAGTAGTCATCTTTATTCGTGTACTACTTATTTCACTTAAATCAAATTCTGAGGATATAAATTCTTGGATATGAGATTGAGTCAAAAGGTATAAGTATCTTTAGGTCTGCTTATATATTGGATTTCCAAAAGGAGATTATAGGACTCTTTAATTCAGGGCTTTTTATTTTCTGGAATCCTCCCTGCCACCCCACCCCCACCTGCCTCAGCCATTCAGTCTCCACTCACTAATCATCTGTAGTTCCCCAAACCACAGGGCATTTATTTTGCATATGGCAAAGGCATTTAAATACTAGGATGGATGGAAGCATCTTTAGTCTCACATATTAGATGAAAAATTAAACACTACTTAGTATTTTGTTTCTGTGCATGAAAAAGAACCTTTTAAAAGAATTTTATTCTTAAATATGAAAAACTCAAAGGTGAGCCTAGATCCATACTGTCCAATATGGTAGCCACTAGCCACATGTGGCTATTGAGTACTTAAAATGTGGCTAGTTCAAGTTGAGATGTGCTCAAGTGTCAAATACACACCAGATTTCCAAAAAAAAAAAAAAAAAAAGAAATATCTCACTAATAGTTTGATATTGATTATAGGTCGAAATAATATTTTGGATATATTGGAGTAAATAAAATGTATTATTAAAATTTCTCTTTTATTTTTATTTTTTTTAATATGGCTACCTGAAAATTTAAAATTACATACGTGGCTTGCATTTCATTTTTAGCCCTGGCCTAGACAATCCTGAGGCAGGAGCGTCTGGAAGCGGAGAGGCTATAATTAAGGCTGTAAAACTGAGTCATCTCAGGAAAGAGAAATGACCAGTGACTCAGTGCAACATAGTAAGATTTATAATCACTCTTCACTAAATGAGCTGGTCATACCAGAGTGATTTTATAGTTCTGATAACCTGGGGCTGATATAAGAGGAGATTTCATTAATAAGGTAAAATAATGAGTTGCCACATTCCCCTGCTGTCTAGATTTCAGTTTGATGGTGAATATCAATACTGTCCCCTCTTTCTCTGTCTCTGTCCTTGTTCTTTTTAGGTTCTATGCCCGGGACTCGGGCCTGCTCAAGTTTGAGATCCAGGCGGGGTTATTGGGCCGCCCCATCAACCACACAGTGCGACGCCTTGTTGCCTTCACCTTTCACCCTTTTGAGCCTTTCGCTATTTCTGTGCAGAGGACTAATGCTGAGTATGTTGTCAACTTCCATATGCGACACTGCTGCACATAGGTGCCTCACCAGAGCCAGGTTATCTGGTCTTCCAAGACTGCCACTCACTTATCTCAGTGGACTCCAAAGCAAAAGCTCCTGACTACTGGCTCTGTTAGTTGCAGCCTGCTATACCTCAGATGCGAGAGAGCCAGAGAGAGGAGTGAGGGTGGCTCAACCTAATGAAATTTTTAAATTGTATACAATACTGCTACTGATTGTTACAATATCCTCTTGCCTTTTCCTTGTGGGAATGCCCAGCATTAATTAAGTCCATTTCATTTTTGCTTTACTTTGCATTTGATTGCTGTGAAGATGAAAGCATTAGACTTATATCCCCTTCATGTCACTTCTTTGGCATTATGGTTTGTGTCTGAAAGCAGTTACATCTTGTTTACTGATGAGAACAACATACATCCTTTCCATTTAGCTCATGAGCACGGCTATCTTTTTAAGAGAAAATAAAGCCATGGTATTTTCATACTTAAATATATGTGGTTCGATGACTGCTTTATGTTCCTATCATACCCAATGCTTTTCAAGTATTGGGTTCCAGGAAGGACTGTGAAAGAGATGAGAGGCCATGGATGCAGCAGCTGTTCCTGGGAGAACTAAGTGGTAAGTGCCAGCAGGGAAGACAGTTATCTGCCAGGATTGTTTCCTTCCCTTGGGTTTCGCTTGGTAATTGTCACAGCTGGAGGAACTGGGTGTAATTGCACATCCTCATGTGGAAGCATGCTCCCATCTGTACCATCTGTGTCATGCAGGTGGAAGAGTGAGCAGCTCTCCTTGGCCACAGCAGAAACAAATACTGTGTAGCACGTACTGAAATTTGGGTAGTGGGAGCTGGCAAGCCGCAGGTGTCCCTACAGAGACCAGACTGGCTGTTCCTGGATGGCCGAGCCATCGCAGCCATCCCACAAACACCTGGTGGTTCCAGCCATATCCTCTGTCACATTCTCAACTCTTGCCGCCTGTTTATGTTTCATCTGCATAATGTATCTGCCAGTAGTGTAGTAGGCTTGTTTAGTAACATCTAACTTTGAAGGTAGCTTTGAAATGTTGGGTTCCAGAGCAGACTGTGAAAGGGGCCATGGATGCAAACAGCTGGACCCTGTGTTTCCTCTGCCATCCAGACTGACTTTCTTTGGGAAAATAAGAAATGTGATATGAAATCCTGAGTCCCACCAAAAACAGTTCATCTAATTTCAGTGTGATCAAAATGGAGTAGCTAAATTCAGTCTCCTTCAGCATTCAGTGCAGGATTTGAGCACCTACTATGAGTCAAGTGGAAACTATGTCAGGATGCCAAGGATGAGGAGAGAAATAGACAGATTATTATAATACAGTACAATAATAGCTCTAATTGTGTCTCTCTAGGGACAGTGGAGAGAGATGAAGGAAGGGCAGAAAAAGAAAAATATACTGGGGAAGAGCACTGGAGTTGGATCAATGGGAATGTGTTGTATGACCAAGGGTTGAAGACGTTTCAAGGACAGGCCCAGCATATACAAAGGCATGGAAGTATGAAAATGGTAAATAAGTGAATACAGCTGCAGCATACACAGGGGCGAGGGAGACGGAAAATGTGACTGAACAGGTAGGCTGAGGGGATATTGGGAAGAGAGGTCTTGTGCAGGTTGCTGGGGTTTTATGTAGTAGAAGGCATAATACGAATTTCACAAGGTAACTTTCAGCAGTCTAGAAGAAGGCTTGGAGGGAATAGAGACTAGAGAGAGAGGCCAGGTGAGTCCGTGGTGGTCATCCAAAGGAGAACAGGAGGGTGTGAATGCTGCCACTGGGCCCCTGGATGGATGAAATACTTAGTAGATCATGAAAAATATAGAGTTGCAAAGCATGATCATTCTAATTATGTATTAACAATACAAATGCTCAGCCAGACATGGTGGCTCACGCCTGTAATCCCAGCACTTTGGGAGGCTGAGGCGGGCGGATCACAAGGTCAGGAGATCAAGACCATCCTGGCTAACACAGTGAAACCCCGTCTCTACTATAAATACAAAAAATTAGCGGGGCGTGGTGGCGGGCACCTGTAGTCCCAGCTACTTTGGAGGCTGAGGCAGGAGAATGGTGTGAACCCGGGAGGTGGGGCTTGAGTGAGTGAGCCAAGATTGCGCCATTGCACTCCAGCCAGCCTGGGAGACAGAGACAGACTCCATCTCAAAAAAAAAAAACAACCAAACAAACAATACAGTTGCTCCTCAACTTACGAGGGAGTTACGTCCAGATAAACCCATTGTAAGTTGAAGATATCTGATGAAGGGTTTACCTGGGTATAACCCCATCTTTTTTTTTTTTTTTTTTTTTTTTTTTAGTTCTACATTATTTTAATTTTTTTTCAATTTTATTTTATTTTATTTTATTTTAATTTTTTTTTCTTCTTCTTCTTCTTATTATTATACTTTAGGCTCTATGGTACATGTGCGCAACGTGCAGGTAAGTTACGTATGTATACATGTGCCATGCTGGTGCGCTGCACCCACCAACTCGTCATCTAGCATTAGGTATATCTCCCAATGCTATCCCTCCCCCCTCCCCCCACCCCACAACAGTCCCCAAAGAGTGATGTTCCCCTTCCTGTGTCCATGTGTTCTCATTGTTCAATTCCCACCTATGAGTGAGAATATGCGGTGTTTGGTTTTTTGTTCTTGCGATAGTTTACTGAGAATGATGATTTCCAATTTCATCCATGTCCCTACAAAGGACGTGAACTCATCATTTTTTATGGCGACTTTACTCAATGTGTATTGCTTTTGCAGTCTTGTAAGTCAATAAATCCTGAGTTGAGCCATTATTAAGTCAGATACTGGGTATAATTGTGTTCTCGTAGTGTACTACCCATTACCCAGGAGAAGTTGTGTTACATGTTCGTGGGGCTGAACTAACCTTTCTTCATAGAAACACTTTACCTGCAGCTTTTTCTTTGAATCAGGTGGTTTGATTGAACCTGAGGACCCGGCAGAGTGGAAAGAGCATGCAGTGTGAAGTCACTCAGGTCCCAGTGGGAATCTGGGCCCTTCTGCTCATTCATGTGTGATCCTAGGCCAATCTCCTATCTTTTCTGAAACTTAATTTGCACTTCCCTCCACCTTAGTCATACGTTCCATTGGTCCTATCTTAGATCTTTTTATCACCTCTAACTGCCCACCTCTGAAGTTTCAATTTCATAATCCATATATCCCGCTCTGACCACTCCCTTTTAGGCTTTCACCTCACTCTCTTCACTACCTCCACTACAGAGGATCTTAGACCCCACTGAAGTCTCCAATCCCTGGCTCAGGTTAGGATAAGGATAAACTGCTATAGCTAAAAGACCCCACTTGCAGTGATTAAACAAGAGGGGAGTTTTTTTCTCTCTCAGGTCACAGTGCAAGGCAGATGTTCAGAGTCAGTGAGTGGTTCTGCCACATACAGCCTGAAGGACCCAAGTGTCTTCCATCTTGTTTCTTTGCCATTCACTGTGGTATTGTCCTAGATTGAGATAGGGAGAGTCATAGGGAGAGTATGAGTGTGGAGGAGACTCTCCATTAGGATCACACATCACTCCCCTTCATGTTCCATTGGAGAGGTCCTCACCATATGGCCACTTAACAAGCAAGGGAGCTTGGGAAATGTAGTGTGCCTGGCCCGCTGTGTCCTGTGTACTCTTGCATTCAGAAGAAAAGAGAATGAGTTTTGGTGGACCACTAGCCTTTGCTGGGATACTGCATCTTCATAGCTGTCACCTACCCTCAGATCCTCTCTTCTTTCCTTATTCAGCCTAGGTTGCATAATCTAACACCATAATCACTCCCTTAACTTCCTTGCTGTTCTGCCTCCTTCATGCAAATTTGGAAAACTCTCAACTCTGTACATGTCTGTCTCTGAACAGCTGAAAATAGCTGCAGAAAAACCACATCTATTCTTAAATTCATGACCACAGACTTAAAATGGGCACTAAAGATCGCTGAGCAATTCTTTCAACATTGTAAGACTTTCCTTATTTGTTTACTTTCCAACTCTCTGAAATTGCTGTTTTGCACCTTTGCCTCTCACTTCAAAACCCCTCCTTCAGTAGGCCAGGCTTGGTGGCTCAGGCCTATAATCTCAGTGCTTTGGGAGGCCAAGGTGGGAGGATTGCTTGAACCCAGGAATTCAAGGTTCCAGTGAGCCTCACTGTACTCCAGCCTGGGCAACAGAGCGATACCCTGTTTATTAAAAACACATTAAAAAACTCCTCCATTATCTCAGCTGGTTATCTTGCCATTTGGCAGAAATAGAATCAGGTGGGAACTCCCCTTTCTTTACCATGTTAGCTATGACTTGCATCTGTACTTGTTCCCTGCCTTACCTCCTATTGCAGCAAATGGAATAATCCCTGTTCTCTAAAAGGCAAGCCCCTCTACCTGTCCACTGGATCCTGTCTCCTTGTGGCTTTTCAAAAGACCCTGGTCTTTGTTTCTGCAATTATTTTATCTATCTTGCATCATATTTCTCTTGGTAAATCATTTTTGTTGCTAGAAGATCTTTGGTCTTTAAAAAGTCCTGCTTTGACCCCTTATTCTCCTTTGTTACTGCTCATTTCTCTGCTACCCTTCATAGCAAAACTCAAAAGAGTTGTCTAAATTAAATGATTTCACTTCCCTGTGGCCCATTTCCTCAACCCACTCCAAAGAAGTCTCTGTCCCCACCCCTCCTCTGAAACTGCAGTTGTCCAGGTAACCAGTGATTTCATGTTGCCAATACAGTGGTCGCCTCTAGTCCTTCTTTTCCTCAACCTCCCAATATTGGACGTAGTTGATTTGTCTCTGTACCAAGAAATGCTTGGTTCTCTTGTTTCTAGGACAGTATATGGTTTTTTACCTGCCTTACTGATTGTTGCTTCTTGGTCCCCTTTGTTGGCTTCCCCTTGTTTGCATCTATTAAGTGGCTTTCAGCTGCAAAAACAGAAAACCCAAAATTTCTGGCTTAAACAATAAGGAAATTTATTGTCTCACAGAATTGGAAATCCAGATGTAGAGTGAATTTCAGGGTTGTATGCTCCAGGTCAGCAGTCCCCAACATTTTTGGCACAAGGAACTGGTTTTATGGAAGACAATTTTTCCACAGGTTGGGCACAGGGGAGT
The DNA here is from genome assembly GCF_028885625.2 of Pongo pygmaeus. NCBI lineage: Eukaryota > Metazoa > Chordata > Mammalia > Primates > Hominidae > Pongo > Pongo pygmaeus. The sequence continues at coordinate 94,162,762 of NC_072389.2, read as the reverse complement.
GGTTTGGGATGATTCAAGTGCATTACATTTATTGTGCACCATATTTCTATTATTATTCTACTGTAATATATAATGAAATAATTATACAGCTCACCATAATGCAGAATCAGTGGGAGCCCTGAGCTTGTTTTCCTGCAACTAGACACTCCCATCTGGGGGTGTTGGGAAACGGTGACAGATCATCAGGCATTAGATTCTCATAAGGAGCACGCATCCTAGATCCCTCACATGCACAGTTCACAATAGGGTTCGTGCTCTTATGAGAATCCAGTGCCACCGCTAATCTGACGGGAGTTGGAGCTCGGGTGGTAACGCAAGCAGCTGTAACTAGAGATGAAGCTTTGCTCGCTTGCACACCACTCACCTCCTGCTGTGCGGCCTGGTTCCTAACAGTCCGTGGACAGGTATTGGTCCATGGCCCAGGGATCAGGGACCCCTGCTCTAGGTAATCAGCCATGTCATCTATGGCCAAGTTCTTTCCTCCTATTCCCTCCATCCAGAAAATCAGCTTCATCCTAAGTCGGATTCTTTCTGAGTATGCTCATAGGGCACTGGATAGTGGAAATGTGGGATACATGTTTCTTCACTGACATCCTCAAAAAAGAAATGCTCCCAGATATCTTTACCTCATTGTACCATGGACCTGAATTAAGACACATGACATTCCATGCAGACTAGTTTTGGCCTAGGATTCTGATCACTAGCAAAGAGTATGGGACTATCGTGATTGGTTTAGACTGCTCAGGGGACATCCCTAGAGTGAAGTCGGATGTGTGGGAGATGGACAGAACAGAGGTGGATGGAAAAAAGGAAATTGAGAATAATTCCTAAGTTTTCGGGTCAAATAAATGGATAGATATTGAAGCTATATGAGAAGTCTTAGAGAAAAGACAGGTTGGTGGGGTGGGTGGTGGGTGTAAATCAGTGTTGTTTTAGACATGCTAGTTTTGAAATGCCTATTAGATGTCCAAGTGAGGACGTTTTAAGTCATAGGATGCATGAATTTGGAGCTCAAGAAAGGAGTCAGGTCTGGATTTATAATGTTAAAAGACATCAGCATATAGCTAGAATTTAAAACCATGGGAATGGACTATATAGAGTAAAAGAGGTGAGGATCCAAGGCACTGGGTCACTCCAACAGCTGAAGGAGAGCAGAGGGGAAGCACTCACTTCATTGAGTACTTGGCTCATATTAAGTTATCAATGCCTTTGTTTTTTTGTATATTAGTTTTATTCCTAAAGGATTTAAGGCAGTTCTTAGTCAATTCCAGTGTCTTCTCTCCACAAATGTCTGATGGATCTCAAGAATCTGGAGAAACAAGTTCTTTGGAACCAAAATTATAAGAAAAGCAGGGACAGACTTTCAGATCCAGATTCTTCCCTGAACCTCTCTCTTCCCATCCCTGCTTGGCAGGGAGCTGACATGTCAGCTGTCAGTGCCAAGCTGCTCTGGACCTTGAGAGAAGGGCTCCATTTAAGGATAGCAAAACCTCTTTCATTTGGAGCCCTTGCAGAGAAGCACAGTATAAATGAGTGAAAAACCTAAATTAGATAATTTTTAAAAGAATGGTAGCTTCATTATTTTCAAGTACACAGAGTAACTTAAACTCAGTCATGAAGTGTTCCTTTGTAGAAGCCCTTAGGGACTTTCCTTAATGAGTAGATTATAATTATTGGTAATCAGCATAACAGTTCTCTGTAATGCATGCTTTGAAAGCAATTGAGCATATTAAGTGATTTTGATGTTCCACAGGGCAAATTTGTTTACAGCATTTATCTGCTCAGTATATACCCTTTATAGCTATAACCCTCTGTTTGAAAGAAAAACTTCTGAAGTCTCTCTTCATCAGGCAATGTTTGATTACCAGTGTAGGAGGCAGGGAGATACTTAGTAGGACTTGGATTCTTTATCCGTGGTGCCCGATAGAATTATGGGAATAACTTTCATGTGAAGCCTGGTGCAAACCCTGGCTCTGTCACCTATGATGTACCCCTGGGCTTGATGATAAGAATTTTAGTGAGTCTGTTTCTCCTCTGTAAAATGGGGATAATTTCTACTTTTCAGGGTTGATGTGAGCACTAAATGAGTACTAATTAAAGCTCTTGATATAATAAGTGCTCAGTAAATGCACCCTGCCTTCTCCCTTCTCTGTAAATCTCTTGGCCTGTGTGGGAGGGTCTCCTGCCTCTTTAGTGTCACAGACTGCTCCCAGCCCAGGTTGTACCTCTTCATTTCCTAGTGACCAACTGACATAAGCTTGCCGCTTCTCTAGGCCTAACCCCTGCCCACCCATGGCAGTTGAGGTGGTGCCATTCTCTTGCCATGCATACCTAAGGCTGAGGAGACCAGAACACCTCTAACCTGCTTTGCCACCAAACACATTGGTTAAAGGGAGCTTTGTTTGCTGAAGGTTTGTTATTGGTGTGTTGTTGATGGCTAACATTTATTAAAAGCTTACTTGCTATAGGCCAGATGCTATGCCAAGCACCTTATATAGGAAAGATTTGCATTTCATGAATTTTGAGATGCAGTTTTTGAAACTGGAGTGTATCTTAAAGTTGGTGTCTTCTCAGTGTCAGCAAGGCAGCAGTTGCAACATTGCTGTTCTCATCGCCTGTGGATGTGCAAACTGGGCGCACTCTTCCCATTGTCATCATTTTTGTTGAGTAATGTGCATTGTTGATAACCACATGTGTTCAATGTAAGTGCTTTTTAAGATGCCTTCAAAAGATTATACTGTGATTTGGTATTATAATAAAAGGTGGTTTTGTACTCAGAAAGGCAGAGCAGTGGGGTTAATTTGATATTAGTAAAGCACAGATTTGCCATCAGAGGAATGAACATGATTTTTTACAAAGCAGGAGGTGTTTTTTGGAACTAAGAAAGAAAGATATCCACTAGTAAATGAAGTTTTACTGACATGCTGAGATTCATGCGAAAGGATTGCCTATCAAACAGCAAACAAGGCGCAACTAAAGGAGAAATTGACCCATCCTTTGGAATAAATGGAAGAAGTTTTAATGTAGTGAGAGGCCTAGTGGAACCAATTCATGCAGAGCACAGGACTAATCATTGAGATGTGAATCGATTTGTTAGATGCTTCCTGCTCACTTTGAACAGGAGCTGATTAATTTCCAGGGACATGTGATTCAATATAGAAAAAAGTGAAACTAGAGGTTAAGTCAAATAAAAAACAAAATCTGAAAAAGGCCAAAAGCGCTTTTTGGATACGTATATCTTAAAGGTACTGGCATTTGTCTTAATCAACTGTGGGAAGGCACACGGGAAATGACTGTCGTGAAGAAAGAAATGTGTTATATGCATAGGTCCCTAGAAATTGAAGGCGTGGTATGCATGCAGGGCCATGGGTAAGCACCTGGATTGGTCAGGAGGCAGAGGGAACAGGCAAAAACATGGATAAGAGCCTGTGTTGTGGTTTCTGCAGAAATTAATGTGCCAGACAGCAGGTAAGCAGGTTTGGGATTGACTAATTTGAATTTTGATGGGCCCTGGGGTCTAGGTGCTATCCCTAGTTGTCTGGTACCTGGCCCTGGGGTGATTAGGGCTGAGTGTGAGAGCCCTATAAAAAGGTGCTTGGCAGTGTGGGCTCTGGGTTGGTTGGTTTGCATATGAAAGACATGTTCTCAGGCAAGTTGTTTGCTATCTCCAGGAATTAGCAAACTCTGGGAGGGGCAGTCCAGGGTCAGTATGGCCCCAAGATGTCAAGGCATCAGAAAACAAAAGACATGGTTGATATAATATAAAAATGATTCCAAGCAATAAGCATTGTCATGGTTTAATTTGTTCTTAGAGTGACAGATTGTGGTAGTCAACCTCTAAGATGGCCTACAGTGACCCTACCTTCTATATTCATGCCCTCCCACATCGTATCATGGTTGGTTGGCATGACCAATAAAACACAGCAGAAGTGATGATGTGCCACTTTCAAGGCTTATTTATAAAAGACATTTCAAGGCTAGGCTTCTGCACCCTGCCCGCACCCCTGGAATCATTCAGCCGCCATATCACAAGAACACACAGGCGAGCTCCTGGAGAGACCTCCTTGCTGAGGAACTGAGGCTTCCTGCCAATAGCCATGTGAATGAAATATCTCGGAATCCAGTCCTCCCGCTTCATTCAAGCCTATATGACAGCAACCTCATGAGAAACTCTGAGCCAGAACTGCCCAGCTAAGCCACTCCCAGATTCTTGATTCTCAGAAATTGTGTAAGATAATAAATGATTTTTTTTTTTTTTTTTTTTTTTTTTTTGAGACAGGGTCTCCTTCTGTTGCTCAGCCTGGAGTGCGGTGGCATGATCATGGCTCACTGTAGACCTTCTGGGTTCAAACGATCCTCCCATCTCAGCCTCCTGAGTGGTTGGGACCACAGGTACATGTCACCATGCCTGGCTAATTGTTTTTAGTTTTTTGTAGAAACAGGGCCTTCCTGTGTTGTCCAGGCTGGTCTCAAACTCCTAGGTTCAAGCGATTCTCCTACCTTGGGCTCCCAAAGTGCTGAGATTACAAGCGTGAGCCACCGCGCCTGGCCAATAAATGTTTTAAGCTGCTGAATTTTGGAGGTAATTTGTTGTGTAGCAATGTATAGCCAACACACACATAAATAAAGGTGTCTTTTTGCAATATGGCATCCTCTGAAAAATGCAGTATTCCTATTTTGTAGATAAGGAAACTGACCTTAGAGAGATCAAGCAATTTGCTAAAAGTAACATTACTGGTTAATGTCAAGTAAACTTTAACCTGGGCTTATGTCAGAATTCATTTAAATCTCTGAATTTATTTAGGTCTAAACTTGGTTATTTTACTGATTTCCAAAAATATTAATAGGGAAATTTGATATTTTTGTGTCTTTGTATCCATCTTCTTCCTTGTAGGTGGATGGCTTAGCAAAGTATTTTTTATTAAAGGTTGACAATATATCCCACATGATTTCTCTTTCTCCTGTTTTTTTCTTTAAATTTATTTTATTTTATTTTATTTTTTTTTGAGACACAGTCTCAGTCTGTTGCCCAGGCTGGAGTGTAGTGGTGAGATCTCAGCTCTTGCAGCCGCCACCTCCCAGGCTTAAGCGATTCTCATGCCCCAGTCCCCCAAGTAGCTGGGATTACAGGCATGTGCCACCACGCCCAGCTAATTTTTATATTTTTAGTAGATACTGGGTTTTGCCATGCTGGCCAGGCTGGTCTCCAACTCCTGGCCTCAAGTGATCCACCTGCCTTGGCCTCCCAAAGTGCTGGGATTACAGGTGTGACCCTGGCCTCTTTCTCCTTCTTAACACTAGTGTGTTAGTTGACTTGTGTGTTTATTCATATGTTATACATTTATTGAGGACCTGCTAAAGGCCAGGGACTAGGAATAGAAGAATGTGTAAATCACAGCTCTAACCTTTACCTTTCTAGTCTGGTAATGTCTCTGAATGCCAATCTCTCTCTCTCTTAGAAAGAAAGAGGTGCCTTGTCCTCTCTCTCAACTGTCCCACCATCAGTAACGGAACCAGGAAACCAGTCTTTGAGTATGGAGTTAGCAAGAAAGCTGAGTGTTGGGCGGCTTTTTTTGTGGAAGCTCACTGCTTATCCATGTAATGTTTCATTAATTCTTTGATGCTGAAGTTTCACCTCCTGCAGGGAGCATTTGCAGCACCCCAGGTGAGTTGTCAGCAGTCGCTGCCTGGCAGTAGCACGCATTAACTCTAGTGAGCAGAGGTGGAGTGCAAAGGCTCCCCACACTGCTGCACCTTGAGCTGCTCTTCCTGGCCCAGCCTGTTCTGCTTCCTGGGACTCCAGATCTGGTCTCCAAGTACTGTTTCTCTTCTAAGTGTAGTCATTAACTTCCCAGAGTGAGAAGAAGAGACTAAAAAAAAAAGAGAGAGAGACTGTCTCTTAGTTTTAATTAATTGTTGAAAAAATAGAGAGGGGCCCCATATTTCTACTGAAAGAAAGGAGAAGTTGGGGAATGGGAATATTCTGAACAGGAATGAAAAAGTGAATGAAAAGTAATCTTTAGATTCAGTCTCTTTGCCCTAGTCTTTAAAAGTTTCTGTTGGGGGTTACAAAGTTTGAAATCTGTCTTAAGGAGGGATGTATTACTCAAAATAAATTGCCTCTGTCATTCAGTGTGATATGATGGACTGTGGAGACTTGGTAGGGGCAGGATGAGAGGAGGTTAGGGATAAAACTCTACATATTGTGTACAGTGTATACTACTCCAGTGATAGATGCACTAAAATCTCAGCCTTCACCACTAGTTCATGCATGTAACCCAAACCACTGCTACCCCAAAAGCTGCTGAAATAAAAAGCAACAACAACAAAAACAAATGGACTCTAGCTTGTTTTCCTTTCAGATCTTCTTTTTTAAATGTCATTCTGGCTAAAACAATTTTTTAAAAATGTTTATCTGAAAAGTGATTGTCAACCCTCAGGGTAGGTTCAGCATGAGATTGATGTAGTAGCCACGTCAGAATCCTGAGAGGGATATCCTTTGGAAAAAAAAAAAAAAAAAAAAAAGGCCGGGCGTGGTGGCTCATGCCTGTAGTCCCAGCACTTTAGGAGGCCACGGTGGGCAGATCACCTGAGGTCCGGAGTTCGAGACCAGTCTGGCTAACATGGTGAAATCCCGTTTCTACTGAAAATACAAAAAATTAGCCAGGCATGGTGGCATGCGCCTATAATCCCAGCTACTTGGGAGGCTAAGGCAGGAGAATTGCTTGAACCTGGGAGGCGGAGGTTGCAGTGAGCTGAGATCGCGCCATTGCACTCCAGCTTGGGCAACAAAAGTGAAACTCTGTCTCAAACAAACAAACAAACAAACAAAAAAAACCTCAGTACATTTTTTATTGGGAATTTTATTGGGAAAATGCATACATTTTCATATTACAAACCTCAGAGAGTTTGAAAAGCAATCTTGTCTGATGAGGTTATGCAGAAGGCAGTGATTCATAACTGGGGTACATCCCCTCAAAATCTTAGAAGAACATGAGGTTTACCTAGTTATCAAATGAGGGGAGACATTTTAGAAGGTTAAGAAACATGTTAGAAAAATATTGAGTTTCCTAAAAAGGCAGAATGGAGAAAGCTGGAGCCGGATGCAGGAACATTTCTGTGCCTCTCATGCTGGGAGGATTCAGGGAGAGGCAGGCAACAGGGGCCAAGGTCAGGGAAGAACAAGTATGCAAAATGGACCTGTGACAGCCGGGGTGCCATTGTCTTCTGGGTTTCTGTTTATATTTTGCAGTGAGAAAGCCCCTTCTGGGGGGAAAAGTCCCATAAAAATCCCACAAATGATAATTTATGCACGGCAAAAAAACAAAAACAAAACAAAGTCAAACGATAACCTCTTTAGCAAAGGATTGATTTCCTTACTACAAAACAGCCTATAAATATCTAATAAAAATATGAACACTACAAAAGATAAAATGGACTATGTTATTAGCAGAGTGTTCCCAGAAAAAAATAAATAAACATGATCAACAACCACATGACAATTGTTTATAATATTTATTTTTCACCTATCAGATTAGCAAGGGTTAAAGATGTTTGATGACCTAGTACTGACAAGGATGTAGGGCGCTCACCCACTGTTGGTGGGAGAGTAAGTTGGTTCAGATTTCTTGGAAGACAAAAAAGCAATATGTTAAAAAATGTATATAACTTTTAACCCAGTTAAATTCCAACTCTATGTGTCAATACCAAAGGTATCAGAAGAAAAAAACGATAAATGTGTCAGGGCAAAACATTTGTATATGTGAACAAGACATATATGTTCATTGCAACTTTTTATGAAAAAATGGGAACTGTTAAATGTGCATCAGTAGAAAACAGACTACATACATCATGAGACAGCCATACAATGGGATCCGATAGAGCTGTTAGAAGTAATGAGGCAAATCTGTACGTATTGATTTGGAAAGCTCTCTGAGACATTAGTTGAACTGTGTTTAGCATGATGCTATTTTTCGTGTGAAGAAAAAACTAAACTGTGCTGAACTTAAAGTCAGTCTACATATAAATACATACATGCTTGGAGAGTCATAGAATGCTTTTGAAAGGACACGGAAGACTATTAATGGTTTTCTCTGGAAAGTGGGTGTGGAAGTGAGGGAAGATAGACATTTCCCTTTATCTTTGTAATTTTTTTTTCACTGTGAACATGAACTAAGAAAATTTTTTTCATTGCAGTAAAAAACATAAAATTTATCATCGTAACTATTTATAAGTGTAACACCACTGTGAGTTCAGTAATGCTAAGTGCATTCATGTGGTTATGCAACCAGTCTCCAGAACTTTCATCTTGCAAAGCTGAAACTCCATACCCATTAAACAACAACTGCCCGTTCTCCCTCCCCACAGACCCTGGCAGCCACCATTCTACTTGCTGTCTCTATGAATTTGATTACTCTAGTAATCATATAAGTGGAATACTAGTATTTGTCCTTTTGTGACTGGCTTATTTCACTTAGCATCATGTCCTCAAAGTTCATGCATGTTGTAGCGTGTGTCAGAATTTCCTTCCTTTTTAAGGCTGAATAATACTCCATTGTGGGTAGATACCACCTTTTGTTTATCCATTCACCCATCAATAGACACTAGGGTTGCTTCCACCTCTCAGCTATTGTGAATAGGGCTATGATGAACAATAGATGTGTAAATATCTCTTGGAGAGCCTGCTTTCAATTATTTTGGGCATATACCCAGAAGTGGCATTTAATGAGATTTTCCTAAAAGTATTTAACAGATGAATTCACCTGCAGCAGTAGAGGTGGTATTAGGTAGACACTCTGTGGGCTAGTTGAACTGCGTAGTCTGAGGCCAGATTTTCTTTACCAGCCTCCCAGGGGTTTAGCAATTTCATTCCTGTGCTGTGAGCCTTTCCTTTGCGCAGAGACAGGGGGAGGCTTAGCAGGCTTGTGAACCAGCTGCTCCCATGTGCATTAATTCAGCACATTTCTATAGCTCTCTGAAGGAGGAGATGCTGCAGCAGCATTTAATTAGTGGCCAGGAACATGCTTTCCCAAGGACATGACTTATTTCTCAGCCAGCTGCTGCCTGTTGCTCCCTAGCAACATGAAGTACTCACATCTGATTGCTCTAGGGCCCTTTCTCTCCAGATGAGGGGGTGGCCAGTTCACCTGCTGTCATAGCCTGGGGTGGAGGCAGGGGTGTCCTTGGGTCTGGGGCTAATTCTTCAGGAAAGGGTGGTCTGAACTTGTTATTCCTGCCAGCTGTGGTACTGAACCTCTTGATCCTTGAACTGCCTACTAGTGGTTCAGGTGCTCCACCACTCCTTTCCTTCAGGTTCATGATTAGAGCAGACAGAATGTGACCAGCTATGACACAGACAGAGCAACACGGCCTAGAAAAGTCCACTGGGATTTTAAAGTACAACTGAGAAGTTTGAGGAGGAGGGAATGACCTCAGACCCAGTTGGGAGGCCTGCCTTTCAGGATGGACTAGGGGAGGGAGATATTGGAGGCCCTGGCACCACACCACCTTGTGCAAGAGGAGCAAGGGGAGCTTCAGCCTCCTCCTAGGTGGCTGGCTAACTGGCTAACTAGGGCCCTTGGAAAGAGAGAGTGGGATGGCAGATATCCAAAGCAGCCACCACTGTGAGTCTGAACTTGCCTTCCTCACCAGTTTTGAGAGATGGCTGCTCAGAGACTAGACTTCAGATCACGCTGGTTCCTCTCAAGTGCTTCTGCAGAGGTTGCAAACTGGAGGCTTTGAGATGAGGTGCTGCACACTGACATGCTTTATTTGGTATGTTTGCAGTTTTGAAGTTTTAAAGAATATCCTGCTTTTTCATGTTGCTATCAGGAAGCCTAACAGTCCCACATGCCAATAATCGGGGCCCCCTTTAGACTGAGCATGTGTGCTCTCCAGCTTACACAGTCCCCTCCTCACTCCTTCAACCCTGTTTGAGTGTGAGATTCCTGTGTCCTTCTCTAGCCACAATGGTGAGCACGGCTGTGTCTGCAGGGGCCACCTTGTATTTATTCATTCATTCCACAAACATTTATTGAGTTTCTTTTGAGTATCTGGCCCTGAGCTAGGCACTAGGCTAAAAAGATCAATACAGGGTGGTCTTTGGACTCCCTGAGCTTATGGACCAGGTTCAGAGACAGACAAGTAAAGGGGCTGGGGGGATTCACTGAAATCAGGTGACAGGTGCACAAGGTTTGGGGGAGCACAGAGACCTTGGGTATCTGACCTAGACTGGGGGGTTGAGGAAGGCTTCTGGCAAAGATATCACCTGAGTTGAAAATTCTGAAGGATGAGAGGAGTTAGCCTAATGACAATAGGGGAGAGGTGGAGGAATGGGAAGAGAAGGGTGTTCCAGCCAGAGGCAGTGAGGTACAGACGCATGGAGGCACGACAGAGTTTGGCATGCTTGGGGGCCAGCAAACAAAACCTTGCTTAAAGCTAAGTGCCCCTGTTGGGGTGGCCAGGGAGGCAGTGGGGAGCAGACTTGTCAGCCTTCTGAGCTTCTGTGTTTAGAGAGCCCTTGAAGAGTTTAATTGGTGAAGCCATTTGTCAGATTTGTGTTTTCAGATTACCCTGGCTACAGAATGGATTTGATGCAGGAAGCAGGGAGGTCTAGAAAAGAGGCCTTTACGGTCACATAGGAAATAAATCATCTATGCATAGGAGACTCCTGAACTCCTCCCTCCCACCCTGTAGGCAATGGAGACCTGATGAAAGCGAGGAACAGACTTTCAGAGGTGCAGAAACTGCCCTAAGTTCGGCCCCTGCTGTTTGCATTCAGCCTGCGTTCTTACTGCTTCCTCTGCCCACTTTGTTCCTGCTTCTCCCACCCTCACTAGCTTCTTATAACTGGCAGCTGGACTTGATAATATCAGCGGAGGCTTGGCACAGTGCTGGCACAGTCAGTGCTCAATCAGGGACTGCTATTGTTGGACAACCTGGCTGGCAGAGATCTCAGCTTCCGTCCAAGCTGCTGCCTCTCAGACGGAGCTCTCGGTGTGCTGGGCACTATCGCACGTGGCCTGTCCCAGCCCAGGGCACCGTTCCCCTCTACACCTGACCAGGCCTTAGTGCCCTGTGCCCCAGGGTGGATGGTCAGGAGTGTTGGTGGGTTGGCAGTGGCCAAGGGTTGGGGAGGATGGGATGGATGGGCATGATATAGAGAGTGAGCAGTTGTACATGGGTGACTGAGGGAAGGACAAAGTCAGGGGTGAGTCAGCAGGTGGGGGAAGATGGTGCCCAGCCAAGACTGGGAGCCACGAAGAGGCCGGTTGGGAAGGAAGGATGCTGGACACGGTTTGTGGTGCTCATGAGAAGATACCCAGTGGGAACATGCATAGGAGAGGCAGGTAATGAACCTGGAGAGCCAGATCTCGAGACTGGAGGTCAAGCTTGAGGAGCCAGAGGCAGAGCATGCAACTGGTATCATGAGAGCCGCCGAGTCACCCAGGGGAGTGTTTTGAGTAGTAACTGTGTGCCAAGCATGGTGTTCTCACTGTATTAACTGCTTAAATCCTCACAGCAACCCCATGAAGTAAATCAGGAGGTGTTTCTGGACCGCTCAGTTACCAGCCCTCAGTTACTGAGTGGAAGAGTTAGGATTTGAGCTTGCGTGGTCTCTGCTTCCGAAGCTTCTGTTGAGAACTGTTACATGCCTGCATTGCTGCCCTCTCTGGGCACCTGTCCTAGGGAGTTGTCAGACATTTCCGTCAATCTAAACGACAGCTCTGTGAAGGAGGCAATAATATTCCTGTTTTCAGATGAGAACACTGAGGCTCAGAGACTTGCCCTAAATAACACACATGGTGGATGTAAAATCAGGATTTGAATCGAGTCTGATTCTGAAGCCTGAGCTGTTGTCGTGAGCACATGCTGTCTTTGGGGCCAGGTTGGATAGTGAAGGAGGCGAGGACCCCTGCAAACCTGAGGCAGAGGAGTTCTGTGACCCAATGCCCAGATGAAGCAAAGGGGAGGGGAATAGGAGCGAGAGAGGGAGAGTGCCGGAGGGACAGAATTCATCACACTCACCAAGGGAGGGAGGCTGGTGAGTCGCCTAAGATTTGGTCTCTAGAATTCTGACTCCATGCTTCCTCAGCTATCTGACCCTGTGGTATCGTCTCAGCCTCAGTTTCTTCATCTGTAAATAGGCATAATAATACTGACTGCTGAGTGTTGTGTTGAGGACGAAATGAGAGACTGCATGTCTGGCCAGGGTCTAATACGTAGTGAGCCATCCACAACAGAAAGCACCTGTCAAATGCCAGGCTAGGCTGCCCTCTCCAGAGAGCGTCTCCTTCAGTCAGGGTGGGCACAAGTGCATGTTTGAAGGGTTAATTTGGCATTTTCAAGTCATTCTACCCATGGTGAGAAAGTAGTAGCTTTTTCCATTTCTGGAGAGACTATAGGAGATGACAGCCTTTGGTCTGGCTCCCATTCCAGCTGCTGCTTATTGATGAAGTGAAAATAGGAAGCTACCACCTCTCAATTCTCCTGCTGTGTAGGCAACACCGGCCTGTCTCAGCCTGCAGACACCTTCTAGGTGTGTGTTTTTTATATTGTGTGAGCCACAGGACAACAGGATTCTGGCTTGGGGGTGGAAAAGGCTGTGTTCTCTCCACACCTTCCTCAGAAAATACAAAAGAGTGGCTGGGCTGTGGCCACTCAGTGCTGCAGGTAGCACAGAACTGCAGGCAGTCTTACACTGCAACCTCACACTGAAGTAGTGCTCGCAGGGTCTCCGAGGCCACCTAATTCACAGGCTCCCAGCAGTTTCCAGTCCAGGGCCTTGGTTCACCCATACAGTGACTTCAGTGGGCTCACCCCCATGGTTCTACTTTTCAGACCCTTTGAGTGACATTGCCATTTGATTGGTTCCCATAGCATTCGAACCTCTTTCTGGGTTTGTGCAGTCCTACACTTTCTGAGTTCTAACTGGAAGCAAAGGCCATCCTCTCTCACAGGGGCATTGCTGCTGAGGCTCTGCCAATCAGCCCACCTGTGCCAGACTTCTGGAGCCAGCTGTGCAACACAGATAGCCTGGGGGAGCTCCCTTTGTAGGGCAGCAGCCCCCCCATACTAGTATTTTAGTACCAAAGTTGAGTTTCCCAGATCCCATCTGGAAACAGCATAAAAAAATTATTCTACTGCTGGAGTGATGAGAGGTAGGCAAAAGGATTCCCACTGCATAGACTGGGAAACCAGTAAGAGAACAAGGACAAGGGAGTCACTGACAGGGTCACAGTTAGCGTGCAGGCCTTTCATTTTATAGTCTTGCCACTAGATTCTTAAAGTCCATTCATAGTTTTCAGGACACTTTCTGAAGAGGGTTCTAAAGCTATTCCTTTGGGCCTCCTTAGAGTGCAAACAGATGAGCTGAAGGCCCTGAGTTAAAGCAGGCATCTACAAGCCCCATCCAGGGGGAGTGCAGGGGAGCTAAGAACAGTGAGCACTTCCTGGGCACTTGAACCAGACACTGTGCTAAAATTCTTTGTGTATGTCAATTATGATCCACTCAACTCTCTGAAATGCCTACTGTTACTGTCTTCATCTTATAGATAAGGAATTCAGGTACAGCGAAACTAAGTAACCTTCTGAAAGTCACAAAGCTGGAGCCAGAATTCAAACTTAGACTTCAGGCCAGGCGTGGTGGCTCACTCCTGTAATCCCAGCACTTTGGGAGGCCGAGGCGGGCGGATCATGAGGTCAGGAGATCGAGACCATCCTGGCGAACATGGTGAAACCTCGTCTCTACTAAAAATACAAAAAAAAAAAAAAAAAAAAAATTAGCCGGGTGTGGTGGCAGGTGCCTGTAGTCCCAGCTACTCAGGAGGCTGAGGCAGGAGAATGGCGTGAACCTGGGAGGTGGAGCTTGCAGTGAGTGGAGATCGCGCCACTGCACTCCTGCCTGGGCAACAGAGCGAGACTCCATCACAAAAAAAAAAAAAAAAGAAAAGACTTAAGTCTGCAGCTCAGTCATCTTTACCCTGCTACATGAGGCACTGGGGAAGGGTATGGGGTAGGGAAGGACAGACGGTTTATCTGGAACTCACACTGCATGCAGGTGGCCAGCCATGTGGGAAGGAAGGAAAATCCCCATCTGAGCCACAGATCCAAACCAGAAGGAACTGAATGAGATGCTCTGAGGGATAAGGCCTGTCTTAGAGACATCCTCGCATCTAGGAGAGTGGGTGGCAGATGAGCAGCCATGGAGCCCAGCCCTGACCAGCTGCTGTTTGCAGGGGAGAGCTGCCTGTGTGCCCCTGTGGTGAATGTGTGGTGACAGTGGGATTAAGTGTACCCAGCAACCTCAGGGACCATTGGGTGGAGACGCACAGTGGGCCCTTCTGCTGGCCCTTCCCACAACTCTGAGTCCTGGATGCTTAGGGCTTGCTAATCTCCATCCCCATAGCAGCGGAATGTGACACAACCATTACTAAGGCCATGGAATCTCCTACCTCTCGATGGCCAGGTGGTTCACCCAGCAAGTGTCTCCTAATCTGAAGAGCTGGGAGAGCAAAAGATTTTATAAGTTATCAGAGAACCCCCTGTAACCTCCCTTCTAGAAAGGAAGATGTAAACCAGGACAATGGGCCTGTAATTGGTACCTGAAGTCAGTGATCTGTCTCCTCCCCTCCTCTCAATTCTCCTTCTTCCATGTTTTCTACATCCCCCGTGATTTGAGTCTGCTGATTTCATTTGTTATGTCTGCCTTCTGTTTCCTGCCTCATTTCACAAAGGATTAGATGCCGCTCTTAACAATACATTCAAAATAATACAACAATAAAGTAAATATTTGAGTAATTTGGAGCCAGAGGAATATATGGTAACACCCCTGAGGTGGATGAAATGCCAGGATTTCTTAGTGACCCCTTTTCGGAATACCGCTTCCGGAACCATCCTAGTGTGTCTTAGAATGACATGTGGGACATAGTTTCTTTTTTTTTTTTTTATGTTATATAAGCAGTTTATTCAATGCATATTTATTAAGCACCTATTTTTTGAAAAGAAAAAATATCCCTCCTTTTCTAAATTCTTTTGTCACATTTTGGAGATATCACTACGGTCCTTTCAGAATCAGACCCTGGTTAATGTTTTGGGTTCTAGATAACACTGTAGAATCCACCCCATATATCATTTTAGTCATTCATCTTGTTGTTAATCCAGAGTTCACTTACTGTTTTGGAATGTTTCTCTAGAAACAGTCTAGAAAACCATCTTAAAAGTCACATTTTGTAATGCACGCCGGTGTTGCCATGCCGTTTTCTGGAACATGGCTGAATCTGGAGCTGGGCGTTTGCTCCTCTGCATTGTGGGGCGGGTCAGGACAGCTCTGGGCAGCTGACATGGTTAGAGGTGAGGCCCCCACTTCAGCCACCGCCATAGGCTCTCCTGTTCAGCGAGGCCCTCAACACACATTTAGCACCTACCCAGCACTTTCCTAGGCTCCAGCTACAACAAAGCCACAAATCCTGCCTTCATAGAGTTATATTCTAGCCAAAGACACAGAACATAAACAAGAAAACTAATAAATGAGTGACATGATCTGACTTGTGCTTTAAAAATAACACTGTGAGGTGGGCGGATCACTTGAGTCAGGAGTTTGATACCAGCCTGGCCAACATGGTAAAACCTCATCTCTACTAAAAATACAAAAAAGCCTAGCCAGGTGTGGTGGCATGCGCCTGTAATTCCAGCTACTAGGGAGACTGAGGCATGAGAATGTCTTGAACCTGGGAGGCAGAGGTTGCGGTGAGCCGAGATCATGCCATTGCACTCCAGCGTGGGTGACAGAGGGAGACTCTGTCTCAAAAAAAAAATTACTCTGGATGTTGGGGGCAAAATGGAGCTGTGCTTGGAGGATAAGGTGGTTAGGAGGCCAAGGCAAAGGGCCAGGCAAGAGTAGGGTGATGGCAGGAGAAATGGTGAGAAGCAGTCTGATTGGAATATATTTTGGAGTTTGGGCCAACTGGACAAGTCAATGAGCTCAGCACAGGGGTAAGGAAAAGGAGTCAATGACTGCAAACTCTGTTGGCCTGACAGTAAGTGGTTACCTTAGGTCGGACTGGGTCAGAGGAAGGATTTTCTGGGGATGGGATGAAAACCAAGAGTTGCAATTTAGCCATGTTGGGTTGAGCTGTTTATTAGACATTCAATAAGAAGATCTACATATTTCTAGTGATCAGTGACCACTTTGCTAAACCTGGGCTGGGTGTGTTGGAGTAGAGAGGGTGGTCCTACAGGAACAGGCTGCCAACCCCACAGCCTATGACCAGGGCAACCCGGAAGACCCCCACCCATGGCAACTTGCTCTAGTTTTAGAAATTCACTCATTCATTTGACACATTCAACACATATATTGAGTGCCACACTGGATATTTTCAATGTGCTCTGCAAAGGCACAAGTTTATGGTATAATCTAAATGGATGGACAATATATTCATTTCTGTTGCCATATTTAGTGTCCTAACTTTTGAAAAAACATAAAAGCCGGCTGAGTGAATGGATCAGTTTATAAAATACAGTTAATAAGGCTCAGGAGGCCTGGCTCCCATTGCTGGGCCGGTGGGAGGACACGTGAACTCCCACGTGTCCTTTTATTCTGTGCCTCTGTCCCTCAGGCCACTCTCTCCAGGCCACCATCTCCTCACTGCTGTCCACTCTCCATTCTCCAAGTGTTGCCATGCCTCTGATCACAGCCCTGCTCAGGACCCTTAGGCATGCCCCAGCCTCCTCTGCAGGCCCTTCACTGCCTGGCCTCAGCCCTGTTTCCAGTCCTTCCCCTCAGCCTGCACCTGCACTGACTCCGCCCCATCCTGCCCGGATCACTCAGGGCTGTTTCCTGGCTCCTGGAACACAGCCAGTGCGTTTCTTGGCCTTCTCCGCATCATTCAAGCCATGCCTTCCGCCCACTTGTTGCCACAGAAGGCCTAGCCCAGCAGCTGCCACCCTCAGAGGACTTCCTTCCCTGGTCCCTGCCCATCTCCGCCCCCCAGCACAATGACTGCCGTGCTCCTGGGTGCTGGTCCTTGGAGAAATCACAAGCCCACCTAGGAAGCACTGCTGCCCTGTGCCTGGGAGGCTGGACTTCTCCTTCACAAGGCGCAGAGAAGGCAGTTGGCCCGTGTTCTCGCTGCCCAGCCAGCTCTGTGTGCAGTTAGGGAGCCAACCCACTGTGTACTCCTAGAGGCTGAGACACGGTCCACAGTCTAAAGCTGTGCTTTTAAGCAGGTCCAGGGTGGGGTTACTGCAAAGTCCTCTCCTGGAACTTGCTAGAGGTGCAGACTTTCAGGCCGCACCCAGGGCCCACTGAATCAGCACCTGCATTTTCACAAGGGTCCCTAGGAATTCATGTGAACAGCCGAGGATGAGAAGGGCTGGTAAGAGAAGGGCTAGTCACCTCCAGACAGGACTTAATAAAGGACAGCAAAATGAATCCAACAGTGGCCACCCATTCCAGGCCAAGTAAGAGATTCTGAAAAGGTGTATTGTGCCAGTCAGGCTCTCGGTTGCAGGAAACAGAAACCACCCTGGCTATTTCAGGTGGAAAAGGATTTGTTACTGGATATTAGGTGTTTACATAACCTTGGAAGGGTCCAGAGTGTCCCTGCAGATGCCCTAGGTTGCTACTACCTTGGTCCCCATCAGGGAGACAGGGCTTCAGGAGGGATTGTGGGGGCGGGCGACCTTCAGCTCCTTGACCCCAATGGAGAGGCTCTCATGGCCACTGTCACAGCCACCTCTCAACACCCACAAAGCTGCTATGGAAAAATCCACCATCTCCCCAACAAAAAGGTGGGGAGTAAGCAAATGCTTTACTAAAAAGTAAAAAAACCCAAAACAACCAAGGGCAGGGGTCGGGGGTGGGGCATGAGGCTGGTCTCTGCCACTCTTCTTCCAATTCTTGTGCAGGCACAACTCATGAGACATCATATACAGCCACAGCTGCTTTTCCCTGCTTGGAAGTCAAGCGAAGGGCAGCTAGCTTGTAGAGTGTGGAGCCTATCACAGGTGCAGGGTGGTGTCTCATGATCTGGCTGAAGGCTTACTGAGCTGCAGAAAACCTGTGAGCATACTCCGTGCCACCTCTAAAGCAGACTTTAACAAGAGAGTTCTTGGGAGCAAAGCACTGATGGTGCCTCATGTGACTTGGTTGGGGCATGACTATGCAGGTAGATGATGGAGCATGCTTCTTCCAGGAGAAGCCTGGAAGTGGAAGGCTGGAGGAGCAGCCTGTATGGTAGGGCAAAGAAAGAAGTGCAATGGCCAGGTAAGTTATGCTGCTAGCAACTGGTGGCCCCCGAGGCTCCTGTGGCTCAGTGGGCACTGTGAAGGGAGCTGAGCTTGAGCCAACATTGCTGGTACCCTTCTCACCTAATGGGGCTCAGGGGTCCCCCAAGTAGGAGGCTGGATGGGGTGGGCCACAGGGTAGGAGCTGAGGCAGGTGAGGAGAGGCAGCACAGAGTGCTCAGGCTTGTCAGGGAAGGGGTTGTGTTTGGGTTCTCCAAGGAGGCAACCTGGAGACAGCTCTGTCTTGGGGATTAGGGGAGTACCCCAGGATCAATCCCTGTGGGAGGAAGAGGAGGAAGTGGGATCAGGCGGAGGAAGAAGGTGAGTTGTGCCGCAGGCCCCTGGGGGGGTTCAGTTGGAGCTGAAAGTGTCTGTCAGGGATGCCCCCTGTTGGTGGACATGCCATTGGAAGGGTGTGGCCTGGGCTGTCCCTGGTGCTGACAGTGCTCCCAGTAGCTGGGCAATAGGTGCTTCCATGAGGAGGTCTGGGCAG